>NC_072821.1:21013513-21320805 GCF_027744805.1 Dunckerocampus dactyliophorus
CAAACTTTACAAATAAACATTTCTGACGATGCACACTTTTTCCTGTACCACTGTGTGAAAAAAGTGGGAGTAGGTTTGGGAGTTGAGTTTCAGACCATCTTCAACCTGAAAAGGCCCAACAAGCTCATCTTTTAGTAATTCCAGCCGTTATCAGCAAGGGCGTAACTTTGGGTCTACCATTGCTACCATTACCATACATTAACGGATGACTAAACATGCTCCTGTTTTGCTGACAAATTATATAAATAAAGAAAATCAACAAGATATTAATGCAAGATAATGTATATTTTTATTAAAACGGAATGATGTGGTTATATTCTGGGGGTTATATTGGCCAGATCTGATTTTTGCGGGGGTCATAACCCCTGTATTCCCCGTGCAAATTACATGCTTGCTTACCAGTGCCCCAACTCCACCTTGCTGGCGTCTGAGTTGCCTGCCCATTGCTGATGCATCCACGGGCCCATCCCTCTGGACCATCAAGAGTCACTCTCATCCCATCAGTCTATAAAATACATATTTCTTGGTCAAGTCATAGCCTTTCAACTTGTGTGTCTTGTTCAGTGGTGGTTCAGCCTTTCGTACCTTGGCCGTGTCTCTGAGCCCTGAACACCATGTACCGTACTTCTGGACACTGCAGGTAGATTACAGTTCTGGATTATGACAGCGCCAGAGGATAAAGGGTAGCTGAGAGCTTTACGTTTGATTTTTCTCAAATATTTGGCAGATAAATTGCATGTTTTTTTCTCAACATGTTTCTTGCGACCCTTTTGTGCACTTGCAACAAAACATTTAGTGGTTCTGTGGTCATGTCCTAATATCTTGGCAATTTCGACAATTTCAAGTGCTGCATCCCTATGGAAGACCTTTTAGAGATCTTGACTTTTTAAGAGTCTGTTAAACCTCTTGTCCGGCCCAATTTGCCAGGGGAAAAGGAAGCTGCCACATAAAATTGTGCATACCTAATAAAGGGTGTTGATCTCCTAAGGCCACATCCTCCCTCAGCACACACATGCACATCACCTGGTATGCTTAAACCCAATAAGCGTTCAAGTTTATTCATCTTGGGGTTGGAAAATATGCATAAAAAAATGAGAATATGGTCAAAATACTGGCTTGACTAACAATTGTGCACACAGTGTAGATGTGCACAGTTGTATTCAATCAGCAATTCCCCTAATCTTCTCAACTGCTGTGGGAAAGGGGTTGGATTATTCCCCAATTCTGGATGCCACACTAGTGCTTCCTCGTCTCCAAAGTCACTGAGTTAAATATCTTGTTAGCTTCTAGTCATTTACTGTTTTTCCTACCTTCCTGCTTGTTTTTTATTCCTGCATTCCCTGTTCTATTCTTTGCATTATTAAAGACTTTTCTTACTTAAGGTTGCTTTGCCTCTGCATTTTGGAATCCACCTTCATTGCACTGTACCCAGATGTCACAAATACAGCATACCTGATTAATTTAAACCCACAGGTAGCAGGATAAGTAAGTGTGTCAGTGTATAATATGTCTTTCAATTTATGTAGTCGACCCTGTCATATTCTGTCTGACATTTCAGACTTTTGTTTGATTATCTCTTTTTCTGCCATTTATTCCTGTTCAGTGCTTTTATTTTGTTTCAACTATTTCTTGTTTGGAGTGAATGCACTGGCTCTTTACTCTGGTTAGAGGGAGCTGGGGAGCGCACCTGTCTTTAATTTTTAATGAATAGAGGTGTCACGAGATACTCACTTCACAGGATGAGACGGTACACGAGATTGGGTCTACAAAAACGAGACGAGACGAGACTTTAACATTACTTTTACGAAATGTACAATGAAAAACTACACAAAAAATACTATATGACAATATATTGCAATTTACTAATGTAATTTGTACTATGTTGGAATCTGTGTGCATGCTAGCGGCCCCGCCTCCACCCACCAAGACAAAGAGACTGTATGACTGACAGACGCGCCAAGGTGCTGAAACCAATGCACAGAGTGAACTCTATTTCTGCCTGTTTGGAGGCGGGAGACGGGTAAAACAGACACACATGCACATGGCAATATATTAAGGCCAGCAAAATTATTGAGTTTATTTTAATTTATTGTGTGATTAAATAATCAATTAATTAATTATTGTCAGGCCTAGTGCCCATGAGACATTTTTTTTTTTTTTATGAACAAGACATCTTGTCATGTTTTAATCTCACGAGAGACACCCCTAATAACTAAGTTTCCATTTAGTTTCAGCTGGGGCTTCTGCTAGCTACCTGTGTGTTTTGATGCATTCCTGTAGCTATTTTCCGGTTTCTTGGTATTAGGGGGTATTCTGCGAAGCGAGTTTAGTGGGTTAGTGAGCGGTGTTGAGTTGAAAGCCGGACTTGCGTGTTCAGCGAAGGTAGCTCTCTTGTAAAGCAGCTCTATCACCATGGCAACTTTGGCTGAACTCATAACCTGGTTGGGACCTCCACTTTCCTCCCACATTCCAAAAACATGCATGTTAGGTTAATTGGCGACTCTAAATCGTCCATACGTGTGAATGATACTACAATGCGCACCTGTTTTGGTCAAGAATTGCATGCCAAGTTTGTAATTTCTGCATAAACAGAACACCAGCATAGCGCAAACTAGTCTTTACCCTGCGATTGGCTGGTGACCAGTCCAGGGTCACGTACCCCACGCAAATTCTCGCCCAAAGTCAGCTGGGATAGGCTCCAGCATACCCCCACGACCCTAATGAGGATAAGCAGCATAGAAAACAGATGGACGGAGGTTTTATCGAGTTGCATCTTGAGCACAAAGCCTGGGTTTGTTGAGCCACTTTCGCTGTATACCCCCCGAGTGCCCTTTTCTTGCACGTTCCTGTTTTCACTTCTCATGATGAGTTTTACATTAGCCTTTGCTGTAGCTCCTAACCTTCCTTGTCATTTTGGTAAGTAACATTTTTTTGTGTCATGCCACTCCGTGTGAGCTTTTGTTTTGTTAATTAAATACTTTATTGAACCAACATACCACCATGTCCTTGCAACCTGGTGTAGCACTACACGAAATCATAGCAAAACATGACACCCTGTCAATATTAATTTCCTCTGAACATGGTTTGAGCCTATTTGTGCAAACCATTTTTAGAAGGGGTGTCAAATTAAAGCATTCATGTAATTAATGAATTAATCTTTCATCTGTCACTTTACTGTTTCTATATACGAGTTGCCTTTTTATGAAATCCATTTTTATGCATTGGGCTTCTTGTGCTTGAGTTGTTGAGTGTGGAAAGCAAAGGTCAATTACACCCTGAAGTGGACATTGATTGGCTGTGATTGTGTTTGGGTTTGTTTAGCACAGTGCTTCTCAAATAGTGGGGCGGGCCACCCCCTTGGGGGGGGCGCGGTGAACTCTCGGGGGGGCGTGAGAGGCAGGGAGGACTTTCAGTATTAGTGCAGACCTGCCAACCTGTATGCATTTGTAGTGCTCAGCATGCTCTTGAATATGCTTGTACGCTTCACCGCTCTCCATTTTGTTGTACTGTATTTGCTGGTTTCAGTTTCGAGTTCAGTCTGTATGGTACAGATAAATAAATAGATATTGCCGGTTTCTCTATAGTATTTCAAATCAAGAGGGCACCGAAAACGTTTCTGTCCCCCAGTGGGGGCATGACGGAAAATAATTGAGAACCACTGGTTTAGCATCAGCGATAGGCTCCCATTGTAGGTGGGAGGGCAAGGTGAGGAGCGATGAGTTGCGGAAAGGAGACATCAAAATGGAGGCACATGTGAGAGTTGCAACTTTGTTGCTATAACCGGAAATCACTGGACCTCAGCTGATTCAGTGTTTAAGACTTTTATTGCTCCGAAAAATGTTCTTACTGTTTTTTTATATTCCCCTATGGTGTTCGAAAAAGAAAGTTGCAGCCAGCACTTAGGTCTAGTCTCAAATACAGCAGAATGTAAATAGCTAGGACTGCATCTGTTCAAGTCTGTTAAAAACAATAAATTACTTAATAAAAACGCTTTTGAAAAATTGAAAACGTTTTCGCAAGAAATTGCAAGAATTTACATTTTGCACTGTTGGATCTTAGGTGGTTCTAAGGAGAGCTTCGAAATGAGCTTTCGAACATGCATGCAAGTTACATTGGACTACATCACATAGTACAATTCACAGTTCCACATGTCCAAAAAGGAGTAGGAAAAAGCAAAGCTTATGTGAGCCCAATGGTACTATAGGAGTCAAGGTTTATAATCATTGTGAATAAATTATATAACAGTCATAATAAATAAGAATAAATATAATAATAACTGATGAAAAGATTAGTAGCTGACAGGAACAAAGTTGGATGATGAGTGAGTACAGACAGTTTAATGAGTAGGTGCGCCATTCTTGTTCATCACCTCAAAAATTGGTTTAGGCATGCTTGATGCTTGGTGTTTCCAGGAGCCTGGTGGGAATGTTGCTCCAGGCGGTTAGGATGCTTCACGGAGGACATCTACTGTCTGGAACTGATGCCCATTTTTGTAAACTTCCCTTGCCATCCATCCTCAAATGTTCTCAACTGGATTTATATCAGGGAAACACGCAAGCTGGTCCAAAAGAGTGAGCTTATTCCTCTGGAAGAAGTGCTTTGTCAGGCGGGCATTGTGAACTGCAGCATCGTCCTGTTGAAAAAGCCAGTCATTACCACACAGACAAGGGCCTTCCGTCATGAGGGATGCCCCCTGCAACATCTCCACATTTTTTCATTCACTCGTTTTGTGGCGTTGAAGGAGAATAAGCCTTTGAAGGCGTTTTTTGTTCTTAATACCTTTCTCTCACAGATGGCGCCTGATGGTTATCGGACCGCACCAGTGACAACTTTCATTTGGGCCGAGGATCGTCCCATGTCTTGATGGACAGCCAATTGGATCATCCGGCTCAGGGACGGTGACCTTTTTTTGGGTCTACCACTTGACTTTTTAGTTTCATAACCCTCAGGATCTTTTAAGAAGTTTAAAATGACTGTCTTACTACGCCCAACCTCAGCGCTGCGAAAGGCCTTTCTTATGCAGCTCAACAATCCCACCGTGCTGAAAAAGAGAGCGTTTTTTCTGCTTATTAAAAGGTAATGACAGTGTTCAAACATTTTTGCCAAGATTTTGGCTTTTAAAGGCTATGTTCTTCAACTTTTGATCAGCTTATGAACAGCCTATATAACTTTATTGGTTGTATTGGTTGTTTTTGTCTCACTCCCGTTTCTTCTTTTTGCATTTTGAACCTCTACTTAGAACCTTCCTAAGACCCACCAGTGCAAAATGCATGCAATTTTTCAACTGGTCTTAAGATTTTGATCAGGAGTGTATATCAGTCTTTTGATCTGCCACAATAACGCAATCAATTTAAATGAAAATACCTCAGCAATATTTAGGCGAGATTAAAAAAGATATTAATTTAATCAATTAATTACGGATCTAAATTAATTAAGCTGTCAATTTTAAAAAATCTCTTGACAGTACTCATTTTGACTTTTTCTAAAAAAAACTTTGTGAGTGATTTCAGTGTTTTTCTAGGCTTGTAAAGAAAAGCTGCACAAGCATATTTCATTTCATATTTTAATTACACAGTTACATTGTTCAACACAGACAATAACCTGAATTAGAATGTTTTACAGCTTCACACATCCAACAGAGCGAACAGTTAAAGAGCGGTATTAGCAACAGGAAGGAAAGCATGCAAGAAATAAATACAAATCAGAATTTAATTCCTCTGGCACAGTTTACTTCATCTAAAAAACGGCAACAGGAACTTTTGAAGAGAGAGAAATAAAAGAAAGATTTTCAGATTTTCAGTCAACCTTCCCTACAGAAACATGTTTTCTCTGTCATAATGTATTGCACAATACAGTATAGAATGCTTCCCTACACAAGAAGAAAAAAAAAACAAAAACACACCCTTGTTTTCAGTTTATGTAAAGGTAAAAAGAGTACCATCCTGAGCCACGGCTTTTTTTGGGTACGCAAGTGCGGTATCCGCTTGCGACTCTCGCTATTCATCAGCGCCTGTGTCACAGGAAGGATGCATCATCACTTTGGATGAGCCTTGAAATGTCATTGGTAAAGATACGGTTTGGGGTATAGGATGCTACAAATGGCAACCTGCTAAAATGCATCTTTCCTAAACATGCTTTTTGTCAAGTACATAGTTGAATAGTGACTGATGTCAAGTGGAGAGCCTAGGATGGTATTTCACAAAAGCAGAGCCCATCTATCTTCACAGAGTGCAGAGAAAAGTATATGACATTGCAATACAAATCTCCTGACGTAAGCATGGACACAAAAAAGTACAGTTAGACTTCAGGTCTGCCATTTTTGTGTGAATCTAGCTTCACACCCCACGGCAAATTCCCAAACTCTCTATTAATGCTTGAACTAAAACATTACCTCAGGTAGAATTGAAGTGAAATAGCTTTTGGTTGTATTTTGGTCATGTATATGTGGTCTGTTGGGTTTGGTTTTGTTTCTTTGAGGGCTTCCACGCATGCAGACAAGGGTGCACAGCTAACAAAGCTTGAAAAGAGCTGCCATCATATTGTTGTTTTGATGAAGATATTGTTCACAAACACAGCATTTTAAACCAGAAAGCTGTTGCTACACATTGTGAATCTCTGTCAGTCATCTGCCTGGGATGTTTCATTAAAGCTCGGAGGATTTCAAGTACAGCGACGTGGAAAAAACTAAGCATTTTACAAAAACACACTCCTCCACTCACACGGGAAAAACATCATGCATTCATTTTATCTCTGCATGGCTTTGTAACTGCGAGAATACACAACCAGAAGGCTTTGCAAAGGAGATGCTTCTTCTATTTAGAATGTGCACAACTCGCATTTTGGTTGCTCTTGAATGGGTTGTGCACGCTTAAAACTCAGCTGGCTCTTCTTTTCTGACTGTTTGTATATCAGTTCACTTTGGTTAACTGGAGTGAAGCTCTAACTTTATCCTATCTGGTTCGTCATCACATCAGGTCAAAGCCGCTTATGGCAATGCAGGAGTACTTTGGTCTGCGCTTTTATTGGTTTTGGATAACAAATGGCGTGTTGTCGTCAATGTTGTGTTCAGTGATATGTTTGACTGTTTGTGAGACATCTGATGGAATCAAGTATAATGGCAAGGCCTTTCAATAGCCAAAGAAGGTGTGGATGTGCACTTCCATGTCTGCTCTGCAGCCCATCTTTTCAAAGTCCAGGTCAAGCTCTCCTGGTGATTAGCTGTATGGTCTCAGGAGGTAGCGATCGAAGAGTGGTTTAGTGTAGTAAAAAGTCAACACCACATCACGGAGGCTCTTTTGTCACCAATACAAAAATGTTACACAGAGATGCAGGGCAGCTTATTTGCGTTGTATGCCTCAGATATAACGTTTCACTACAGCCATCTGTTGATAGCTTGAAGTCCTATAATGTAACTCACTGTGGGTTTGGCTCAGGTGTTTAGGAGACAAAATTTACTTGAACGTGGCCACATGGCCCTTTTTCCACTCAGGAAAACCCAAGGCTGCTAATCAGCCAAGGGAATGCTGCACGGAACAAGGCAATAAGCGACCCTCAGGGCTGACCCATTTTTATCTTAGCAAAAAATCAGTAAAGGCAAGATAATTATCTAAAACGCATGAGAGTCAAATGAAACTCTGATGTTGGCCTTACCTTAGCTTAATACTGGCTAATTGTTCAATCCCACCATGAAAGATGATCCTGCAGCTAGAGGAACCAAACATACCTAAACAGTGATGAAGAGAAAATTACACAGAGGAACTTTGCTAAATGAGCCGTAATGTTTTTTTTTTTTTTTAGGTCTCAATTAGACCTAAATTTGGTTTGAACTATATGAATTGAGTCCCCTCCGATGCAAGATTGACCAGAACAGGTGTGAAGGAAGTGCGTTATACTGAAAATATTCATTTGTTAAAGCCTAATTCAGTTAGTCCTGGAAGTCATGCAGTTCATGCATCCTTGATCTGTTTGAATGTACTATCTACTCAACAGAGTGTCACGTGACTCTTGGATTTAATGTAAATGAAAAGTGTTTGAATTGCCTTAACAAAAAAGAGCAATTGGAGAAACAAATGAACTGTGAGAAAATCATATTCTGGACATTAAAGTTTAAAGGTTTCTGTTATTTGGCAAACACATTTTTTGGACCTCTTTAAATACTATGTACATTCACATTAAGTTACTGATGTTACTTTAAATATATTTATATGTATCTATATTATATGACACCCTATGGGCAGTTGCTGAGGTTCCATTCAGTAGCTGAATTCTCTTCATATTGCACCTCCGTCCTCTCACTGTCTTACAATGCGAGCAATACAAAATATTCTACAAGAGGGGTTTCATCTCATCAATACAGATACAACAAATCAAACAATGAGTACAATGCGGGGCTTTCAGTCGTAGACAAGCGTCCTTGCTCGGACACCACTGCTAAGCCCAAATGACAATGGGGAAAATGAATGGTAACAAAAAACAATTCAGTTTGTGGATATACACAAGGGCAGCACATGTGGACATCAGCGACAATAGACATTATTGAAAAAAGAAAAGAGGAGCAATATCTACAAGCAGGTTAGATCCCTTTTCCGCGCTGTCCTGCTCTGATGTTTTGTCCGAAAGCAGGCTGGGAGCTGGGGGAGGGACGGACGAGAGTCAAGTAGTCGAGCCAGAGCGTAGAAGGAGGGTGTGGGGCGAAGGGAGGTAGAAAGAGAGGAGAGTCTGCACCGCCCTTCTCTTGGCTCCATCATCTGTTCATCGTGCTTTGGAAAATGTGTGTGAATGTAAAGGTAAATATCACCTAACCATTAGAGCTTTAAAAAAAAAACCCAACGCTCTCATGTGTTTCTGATGTATGCGATTGCTCCAACAAAGTTTGAGGATTTGGTAGCTACATTAAAATGTGTGTGTAACTTTGTCTCTGTTGAGTCTGTGTAGCTTTTCCATTCCCACTCTCACACAAATCTCATTTTGGTGAGGCCTCGGTCCATTTCACCAAGTCCTTCACAGCATTGTCCATGTGTTCACTAGTCTGGGCCATCACTGAAGGATTGCTGAAGTCTCGTCCGCAGTGCAGAAGGCGGCTGCACATCAGAGCCTGGCTCTCTCTCTCTCGGCCTGCCTTATCTGCTGAGGAGGTGATGTTGCTTTGCGTTTGGTTATGAGTGCTTCTCTTTATCGCTTACTCACTTTGGCAGTGTAATACAAAGGTTTGGATCGTGTTGTTTTTTTCATCTTTAAATTCATTTGGGTTCACAATGGTTCAGAGAGGTGAGTCCGGCGTAGATTTTTCTTGGCTCGCTAGCAAGGTAGTTAGCAGTTTAAAACTTCATTTCACGACATCAGAATCATCACATTGTTGTCTCTTATTTAGAATATTTGGACTTGTCTTTGTTTTCCCTTAAAGCCAAAAAGAAATGTTTAATAAATACTAAGTTGCGTTTCCGAGGAGTAAATTTTTCCCCTTTGCTCATCCTATTTCAACGAAAAGTTAATTATCCTTTGCTCGTTAGCATTTGGACACTGGAGAAAAACCAGGGTGATAGTGCACATAACAGGGCTGGCTACTGTTATCATTGGTGCTAAATTAAAAGGAAATTGAAGTGCTAATTGGTCTTGTCTTCTCCCTTACCACAGCTCTTATCTTAATTGACCGTGCTTCATCTTAGTCAAGTCTGCAAGTAAGTTCTCAGCAAACACGTTGATATGTTTCTGTCACTTATCGCTGTGCTTTTCAACATTTACACTACACTGAATGCCACTGTGTGTATTGTTGAGAAAGACATAGAGATATATTTTGGGGGGAGGGTAACCAGTTTTTTTTTTTTTAATCTGATGGTTAGAAAACGACTGAAGTGGAACTGAACAAGAACTGCAATGTAGGAGGAGGAAAGGGGTCAATGTGCAGTGAAGTTTGGTTTTGTGTGGATGGTGGCCACTGTCACATCAGAGCGCAGGTACGGGTCAGGGGTCAGACGTCAGCGAGATGTGGCATCCAGTAGGGCGGGTGTGGCTGGAGTGGTGGAGCGCGAGGCACTGCTTGAACTGCTCTCCTTGGGGCTGGCCGACATGCTCCCACTACCACTGCCCGCCCCGCCTGCAATACCGCTCTGGCCCGCCAGCGACAGCGGACCCGGGGGGGTACTCTCTGAGTGGGTGGGGGGTGCGCTGGACAACGCCGAGGATGAGGAGGGAGTGCCAAGAGGGACGCTGCTGCCCCCTGGCATCCCCTGCAGGCCTTGACCACAGACATGGTGGTGCCTCTCCCAGTCTTTGTGTTGGCAGAATGAGCCGCAGTAGCGAGCTGTGTTGCACCCGCTGCACGTTTCGCTGGCTTTTCTCCCACAGTTCCAGCAGCTCTGGTGAGACAGTGGGAAGACAGACGGTTGATAAAAATAAGTCTCTTGGTTCATGACACAGTTATGTTTGTTTGTCACTTGATTTATGGCTCTTCTCCTAAACCTCTTTACATGGTGAATCCATTTTAAGTCTGCTCTGGTTTGAGTCACCAGCAGGTGGTGGTCATCTGCTCTGGAACGGCCTCAGTCTGGCACCCTGCTCCTACCATCTGGGTCTGTCTGACTTTATTACACAAACAACTGGACTGTTTCTACAATGATGACGGCAACATGGTGATGGTGCAACTAGCCAAGTGCCAAGAGCTGTCAGCTGCATGTAGCAGTAGAACCAGTCAGAAACTTGCGCAAATTATGGGAGCTGCTGCTGGCAGGGGCGTCAAAGTGAAGGGGAAAATTGGAATGGTGTACCATGGCCCCGAGCATAATAATATTTAAACATGTTACTGATAAAAACCGACGTCATAAATGTTAAGAGAAAATAATTTTTGCTGTGAAAGTTCAATAACATGGTTGCTTTAAGGTTGCTCTCTGTCATGATAAGGTACTGCAATGGGGGGGCTAGAGTTCGAGCGTACTCTATCAGCCATGAGTGCGAATTGTCGGGAGCTTCTCTGGCTATATTGAAGTAATGATTGCTGCGGTGTGTACTCTCCTTAACACGTTTGTGGCAATATCAAGAATTTTGTGCAACAGGAGCCGATATTTTCTTAACCAAATGATTCAGGAATGGAGATTAAGAAGAAAGAGGGCAAGAATTTGGGGCTGTGGCAGTTTGTGGAGAACTTGCTGCGACGTTTCTTCCGAATTGCGTGTGGGTGAGTGGTTTCACTGAGACTTTTTAAAAATAATTTTCGGATGAGAAGAACTTTTGCCTACATCAGTGAGTATCTTTATCCAATTCTCGCACGGTTAAACCACGTCTTTTGATGACGTATAGGTTGGATATATGCGAACCAACCATTGAGACGGCAGCAGATCGGATACATATTCGGATTTATATCTTTATACCAAGAAGGCCTTAATCGCATTTGAAAAAATACGAATTGTACTGTTCACAATGACATGAAAAAAATCATATACAGGTGTCATGTGAGCAAAAAAATCAGAATTGACCTGCAGTATGAACGTAGCCTTACATATGTGGATATAAATCCGATATGGATCCGATGCTACTGCAGTCTGCACATTCGGGTCGTGTATATCCGACCTGTACGTCATCTTGCCGCGCGTGAGTTGGGGAAAGGCACTTATGGATGAAGGGAAGTTTATTTTTGTCATTTGAAATAGTTTAAAAATCGGTGTGACTGAAGCAGCTCAGGTCAATGTCCCACCACTCCTGGCTCTGACATCCACCCATACGCTCCTCGGAACAAATGTCGCAAACTGCTGGCGCCAAAAGTCTTGCCCTGGATCTTCTTAATCTGCTACACTCAATAATTTTGTCAAGAAAATTTTGCCTTCACTTGCACAAAATTCTTGAAATTGTTACAAATGTGCCAGGGAGACTACAAGTTGGGGCAATGTTTACTTCCATAAAGACACGGCACCACATGTGATGTGGTGTTTCCGTGCGCATGTGCGTCACATGAACGATGCATTACATTCACATTACAAACTAATACAATCCTCATTTTTTTGGTAATGTGAACGACTACATAAAAAGGATCAAATTTTAACAAAAAAACAAAGTACAGCGTGAACATAGGGTCAGAGACTGCATGTATGTGAATGTGCAAGCACGTGCCGGCCATGTGCCTTTGCACGAGCCGAGCCACTCCCCCTTTTTGGGCTGAAAGACAATTGTGAAGAATATATAATTTTTTGACCCAATCTGTTCTCTGAAACCTCTGTTGTTAACAAATGCTAGACAGTGGTGGTGTTCTTATATTTTTTGGGTGGAAAAACGTGTAATTTGAAGCCATTTGAAGGAGGGATAGCACCTTTAATCGAAATAAGACTGTCTGAGACGCTCGACACCCACCTTGCAAGAATGCAAGATGATTGATTCCACCTAGTAGGACTCGTGAATGGTCAAGGTTGCTATTGCAGCCTATTGCAACAGACTCGTTGGTAAGTGTTCTGAGCTGAATGACTCACACTAAGAAAAACATCAAGCTGCCACAAGAGAAACAAGCTAAAGGTAGGTAGCCAAATGCTTGCTATGTTGTTTTCAAAGAAAGGTTTGTTCTAACCAAACGTGCATTATGTATGATTGATGAAATTCCATGGTTTTAATCAGTTGCATGAAACTTCGTTGTGAGGGTGTGCGTGTGGCGAGGAGCAGCTAAGATGAACGTCTGCTGTCGGTTGTTTATAGATGCAGAGTCGTGAAATTGAAACTAGTTTACATGTCTTGTGAAAGTAAATTCCGACTGACTGGACTTTGGGGTTCACTCATAGGCCTGCCTTTTCATATCTAATACTATGAAATCAAACCTAAAACACAAAATTCATAACCCGTAGTAAAACAACTCAAGGCTGCTACGGTGGGGTGTACATATTGCTGAATATTTTTACTCAAGGGAGCTATAGCGACAGATCTCCACAATGATTTTCAGTGCAGGACAAGCACAGATAAGTATGATACCTCTTAGAATATTTTAACTGATGTGCGATGTCCCAGTGTTCTGGAATGCAGCAAAACTGAAGGTGTGGTTGTCTGTGATACTCACTTCACTGGAGTCCTCCTGTTGGTTGATGACAGTTAATGCATCCTCAGAGGCTTGTCTCTTGGCCTCAGCCAGCGCCCTCTCCATTTTCGAGCGTTCTGCTGAAATCATCTCATGAGCTTTCCTCTCAGCATCTGACACCGCCTTCTGTAGCTCCGACATCGCCTGTCGCTTCACTTCATTCACGGCTTCTTCTGAGAAGGAGCGAGAGAGGGAGAAAAAGGGAAGTGTTAGTGCCTCCCCCTGATCCGTCATCATTTATTGAAGCTCTTTAAGCTGCTTTTTTGTTGTATCTTGGCGAACAGATGTACGCCATCCAAGATTTAAAAGTTTATGCCAGAAATGGGAAGCAGCCAGACTTCAGTGATGAATTCCAACACAATCTGGACAGAGTGGAGAACAGCAGATGCCTGCAAAGTTTTGTCACCAGCTTGGTTGTTCATCCACCATCATGGGATTCCCTTTTCTGTGTGATTGTCCTTCTGTCATCTGGATGGTTCAGTAACAAATCCTCAGCCACTAAGCAACCTGAATAAACTCCAATGTGTTCACGATGTTTATCTTCACTACAATCTTCCAAAAATGTAGTATTTTTTGGACATGCGAGGAGGCATTCTTTTTTTTTTTTTTTACAGCAAGCTGGTAAAATATAAGGGCACAAGCATTACGAGATTCCACTTAATCAATCTATTAATCAATCTGGTGATGGGCTAGTTTGGCGGATGCCTTTTTCGGCTTGTGGTTACATGAGGTTGTTGAAAACCTGATTTGCCCACAAAGATTCCTGACCTCAACACATTTGTGATGAACTAGGATGTAAATGATTAAATCCCACAGACACACTCCATGTTCCCTTTTGTCCCTCGAATATCTACTATTACAGTCCCAGCCTGAAATAGAAACTTCCATCCGTCATCGCTATGTAAGAGGAAGGCGTGGTACATTTCTACATCTTTAATTGATATTACCCAAGAAATATAGTGCCAGAATTTTCATAAGGCTTTCCGCTCTTTGGGAAATATGGCTGCCAAATGCACACTTTATTGATTAATATGCAAATCAAGTCCATGCGACTGTGATTACAAGAATGAGAGATTCATATCTTGTAATATGGAATATATTTGCAATGATTAAAAGCTGTTTAAATATTACATTTACTTTCTCCATCCTACACACACACTAACACTCAAAAGGTGCTTGCCAGGTGCATCCAAGCCACACATAATAGGAGGTTTAGCTGTTTTCACCACTGCTACCTACTTTAGTTCATCCTGTCAGAGAAGCTGTCGCTTCTCCGCACTGCTCCATTCCACACACTTTGTCATGCATTTGTGGTGTGTCTGACTGCATGAGCTAGAATCCTTTGATTCCTGTATCCTTCATGTCAACCCTAACCCTAACCTACATAGAAAGTCTGACATGTCTCAATTTCTCCTCCTATTTCCGTTTTTTTCCCATTTCCCCTCTTTATTCTTTCCACTCAAACACGATCTGCATTATCCCAAGCTCAACCATCAAGCCTAACGCATGCACTACCAAGATAAGTTTACAAATTTAATTAATTCTTATCAAGAAGACGGCGTAGCAGATGCTGGGGCAATTAGCACTTAATGAAAAACACAGGGGCAGAAATATTAACGTTATGATTCCACAGGGATTTGCCGAGTCTTTTCACAGACTAGATTCTTTTTTTCCCCGTGCACAAATCACCGCAATCTCTCAAGCTGAACCCGATCAGAGAAAATAGTACGTGTCTGGTTTTAATTAAAAGGCGCAGGGGCAGACTACCTGGCTGCACACTCTCATACACAAAAACACACTCAAGGGTAAGATGTTGTGAGTGAGATATGTTACTCACCCTGCTTGTTTTGTAGGTGCTTTAGTGCTGGGGAGAGCGGGATGCTTGTAGTACCTGTATGAAAAACAACTGCAGTTAAAAGAGCTTTTTTCTGCTGGTGAAAATGCAGCACAGTGTTTTATTTTAACAGCAGCAGCGTCTTTGCTCTACAAGGTCTATATACTGTATAAGGAGGATGACTGCAAAGTCATTTTGACACGGATGGGAAAAGGTCTGACCCAGACGACTTCTGGGATGGGCTTTATTGAACATGCAGTAAGGAGAAAAAAGCCCAGGGAAGTGCAACATTGCATCCGTTTGACTACAAACGGAGACTATTCAGTACTAACAATTGCAGGCTAGCCATGTATCTGTAATTTATTGATATGTATTCACACTGATATGAGGACTGTGAATGAAATTAGGAAAACACTCACAATTATAAATTGGGAGGTATGAACTTGAGATAGTGCTTCTTTGGATAATAGAGAGAATTTGTTGGGTTACTTCAAACTGTGCTGCTGTGGCCTGCCTCAGGCCAGGTGACTGCATTTTCACTGCATCTTAACTGCAGTGGCCTTTCATAGTGGTGACAGGTGGAAGGCATTTTGGCAGAATGTCGCAGTGGGCTTCCAATCTCCCAGCCTCATGGACTTATGACTTTAAGGTCTCTGTTCTGTATAGGCCACATTCCCACCAAGCGGTACTGTTGAATTTATCTTGCCACGGTACAGTTTGGAGCGGTAAACAATGATTTTTAACAGGGCTTCCATCAGTGTAGACTGGATGGTGATCTCCAAAGAGGGGGCATGTGACATAGTAGTAACAGTGGAGAACATCCAACAGTGTTTTGTTTCCTCCATGAACGCGGCTATTAAATTACAGTGACAAAATTGTACAGCCTGGTGGAAAGAAGGCTTTGGTGGCTGTGGATGACAAACTGAATGTCCATTTGAAAATGTATATGCATGTATGATTGTGTCTTTGTGTGAATGCAAGCGATTTTGTCAGTGTGAGGTTATTTGCAAAGACACTGAAAAAGGCAACCGATGCATTGGTGGTTACTGGTGCTTACCAGCTTTTCTCCAGATTTCTTCTGGCAGGTATCCCGATGGAGGTCTATGTAAGAAGTCTCTGTGGATCTCTGAAACACACATTGAACTAATCAATAATGTAATAATGTGGGCCAAACCTATATTGTACATTATACTATAAATCAAATCCCCCCAAAAGTTTCCATCAGGTACTGAGCTAAACCCTTTAGTTTCTAATTAGTGTCAATACAGCGTGTGTCTTGAAATAACACACGTGTAAAATATAACACACAAGTCAGGACCACCTCACTCTTTCTATGCTTAATATGAATTCATTGCCAGCATCTTCAAATGGGCCCTACCTCGCTATGAGTATTTTTCTGTGTGTGATTGTCTACCTGTCTGTCTGCCTGTCTGCCTTTCAGCAGCAGAAGAAGCTCCTTTGGACAGAGTCTCACTGCTGCTAGCTGTGTTGGAGGAGGAGTTGTGGTGAGGAGTAGGAGGAAGAGGAGGAGGAAGGCAGTGCTGTCCGTTGCTCCCACCTTTTTTCATCTCCTCAACGTCGCTGTAGCGTCGTATCCAATGGTTCATCTCCTCTCGATCGGCCTCCTGGCAGCGCCGCAGCACAGTCAGAGAGCGGCGCGTCTTCTCCACCATGTCCATGATACAGTTCAGGAGCTGAAAGAGACACAAACATCAATATTAATAGATGAACATTCTAGCATCTCATCTTTTTTGGACAAGCCTAAGCTTCCAACAGTTTGGGGGAAGGCGCACACACCAAGGGTCATAAAGGCACGTTGGAATGAGTTTGTTGTGGATGAACATAAGAGCCCTGATCTCTGGATTTGGATTAACTACAACTGAGATCTCACTAAAAATTTTTCTGGATGAAAGGCCAAAAATTCCTACAGACACACTGCAATATCTTGTGGAAAGTCCATTGCTGCAAATGGGAGACCAGCTCTATATATTTTTGTCCATTTTTGTCCATTTTCCACTTCCAGCTGTTGTCATGGGCAATATAGACAGTATTAGGTCTGTATTTGCATGTGTTTCACTCAGTTCTTGGCCATGTGCTAGTTAGTGAATGTAAATTTGTAAGAGCATTACGGTCATAATGTAACAGCTGGGCTGCAGATGAAAAAGTTGAGCCGATTCCTTCCACCCTTTTGCTCCATTCGCTGCCAACTCAACAGATTGCCTTTCATTTCTGTCTTTTACCTCGCATTCTAATGTCACTTTCATGCACACTTCCCAGCATTGCCACTGCTGTCTGCACCGCTAAATGTGCTTAGCATGGTCGGCATTCAAGCCTTCCCATTATTCGCATTCAAATTTCTTCTCCGTTATTCCCTCGCTCTGCCTTCATTCCTCGCTCTCCACTCCACCATTCCATCCCCTCTCAGTAAGCTATATTTATTTCAGTGAAGTGTTTCTAATTTGGCAGGGGTCCAGGCCTGGCCGGTTCTCTCCATGACTGCAGCTCTTGTCTCAGCTGCTCTGCCCAGCTGGAGCTGCTCTCTGCTGGGTCGCGAGCTCCATCTGGGGCCGTAATTCTCTGCATGAGTGTGTACTGTATATGTGTCTGGTGTGTGCTCTACTGCCTTCATGAAGTTGGGTGTCAGCACACCGAATGCATGTGAATGACATTGGCATTAGTGATGTGTGGATCGATACTGAAATATCGATACTTCCAATACCAGATCTTGAACCTCTAAAATCGATTTTTTTATCGTAGATAGTTTTTTCTGTTCTTTTCTGTCAGAGTTTAATATAAATAAATTACTCTGATGTCTCATATTCTTTATGCTATGACTAGAAATACACTACCTTTTAAAATTTTGCAGACACAAAAAGCATATTTGCACAAAGTATCGGTATCGGATGGGTATTGCCGATACCAGAATGAATTTTACTCAGTGTCGGACCAAAAAGGACATCGGTTGTATCGCACATCACTAATTGGCATTAAAAATGGCAACCATGCAGGTACATACATTATCAAGGTGCTTCCATTCTTCTGCCCACTCTCGATCTGTTAGACGGTGGTCGATCACTTCCTCTTGGCGGGCTCCATGCACTGCTGTAACAAAAGAGAGGTCATATAAAGCACATATACAGTGGATCCCCGCATTTTTGCAATTCAGCATTCACACCCTCCGATTTTGATCGAAATTATATTTTTTGTTGCGAAATCCACTTTGACTTGTGTGAGGAAGGGTATGAATGTCAAGCTCAAGCAAATTGATGTGACATACAGCAATACCGAGACATAGCAACGTAGCCCAGGCTTGATTCCAGTGTCAAAAATAGACATCTTTGTGGGCTAACTACTTGTGTTTTTATACGCGGATGATCTCGGAACATAACCCCTGCAAAGAGCAGGGAACTACTGTATATAGTATGGACACAGAAATATATAGTTATATTAGAGTTATATATCGGTTATATATTAGAGATATTTTATACCGCATACTCTGTTTCAGGGTCGTGGTGAGCTGGATCCTATCCCAGCTGTCTCCAGGTGTAAGGCGGACTATACCCTGGACTGGTCACCAGTCAATCACAGGGGACATATAGAGACAGACAACCATTCACACACGCATTCACAATGTCACTAAGTGGGGACTGAACCCACACTCCTTGCAACTGAAGTCAGTTTGACTTTGATGTTTGCACAAGAGTTCTTCAATCCCATATGGACAAAAATATTGAGACACTTGTCCATGAACTGTTTCCACAATGTTGGAAGTAAATGGTTTGTTCAAAATAAATTGCAATGGATGTATGTTTGATTGTGTGCATTTTGCATCGTATACTGTATCTGTCACCTCAACATCTATCATGACTCAGCAATCCAGTAAACAAACAATAGACCATTCATTTGACAGTACATGTCTGTATTGGCATGTAATGGCCAGTACCATACAATAGGCTTGAAACTAATCCGGGGGGACAGTTTGGCTGAGAATGCATCTCTTTCTTTTTGGGGTAAGCAGAAGGAAGGCATATATGGTTGCCACAGTTGTAGCGCATGGGTATGTAAGGCTGTGGGCTTTATATAGCTACCACGAGGATTAACACAGTGGACTGACAACTGGTCTTTGTTCATGACAGACGCCCCACTTTTGTATGTACCCACACTATTTGACTATAATATACAGTGATCTGTAGTGTTCCATATGAATAGTGAGTAAATGTTCTACCTGTCTGTCGGTGTCTGTCTCGGCCATCTCGGTGTTCATTATGTCTGTAAGCGTCTCTGTATTGGTGTGCCAGTGCCATGTCCTCCAAGCGGTAGTGCTGAGGAGCCATTTGATGGTTTGGTGGGTGGGGCAGGCCATTGGGAGGGTGTGTGGAGAGGCCATTGGGAGGCGGGTGTGCAGAGAGGCCCGTGCTGGGACTGAAGCGCTGGCTGGGGCTTATGGTGCAAGGCCTTTTTGCCAGGTGCTCAGGGTGCAAGCCATCTCTCTCTGAGGAGTCTTTGGTCCTGGTTGAGAGGACAGAAGGGTTTAAACATGAAAACACAAAACTCAAGCAGAATTAATTGATTCAAAGTTGTGTTGTTGTGCACCAACCAGAGTGTTGGTTACAAAGTGTGAATTGGGAGTATGGATTATTTACTGTGCATTATTGAAAACACTTCAGTGTTAATGAAACACAGAGAGCTGACGTGATTGTCCATACACCAAAGCCTTCAGTGTTTTTTCAGCTGTAGCAATGAATTGTGGAAGGAATGGTGTATTATTGCTGACAACAAAGCAGATTTCTGTGTTTGTTTGCTGCGACAATATTTCTGACAATATTTCCCAGGCTATGTTTTTACTATGTTCACCACATGACCAAAGATGTCCTCATAAAATGGACATGTCTCCTTCAAATCCAGAATGCTATTAGGTCTACCAAATGCAGAAACACGGCCCAACAAAGACCAGATTGTCCCAATAAAAGCATAAACACATTTGTGTGGGTACACTCACAGGCCGAACCATTAGGCGCACCAATTTAATGACATGGTATCAAAACTTCTGCCGAAGATAATAATGAAGGTAGCAACTACAAACACAACAATAATCAAATTGTTCAATGAATGCCTCTCTGACAGTGTTTATCAAAACAAAATATTATTATCTTTGTATACCTACCTAAGACAGTCCAAGGACAAAGACAAATGTTGTCTCCGGCGGAAAAATAAATGAATCACAGACTTTACTGAAGCTGGTAAGGAATGTGCTTGTGCACAAAGACAGGCTTTATTGTACAAGTTCATCAGTTTTCCCAACTCCCAAATGTAGATTGCCATAAGCGGTCTTGTTTATCAGTGATTGCAGCTGCTTGTATGCTTAAGCTCAAGTAAACCTGAACTGTGCGAAAACTACAAATTCGACAACTCCCACATGGTGGTGTGCACGTGGAGACGTACGCACTCACGCACGCACGGCCGCGTATTCCCGTGGAGAGCTGCTTGTTGTTCAGTTACAGTGAGACAGCGGCACTCCGGAGCGCTCACACAGCTGCATGCCATATGTATCAAACAAAGCCAAGTTCAAGCGTACACCCTACGTCTCAAGCGTTTAATCTGAATATCCCTCGGTCTGCTCTTAAATTGCAACTATTCCTCTCCCTCCCACCCAGCTTCAGCTTAAGGGACAATATGGACTGAACACTGTTTGTTTGGCAGATGTTTAGAGACACTGTAGAAGTTCTTTCAGTGAGTGTGTGCATGGGGAAAAGAGCGTGATGCTGTGTTTTCCAGCCATCTGGTCAGTTGAAATGGGAGTGTTGATATTAATCTGTTTAGCTGGATGGCACTAGCCAGGCATTCAGATGGAAATCACTCTTTATCATGTGGGGATCAAAGGCCAATGAATGCATCATGGACCAAGGTTGTAGATGTGCGTTACCGTCAGTATGCATGGTTATCTGTGTGTGTCTTTTGAGCGTGTCGGCAATGCACATACACATCCTTGGATCTGGCCGCTGACAAATCATAGGAACAGCTGGCACAGCGATCGCTCTGCCCCTGCCTGAACATGCTGCCCCTCCCCCCACACACTTCACTCAAGCCTGGCCTGCTGTGCATAAGGCAAGAGGTCGGGAGGCGGAGGTGTGTGGATTACAGTCCCATCCAAAGCACCCCACCTCCCCTCACCCTACGGAGGATGTGTTCAGTGTTACGGTCAGCACATCGCCATCTGGACACATCCCTGACATATGGACGGCTGCTGGGAGCCTGCAGGTCGTGCAGTTAAAGAGTGAGGAAGGAGATTGAGCAAATCAGGGATGTGAGAAGCAGAGGAAAGACAATAATTTGAAGAAAAGCAAAGAATAGGGAGTAAAAGTCAATTCACACTCTATTAGGAGCGAATAATGCATTCCAGGTGACAATGGGCCTCAATAATCCACAATAGCGCTCTTTTTCAGTGTTGCCCAGACGTCCAACTCCTGGAGTTGCAGATTTATAGGCTCTGGAATCCTTTAATTTCCTTCATTTGTATCACTGTTTGTGTGGGGACATGTGTGACTGAATGGGTGATAGAGAGTGCTGCTACCTATCAGGGGTCCTTCTCTTGCCATGTTCATTCATCTCCATCATAATCTCAGAAGAATCGAGGGGTGAGCTGGCGTTGGCGTCCAGGAGAAGCTGCTCGTGTTGGGCCAGGTATTGTGCTGGCGTCTGCTTGGCCAGCCTGGCACAGTGCAGCAACTCCCTCTGCAGCAAGGGCAAGTTTGCCTGCAGTAGAGAAAAAATGAAAACCATTCATTAATGTGAGGTGGAAAAAAAGTGTTGAGAGGGAAAGAACTGAGCTCGACGCTGTACAGTGGAGAGTGAATTAAAGCCAGATAAGGCAGTGAAAAAGGGGGAGTGATAGATGAAGAGACACAATGAGATAAGACAGATCTCTCGACACATTCCTCTGCCATGTGTCTCTCTCTGATGTGCTGAGGTGTGTATTGTGCGTGTGTACAAGTGCTGTCAAATAGCTCTCTAAGACCTGTCTGCTTGATAAAACACAGACTCCTCTCCAATGTCCCACATGTGGAGGATGACCGCACACTGGGATGTATGACACTTCACATGAACACACGCTCACACACACCCACACACATAGCCCACTTTTTCTGGATATTCACATGCATAGTCTACATTCTGTTGATATAAATAGTAAAAGAACACAAACTTCCTCTCTCAGCTCAAGCCAGACCACGTCAAACACAGGCTCATTTTTATTGGCCCACTGATTGAAGATGTTTAACATCATTTAAAATGTTGAAAGTATTTTTTGGCACATTTCTTCCAACAGGCTCAATGATTCACTTGTGTAATTAATTAATGTTCATTAGTTTATAGTTAATATCTTTGGATTTCTGTTTATTTAGACCACGCATACACATGTTTGGCGTGTCCGTGAATGCATCTCGCAGTCGTCTAGTCACAATGAGGAAGTGTTGTTCCGATGACAAAGGGACTTGTGACGTGTTTGTGAGTTGGAGATACATACTCTCTATGGTGTTGGAATTGCACTGCTGTTCATGTGCTTAGGTCAGAATAACGTTATAAAAGAGCGTCACCGTGCCTTCATCTGCCGTCATAACAGAGAGGCGTGGCTTGACATGATGCATATCTGTTAATTACTCTAAAAAATGTTCATGAAATAAATTAGTTATTGCTGTTAACATGCTATTTTTGACAGCCCTAATATCACATATCAGGAAGAATAACATACGCAGATAGTGAGTCATACGCAGATAGCGTACCTTCAGCAAAATAAAAGGCAATCAACATAATGTGTTCATTACGTGACATTATTTTGAGGGCTGCCAATATCAGTATTGGTAATGAAGTGCTGGACAATATTGGATTATTGGTTATTGGTAAGAAAGCCAAAATCGAGCCTTTCTAGTACAGGTATGTTGTTAAAGTGTAGGTATTATAATGGTGTTACCACAACACATGATGTATTTTTATTAGTTTGAGTCCTGGGAGCTGAAAAAAAGTTTGGGAAACCCTGACATAGGGACATAGAAAACTGATATTCAGCAATGTATATGTAGCATGCAGGTCATAGAATCCAGGGCAGAGCTAAAAATATTGCATATAAACATACACACACCTGTGCATACAACCCTGTGCAGTATATTTACCTTCAGGAAGGGAATGACGAAAGGCCTCAGAGGGAAGTTGGTGGCTTCGTGAAGTTTGGAATGAAACTCTTCAATGGTGAGTGTAGAGTTCTGTGCAAGACAAGACATAAGAAGTTAATCAATGCAACGACGAGCATAATGGTTGATGGGAACATAGAATGAAAGATATTCATGGCGTGCAATATACAGTGGATCCTGCACATTTGTATTTCAGCACTTAAGGCTTTGCAAATTTGTGGATTTTTGGCCGATAATTATTTAAGAATTTGTTATTCTCCAAAAATGAGACATTTTTTTTTCTCTGAAAACACAATTCATTCAACATAAGTCAGTAGTAATTTATAAATATATGATAATACAGGTCAAATTTACCAAATGTACCACATGTACCACTGTTAGAAATGTCCCAGAACACACCATACTTGTGTGCTGTGTTAGACAACTTCGACAGTCAATCTGGCCTCAAAACTTACAGTGAGGTGAACACAAGGTAATATATGATCGCTACTGAAATTACAACAGGCAAGCAGTGTGGAAAATAGACATTTGTATCATTTACTAGCAGTTTTTCGTCATTGGTTGGTGATCCTGGAACATAACCCTTGCAACAAGCGGAACTTCTGTCCTGCAAGCTATTGGTTTGTACAGACTTTATACTCGCCAGGCAATTCATTAGGTACGCATCCACTAGGTAGGATGTGTACTTCAGTAGGAAGCAGAATGTTTTTAAACCACTCCAAACTAAATCCACTATGATAAAACTCTAACTGAACTATAATAAACTGTCTGCTAGACTACTGTATATGGTATATATATATATATATATATATATATATATTAGGGCTGTCAATCTATTAAGGTATTTCATCACGATTAATCACATTTTGTCTATAGTTAACTCATAATTAATTAATCTCAGATGAAAAAGGTTGTTATCTATAATAAGTAGGGATGTAAATCTCTTTCTGGCAAACGATTTGTTACGCAACTACCATGATAACTACATCAAATTTTAATTATACAATTATGTTCAATGTCTTTTGTTCCACTTTGTTTGACAGTCCTTGAACGCACCTTCTAACTTTGTCCCACGCTGCACAGTCCTACTACAGTACTACTACTACTACTATACTGTATTTTTACCCTTTTTCTTCACCTCACATTTGGTTCCAAATGCTGATACCATGTGGGAAGGCATAAAGGTAAGATTTGATTACCTTATTGAGTGCTAATCTGCATATTTGTTCGGTACACAGCCTCTCTGAAAAGCAAAGTCCAGGCTCGTACTGTTGGATGGTGGGTTCAAAAATAGTATACTGTTAGAAATCCCCCAGTTTTTAAATGCTTAATGCGAGCGGCAATTTGTCCCATTTTGTTTGACCGTCTTTGAACGCACCCTCTGCTGTTTTCACACGCTGCACAAATATATACTTGTACTAGAATGTGTACTAGAAATTCACTACTACTACTACTATACTATATTTTTACCCTTTTTCTTTCACTTCATATTTGCTCCCAAATGCTGATACTATGTGGTAATGCATGAAGGCACGATTTGATGACCTTATTGAGTGCTAATGTGCATATTTGTGGTACACAACCTCTTCGGGAAAAAAGTCAGGACTGTATCTGTATTCATTTCGTGCTTTTATTTTGATGTTGTTCCTGTCATAGTTTTACACAATAAACAATAAATAAGATAAATTACATCGCTATAACGTACGTTTGTTTTACTGATGTATTGATGGCTAGCTAGTGCACTGCTAATTCTAGCTAATGCTAGCGCTGCATTGACAGAAGCCCCAACATAGCTTTCTTCGGCTATGCCTGCTGTTAACTTGCAGCTTGTACTCGAATTTTAGCTCGCAGTTTCAAGCAAAAAATCAGCCCAGAGATGGCTCACTTCTAAAAAAAAACACTTGTGAGTTGGGTATGCCGTACCACTGTACAGTATAAATTACGTGTTAATAACACGTTAACTTTGACAGCCCTGTGTAATAGTCTAATAAAAATGTGCAAGCGTGTTTAAAAGTGTCTGTTGAGTGCATTTTGACATAAACCACTCTGATGATTAAAACTGTCCGCAAACTTACCACCAGCCCAAGCACGAGGCTCCGCACTCGCTCTCCAATCTCAGGCGAGATGTCGTTACCAAACTGCTGCAACGTGGTAAGAAAGCGCTTCAGTTTGCAGAGCTGGCGGGCGCCACAGGCTGGCGGGAGCTGTTGGTTGGACAGCGAGGATGTTGACGACATGGCCGGCCCGTTACTGAAGCCGTTTGGAGTGGATGGGGCGCCGTTCAGCGACGTGGGAGAGTGGCTGCTCCCGTTTAGCACTGCAGATAAACAGAAGGGGGGTTCAAAATGAATTGGGTCATTTAGTTTCTTAGGAGCCTGAGGGGCATCTGCCACATCTGGGGGCAAGATGGGTGCTGACACTCTTATGCGCTTTAGCCTGTTGATGAAAGAGTGCATGGAAGATTAAATATAAGCACACACACGACCTAAAACAGACACCATGAATGAAGTATATGATGCATACGCATTTATTATCACAATCATGTGTCCGCTCTTTTGCTAACTTCAGCTGTCTCACAAGTGTTACCATTTGACTCCTCTCTTCGTCCACCTGCTCTTGTGTCTATTTCACCGTGCTCCTCACCCACTCCCCTCACCAACTCACTCACTAGGACACAACTATAAGAGGAACTTGTAAATGAGGTGCCAAAAATAGTCCTGTGGCCTGTGTTGCTTTTATTCCAATGGCAGGTGTGTAGCTAAATGTGGGGCTGCACATGTCCACCAGCTGAAAGCAGATTTGGAGCTTTGAGGTTCAGAATAGTATCAACATTCATACACATATTCATATAATCACTTGCATATTCTTAATGTGGTCAAACATTCCCGCATACACACACACACGCACACAAGCACAAACAAACACACTGACCCTTCTCCCGTTTTAAGTTCAAATCGCCATTCATTTGCCGCACAAATTAAATTATTTACAATTTTGCCATTTTAACATTTTAACATCTCCACCATATGATTCTATGACATGTCCATGCTCCATTAGTCAATACCAATCAGCAATACCAGTCAACCAATCAACTAAAATTGTCGTCGTGTTGACCCTGTAGTTGCTCATGCTTTGCTTATTCCTCTATACAGTAGGCGGTGTGCACACGTATGGGAGAAACCATGTGATCCCAACAGGCGACACTTGTGTTCTGGTTTTAGAGAGGAAGAGGAGAGAGGCGTGCAAGGAGAGCGCTACACCACCGACCACCCGCCATAACAGGTGAAACAACATGGCCTGACATTGCTATATAGGGAAGAAAGTAGCCTCCTCGTCGCAACGCCACCCTGGCTGATGCCCCCTGTCGTGACGCCCTCCTGCCAGCTGGTAAACAACACAGACACATGTGCGCACACACAATGCTACAGCCGCCCTCGCACAAGCACTCAAAGACACTTGTCAACAGCAAGGGCGTTTAGCTCACCAAAAGACACGCCCATTGAGGAGCACACTTGACACTCAAGTAGCTTCCAGACTACAGAACCACACATTTTGGAGGGTCATGTTACACAAATGTGTTCAATACTGATGGCAGTTAACTCCACTGTGCCTAAAGGCTCTGTCCCATACTGCCATTTAATGATTCCATCTGCCTCCATCTAAATATTCACATCAGACGCGTCATAGAGTGACATATTCACATTTTTTGGCCATAGACGGTAGACAGAACAGCATGTGTAACATCCACGTACATCTCAGAAACGTCTGCTGAAGCATGAATGGCGTCTTCATTCAGCCCAGCTTACAGAACACCGAATGCCTAAGTAACGTCTGCTTAAGTATGAGTTGAATGAAATGGCTGAAAAATGTCAGAATTCCATCTGTTATCAAAGGCCAAGCTCTGCCCATTGCCCCATCACAACATTTGTAGCCCCTCGACGGTCCACATCGCTTGTTGTGAAATTATATTTGGATCACTTTTATTTTGGAATACTCTTGTTTTGGAGACTGTCACACTTCGAGGTGCTTGTGCAGTCCCATAAGCAACTGACTGCCCCGCAGGAGAGGAAGCGTAACAATGATGACCAGGCTGCCAACATGAAATATGTGAGAATCAGTGACGTGCGGTGAGGTTCATGGTTGGTGAAGCACTGACTCCTTTGGGCTTTTTTTTTAATGTTACTACAGGCTGCTCATTAAGAAGATAACCTACAAAAAGATGAGCATTATTCACTTTTGTTTAAAAATGTTTTCAGATACTTATTAATCCCATTGATTTTATTTTTTTAATTAACTGAAAAACATTGTGTTCTTAACTTTTATCTGTATATGAAGTACATAAACCCTCCAGGAAAAGTTCTGATACTTTGTTGTAAAAGTCTAATCACCCCCTGGTGATGGTTGGGAATGTTAGCCCCGGTTCCCATCGATGCTCGAAGCCCAACCCTAATAATAAATGTTTCTGCAACATTATATTATCGGCGACATGCTGTCAAACTGGCAGGTGCCATGATCCAACTCAGTGTGCACTCAGATGCTAGGCGGGGTTTGTGAACGAGACGCTCACAGCAGCCTCACCTTAGGTTTCTTCCCTGTATTTGATCAAAAAATTCAGCGATTTTTACTTAAAAAATGTTAAGAACAATTGGAATCGTACAGAAAATACATTCATGATACAGTTCAACGGACAAATATTAATATTTATGATTTATTTTATGTTGTTATTTGTTCTTTAACTTTTCATCAAGACACGAGTCCCTGACCACATGTCACTGGTGAGTACATAACACGTCATGGCTGTATAAACATGAATATTTATCCTATTCAAAATGTTGTCATATTGCGTATGGTGAGTTCAGTGGCATCTCCTTACCAGTTATAAGTAGAGTGAGTAGCAACAAAAAAACACCATGGAGTAACATATAAGCTATCCATAGCTGACCGTCTGATATCCTCAACATGTCTCAAGTTTGGATCGGCTAGCACCACCTGTCAACGTCCAGATCAGGAGTAGGGAACCTATGGCTCAGGAGCCAGATGTGGCTCTTTTGATGACTGCATCTGGCTCTCAGACGTTTTTGTGTTTTTTCGCTGACATTTTAAAGTAAAACATTACAGAAATCAGCGTTAAAAATAACGTTTAAACTTAATCAAAAAAACTTTGCAGAACTCTGCAGAGCAAATCCGTTTGATGAAGAAGATGGCAAAAAGATAGAAAGATATGGAGTATGGTGCAAAACCATGCAGCACCAGAAGTCACATTCATGGTAAGAAGTATTTTATTTATTACTGGTCAGCATCAGTATAACAATGTTATTTAAAATAATGCATTCTTGTTAGACTTGCTAAAATTCTTGGTCTTGCTTAAAAATGCACACATTTAGTTGTATTCAGTGTTAAAAAATATTACATGGCTCTCACGGAAATACATTTAAAAGCTTTTATGGCTCTCTTAGCCAAAAATGATCCTCAATGAATGCTTGTTTGTCTATATGTGTGAAAATGGATGGATGAATGGAAGGTAACACCAAATTCCTTCTCAGGTAGTGATTGACGCGATAGCATAAAACACCTTGTAGTCATCCGCTGTAACTCATAAATAACATTGTTCCACTGTTCTTAAGTTAATCCACTTAATGTAAGCACGGTAGTGTTGCTAATATTTAACTGACAAGAAATACAAATCAAAGACTGAAAAGATGTGCAAAAGTGTTTTCTTCGTTTTGCAGTCTTCTTTACCACGCCATCTATCCGTCTATGGCAATAATTGTATGTGATCCACCCTTGGAGGCTGCAAGACGAACATGCATGCTTTTAGACTGGTGTTAATGCATAGCCACTGCCTTGCACATAATAAAGTACTTCTACCTCTGATACAACTGTGTAGCAGCACTTTACCTTGAGACATTTCTTTAAACAAACTCATTTATAACAAGTTCGTTCCAACGAGGTTTCTATGATGTCTCAGAGGTGGTACTGGTAGCAATTTTCTTTACGACGCTTTCTTATAAGCTGTTCCACTGTGTTTGTTCTCAAACCTGCTTAGTTTATTGCTTGCTGACATGGTGCTCGAGCATAAAAGAAGAACAGCTCAAGTAAAACAAAAACAAAATCCACATTCCTCTTGAACTGCCGATGATTGTAAATACACACTATTTGTCAGCATATAGAGTGGGTTCAAACTAAAAAACAACAAAGAAGTGAAGGTCTTTACTTGATTTACTGGTGGTGGGGGTGAACGAAGCATTACGACTGGTTGCTTGGCTGACAGCCGGGGGCGGAGGAGGCATGGTGGGTGGGGTGGATCTGGGCTGGGTTTTCACATCCGCAGGTGAATCTGGCATTGTTCCAACCTTCTGCACTCTGCTACCTGGCAAGGAGAAAAAAGAAAGGAGAGAACAAATGTTAAAATCGAGCCCTTGAACTGAAGACGAAGACAGAAAGAGGTTAAAAAGGCCAGCACTGACATTGTCACCTGGGAGCCGAGTGTCCTAAAACCATGAGCTCCATCAAAACAGCCGAAGCAAATCAATGCAAGGTGTGGAAGTTGCTTAAACTGTGTATTGTCTCTCTGCTGGTTGCAGAAACACAGGCCTGGGAGACATACAGTAACACCTGCTCACCCACTCAGCTGCTGCTGACTGAGACCGAGCTCCCCCGCCCCCCCGCTCTCCGTCACACACACCGTGTAGCTATGACATCCCAATCAGTGGCCCTGCGATCTAACCTCCAGCACACGCAAAAACACACATGCACACACTCCTCAACCGGCTGTCCCCACTCGTCCCCCCCGCTTCAGACAGCCAACTTGACTGCCAGTGACAAGTGCAGCTGGATCTGCTGCTGTCCATCACTGGGGACTGACTTTCAGCTGAGCTCCATCCCGCTACCAAAAGCTCCACAGTCTTCTGCCAGACACCCTTTCAGGACCAAACAAGGCAAGAGCAGGCGCGGTGGTGTGAAGCAAATGGATGTGGCATGGATAGAGAAAAGAAGACCTGGGTGGATGTGGCCACAAGCATGTGCCACCTTGTATGTCTGTAGTCTATATACACATACAAATTTCATGTAGGCCTGCCAAAGACAATGTTTACGTCACCATTTGATTTCTTATTTGTGTTTATTATGCAATAATGCCATCATAGCTACTTAACTGATTTCCAGAAAGCTTTGTAGAGGGGTGAGAAGCCTCCTTTTGTTAACAGTGTCACACATTTTCCTACATTTCTCACTGAATAATGCATGAATCCTGAACAGAACTTTCAGGAGGGGGTTTATATAAAGGTGCACGACTCGGTGCTGGTCCAAATTAGAATTGCCGGCTCTTGCCAGATGTCTGCCCACCACCTTATGCCATTCTACTTTTGTGATGAAGTGGTGTTAAGTCATTTTTCTGCTTCTGTTTGCCCTTTTGGCCACTTTCTTGCAATATTATAACCTGAGCACAGATGCGTGACGACTTTGGCGGGTAGGTGTGGATGAACGAAACCAAGTGCAATATGTACAGAAGCCAGTGCAACATGTACATTCAAAGTAAAACAGTTGGACAATGTTGTCAACATATGTGCCAGTTGTTTAACATATTCTCACATTTCAGTGGAAAACAGTTATCTCTCTCTTGTCCACTGCAATGTTTGTTTTCAAAATGCCAGAGCTGTCATGAGATTGGTCTTAGTGATCATCCCCTACACTACTCTTAAAAATAAAATCAAAATAAACCCAACAGCGGTTGTAAAATCCCCAAAGATTTCCTTCTGCCATCTGTAGACTGCTTAGGGATCTATTTTATAGCTGAAAAAACACTTTAATTGTAATCACAGGCTGAATGATAAATCCTTGACCGTGTTTGCTGTGTATTTCCTCAACAAAACTCTATTTCTGAGATGTCACAGAGGAGCCATCAACAGTTGTTTTCTGTATTTAAAGAGTGTCACTACGGAGTGTGCTGTACGAGGGTCATTGACACAGTGATCCTCAAGAGCAAGGGGGACTCTCCCCATGCTAGACACTCTCAACATAAACACACAAGGTTGTAGATAGGGGCTGGTATAAATAGAAGCAGCCATTCTCTTCTAAAAGAAGCCCAAACACACAAACAAACCATCCGTGCTGACAAAGTGTTGGGCTGCTTCCTGTGGGGAGGCAGCCATATGGCTCAGTAAACCTCCTCTTTGATTAAATGTGTGGTGTCACTGTATGAAATGTGCACTGCGTGTCTTCAAGCATGCACCTCACAGAGACTCTGTGAAGGCATTCTACTGTTGTTTGGTCATTTTTACCTTCTTCGGGACAGCGGAGTAAAATAGAGGCAGGAAGAGGAGGATAAGGGGGCTGCCCAGTCTGTTTACTCCCTCTGTGGGATTATAGACAGCTGTATAATCTGAACAGCTACAGGGACAGGGCTCACACATACACACCAAGCTTGGGATTTCACTTTTTAATACATTAGGAAGTCTGCTAGGTCTGCAACCCCATCTGTGGCCATCTGTGCTCCCACTGTGCTATGTGCTGAAGGACGAAACACTTGCAGAGATAGCAGATGAGAGCGAGAGAGAGAAATTTTCAGGTAAAGTTAGGTGGTTAAGTCCAGGTATGGCCCATACTCCCCTTATGAGCCACCATTAAGAGGAAGCAGATGTGTCGCTGTCAGTCCAGCACCATCTATTAAACTGGAAATAAATAACAATTTATCTCTACCCTGCTCTCTCGTGACTTTCTGAACAGCTGTACATGTGCACGTTTGATGTAATCTGGCCTAAAAAATTGCTCAGCAAAGAAGCCCTAAAATGTTCTCTGTCTGCTGCAGTCCCCTTGCACCATGATGAAACAAGATGAAAAACCACTCACTGCAAGACACCCAGAACCATCTATCATGCAACATGCAGCTGCACAAATGCATGCACATTGCAGCAGGGTGTATTCCTTCTTTTGGGGTCTCATTATAGATTTCAGGACATATGCCTTCGTTAAAAGTCAACAAACACAACATGTACAGCGGATCCACACACATTTCCGATTCAGCATTCATGAGCCTGCATATTAGTGGCGTTTTGGTAAAAAAAAAAAAAAATGTTTGCGCAGAAAACACATCTCCTTCATCCTAGGTCGATAACAATTTAGAAATACGTGATAAAACACCTTCAGAGTGAGGTGGAGGCGGCCCCGCAACAGATGTAGGGGCGGTTGCTGCACTAGCCTGTCACTCCGACTCATCTGTTCTATCATTATCATTCATTAGTCATGAGCACATATACATGTTGTAACTGAAAATGTGTTTAATAAGTGTCTGAGACATATTTCGGGCCCCCTTGAGTGTGCATTTAGCATGCAGCTGGTTAGCTTCTGTTGTAGTGAACAATGGCAAATAAAGAGAGTGAGTTTTCAGAAAGTGAATCTAATCTTATAATTCCAACAGTCACTTTTATTGCAAATAGTGATCCAAAATAAGAAGAAAATCAGGGGTGTCACAAGATCTTGTGTCACAAGATCACGCGGGATTAAAACGTGACGTGAAGATTTGTCGTTCAGAAGATGTATCATGGGCACTAGGCCTGGGACTATAATGAATTAGTTAAGTTATTAAATTAGTTAGCATGTGTGTCTCTTTTCCTCGTCTCTCGCCTCCCAAGAGGCAGGAAGTGAGTTCACACTGTGCATTGGTTTCAGCACCTTGAGGCGTTTGTAGCATAGAACAACGGCATGAACGGAGCGAGCCCTTTTGTCAGTCATAGTCTCTTTGTCTGAGTGGGTGGAGGCGGGGCTGCTAGCATACACACAGTGTGCAGAAGAGTGTAAAGTAGTAGAAATTAAATTAGTAGATCGCAATATATATCGTCATATATTTTTTTATATTTTTTCATTGCACTTTTCTTAAAAGTAATTTTAAAATATCGTGTCTTGTTCTTGTAGGCCCAATCTTGTGTACCGTCTGGTCTCATGAACTGAGCGTCTCGTGACACACCTAAGGAGAACATCAGCGGAGGAGGGTTTGGAGGGTTAGGAGCGAGCCCTGTGTTAAAAATATACATTTTTATGGCCGTATAAATACGCCATTTACTGGCAGGTGTGGTAAACACCATGTTGTTATGACAGAGATACATCACTGTTTGCTGACTCTATGAGTAATATCTTAGTGTATGTTAGTATGTGTTCTTGCCTGCAATGGAAACACAGCTGGAACTTATTAACTTTAGCCAACCACTGCAAAGCATTTCCCTTAAATCCTGCTGTCTATTCAATCGCTGGTACTCCACAGAGACTCTTGTCAGTGACCACATAGTCCTAAAACTCTCTCTCAGTCTCCCGCTTATCCCTCCCTCCCTCCTTCCCACTGTAATTCGCCCAGTCTCCAGGAATGCTGTTGTTTTTAATTTCTCCCAGCTGCTCTGGCTGGCTGCCCAGCCGCCTGCCTTCCCACATCTGTTCCCTATCAAGCCGCTGAGGAGTCCACACAAACAGAGCCTGAGCCTCTGGCCCCCAGCCCCCCACCAGGCCTTCATATCAAAACATAGGGTTTGCAGCTCCAGGCCCTGGACCTCATCTTCACAGATACATCACCTGCAACACCCCTTGCTCTAATACTATCTCCTGATTTCCATCAGGAAAAAATGCTAAAGCTCAGTAGCACCTAAACTCATCTCCTGAGGACCAATAGCATTTGTTCTCTTCATATGGCTATAGTGTTCCTTGCTATCATTGCGAGGTAAGATCTGTTTATTTGTGTCAGCACCGGTCCGTCCCCTTTCGACAGATCCAGACTCTGCTTCATCTTGAGCTGATTTAGAGTTCAGAGGCTTTTAAGTCCTAACTAATGACAGGCCTGTGCGGTGTGCGTGCGCACACACACACACACACACACACACACATGCTCACATGTTAGCTGAATACATATGCTCATGCTGTGGACAAAAACACATCTTTGTGATGCTGCACATGCAGTTGAACAAAAAAGCATAACAAAAAAGGAGGTGGGGGGTCTGCCTAATAAGCACTGACAATAGCCATATTATGTGTTTACCACTGGCAACTCAATGCAAATCTATATATTTTATTTCCTTTTAAGTAGGTACCTTGCCAACAAAAATCAAAATAACTGGAGGACAGGCTGCAAGTGAGTATGGATTAAAGGCAATTTATCCCGGGTTAACGGTAGAGGAGTTGTATTTCTGTCTCTCTGAGCTGCAGGGATCCTGTCATCCAGCGCTCATATCTGTGAAAGCTGTTATTGATGTAATTGTATTGAAGTTCTAGCGACCATCTGTTCTCCTTTGGGAGGGCCTGGCTCCTCTCGTCGGCAGTGAAGTGGTTATGTGCAGCATATCGCTGCTGCAGACGCGCTCAGAGAAAAAACTTCCTTTTCAGATTTTCCCAAAGGCTGCTAATAAAATCCAGATGCTAGACTTGAGCTGACTCCCTCACCTCTCCTCCCTTCTCCTTCTGTCCTCCCTCTCCATCTTGTGTCATTCTCTTCTCTTAGCCCCCCCTGACTACAACAATACTAATCATTTAGTGTACCTCTTTCATCTTCTTCTCTCCTCCCCCCCGGTTTCATACCTCCCTACAAGGAACCATCCATCCACACCTCTTTCTTTTTGCTCCAGCCACTAACCGAGAGTCCTTCCTAAATAAAGGAAAGTATTTGTGACATTCAGTCAAGACAGGCTGGGCCAAGAACAACTCCTTGGCTAGCCAGACACATCTGGAGCATGTTAGGGTGCCAGTAGTACCAGCCTTCTATCCCAGCCGGCACACAACAAGACATTGGTCACATAGAGAGAATTGTTTAATGTTCAAACTGCATATTCAGAGAGCTTGCCGTCTTAATCAAGCATTAAAAACAGACATTGTACTGTGCAGAATCTTTATGCAAGAATTCTCTCTTGCACGACTTACAGTAACCACCCCTGCAGTTATACAGTATGCAACTACTTGACAATTAGTATGTATGCTGGTATTCACGCAAGCCGCACAGGCATGGGTAGTGTTATTAATGTTACATTTATGTTACAGGTTACATTTAGGTTGCTTTGCAGCTCAAAGAAGACTTGGAAGCACATGCAATTTAAGTTAATTTAATATCTTCTGAAGCGATGCATGTGTGTGACCGTGTTTGTGTGTGGCTCCAAGGGTCTCTGTGTGAGAGGAGTTGAACACCTGAACATCAATAACTGTCATGAGGGCCACCTGGGACCCCACAGCCAGCTTGCACCATGGGCACACAGCCATCACCAGCACAGCTGCCACAGAGAGCCAGGGGGAGGGTGTAGCGGAGGGGGAGGGGAGGAAGTAAAGAGAGCAGAGACGCACAGATACAGGAGAACCTCGGTTCTCGTACGCCTCGGTTTTCGTGGGATTCGTTTTTCGCCAAACAGTTGCCAAAAACAGCATCCACGCGTTGGTGACTGATGAGAATGGATGTTGTTTTTTTAGAGTTGGCCCATTATAGACTGATTCTGGTCAGGGAATCCTTTATTATGCGTTTATTCCTTCATAAATGCACACAGAACAATGCATTTTTCTGTCTCCTTTCTTCGTTCTCATAAGCACTGGGTATTTGTGATTGTTCTGTGTGTTTTTTGTTTTTTTTACATCTGCAAAATAACCCACCAAGACGCCAAAGATAGTTGCAAGTGCCAGAAAATGTGAGAGATCTTATTGAATTCAAGAAAGAACTCATAGCAAAGTATGAAGGTGGTGTCTGTAGGCTTGTAATAGGAAGGTAATGTAAAGGGAGGAACCTTTAAAGCAGCTAACGGAGACACATAACAGAAAGTGAGCCGGGCCAGTGTGTGTACTGATGATTGTACCTGCTGCTGAAGTTTAAAATAAAGTTCAAGTGAGCAAATACACAGCTCTAACCGTCCACTCTTAAAAGTTACGTTTATAATGGACTAGAGTGAAACAGCTTCCGTTCCCTCCCCTCCACTCATCACCATGTTCACCAACGAGTCCTCATTAAAGGTAAAAGTGATGTTGAATGTTCATTTATCCATTTTGTTCGTTACTTATATATATTTTGCATTGTTTTCTGCATGTAAAACTATAATTCTTCTCTATAAAATACATGTTTTTGTTCATATATATGGGTGTCTGGAACGGATTCATTGCATTTACATTATTTCCTATGGAAAAAATTGCTTTGGTTTTCATCAGACCTTTTGGAGCGGATTAATGGCAACCCGAGGTTCCACTGTATACTGTATGAGAAGATGATTGGACTTGCACATCTGGTATGGGAAAAAAGGCAGACAAAAACGAGGAGACTGGATTTACATGCAAGAAGCTTCTGCTCAGCATTGCCTCGTTTCCCGCTCATCTTCTTTTCCTCATCCTGTCAGCCGTGAGCCTAATTTTGCCAGCTGAGAGCTTCGCCTCGGGCTGCCACGTTCCAGCACTGGATCAGACTTCCTTCCCCATCTCCAATGACCTCAGTAAGCAGGCGCCATCAGACATGACATAATTCCTCTAAATACCCAAAAGACTACTGACGCTAGCATGGGATGAGTTCCACACCTGAACTTAACCTGATCGAGTGCAGCAATGCAATAGTCTCAAACAGATCTCGCTGATTCCTGAACCGGTATCCTGCATTCTTCCATCTATGACTGACCTCATCTATTGGTGACGTTGCCTTTATGAAATGTCTCACATTGACTCCTGGCTTCTTACTACTGAAAACGCCGTATCTACATCCAACACCGTTTGGGAGTACAGATGACAGGCAAAGGGAGAATACTCATTCATTATTGCTGTGAATGACATCCCTAAGTCATAATAGCAACAAAGCAAATGAACTGTAGACCATGAAGACGCCGGTAAATAACGTTACAAATGGACGATTCCACTGAATTTTTGCCAGAAAATAAAATACTATAAACACACAATAAAATTAACTGTAAAATACATTTTTCTACTAAGCAACGCGTATTGAATAAATGCAATTTAAAACATTCATTTAAACTACCTTGAACACTGGAAAAATAGAAATATTCTTTAAAAAAAAAAAAAGAATCATTTTAAGAATATTGCTATTTTTCCAGTGTTCAAGGTAGTTTAAATGAATGTTTTAAATTGCAATATTGCAATATGTAAAAACATAAATAGTAAAAGAAAAGAAAAAAGTAAAAGAAAACAATTTAGTTAAAATTCACACTTCAGTCATGTCTCTGGGTTTCCCTCAGTTCTGTTACAAGTTACATGTTCAACAGGAAGTCGTATCATTCAGATCCTCAGCAGGTGATGGGAAGGCCAAAAGTAAGCTCACTCATTCGTTTTTCATAAAATAAATAAATACATTTTATTTTTCATAAAGTAAATGAGAGGCGGGAGGGGGTTAAAACTCCTGTCCTGTCCTGTCCTGTTGTTGTATTTTACAAAGCAATTTTTAAAATCACTATAATGTGCTTAGTGTCAACATGATATTAGGAATAATTCCATGTGGCTAAACAAATGCTATAAAGTCACTCCTATTACTTTTAGTCCTGTTACTTGACGCGTCCATGTCTCACATAAGGATTGTGGATGATGGGCAAAATTGCAAAAATGCAGTTTTCCTTTAAATGGACATGTATACATACTTAAAATGTATACACAAATGAAATAAAGTTGCCTGAGATGAATCAATACACATTTTGAGTTGAGTTCAATATATATATAATATAATAGCATATAGAGTATATAATATGTGCATTATCAAATTATTTAGAGTTGAAAAAAGACACAAATTTAAGTTATAGAGAGAGTTAGAGAGAGAGTTATCCGAGCTTCTGGATCAGGATCGGCTGCCAATCCGCTTTATTTTGAAGATCGGATAGTGGTCTAGTGGTTAGCATGTTGGCCACACAGTCACAGTCTGGAGATCGGGAAGACCTGGGTTTGATTCTCCCTTGGGCATTTCTAGGCTCCATCATACCCCCGCGACCCTAATGAGGAGAAGCGGCATAGAAAATAGATGGATGGATAATATCGGCTTCCGCCACGAGATCGGGCCGATCCGGTCGCCGTATAACATTTGCAACTTTGGCCCACCGTAGATGCGGTAACACGCCTCAAAGCTGATTGCCATTCGACTCCCGAAAACCGCAAGAAGAAGAAACCGCAACCCTCCATCACTATGCAGACATGTCCACGATGTACTGTGGTGAAGTTAGTTTAATGTTGGCCGTTGGATATTTGGCTACACACAAAATAAAACCCAACAATAAACACATACTGTAATTTATTCTGTACCATTTTGCAATGCAATGCAATGCAACTCCGTGAGTGACAGGCGACAACAAGCGGTAACAACATACAGTAGAACACAATGGCAAACACCGTCCAGCCAATGATAACATTTAGTTTTACGTACGCTGTTGTCCAGGTTAGCGTATAGCTAATGGGGCAGCGGAGTTAAGAGAGCTGCAGGCTGCTTGCTGTAAGCCGTGTTATGGCGAAACGAATGGGCAGTACCATATGATATGATCTACACACCAAGCCAAAGCGGTTCTTTTAAGGTGGACTAAAAGAGGCGAATCTGGGTGTGATTTTTTTTTTTATTCGAATGCAAAAAGGCTGCTCTGAAAATCGTGCTGCAAAACTAAAGTAGCAAGTGTGGACTGAATGTCATGTGTTGCTTAACCGTGCACGTAGTACTAGTGTGCTTTTATTGTGATGGCCGGATTTACAGGAAACAGGACGTTTTACGACGACTTTTCCCGAGTGTTGCCGAAGAGACCGAAAGATGGCTGTTTTTTTTGGTTGACATTTTTTAATTAATTTTTTTTATTTAGACAAAAGTAAACATATAAAACAAAATTTCCAGGATGAAATAGTACCACAACAGGCTGTTGCAAAACAAAATAAATGGTAAACAAGGAAATAATGTAAAATGAAATGATAAACCAGGGGTTTCCTACAAGATTCGGATCATGAATTGGATGAGATAGTTCAACTGTTTGTTTAGTATGAGGTTGACGAAAAAGAAAGCTACATTGTGAAATATGCCTTGCCATTCTTTTGAACCCACTTATATACAAAATACCACAGAATGGAACTTGGACTACCTCAAGTTCTCAGGTTTTGGATGGGTGTGATACTACAAGTGTTGCATGTCTCATGCCGCTCTAAGCGATCCAAGGAATGCTCAGGTCGTTTGTATGTGTGCTCAGACCCTTGAAAAATTAGAGGGAACATTGCGGCTGTGTCATGGTGCGGGGAGCTCACACGGGAAGTGCTGCTCTAACCGCTGGTTGTTTATACTAGGGATCGTCAATTACTATTGCGTTGAAGAGAGTTTGTTAAAAAAATGTCATATATTCTAACCTCACCACAAATTTATCTATAACCAGAACAAATGATTAATGCTACCCTAAAAGTATTTTGCACCACCATTTTTTCCAATTAAAAAAAAATGTGATCGTAAGCCAAAAAATGTAGATCGGGACATCCCTACTTAAGAACGTTTAACGTTTAGCATTTTTGCTGCAGAATTGCATTTGTGTGGATGCTGACACAATTATACCCAAAGCTGAGCCAGGCCTGGCCATGAAAAAGGCAAATTTTGCATAAAAATCAGCATTGCACAATGAAAGAGAAACTTGAAATGACTGCCTTTAATCTCTCTGCTTTACTAAATAACCCATTCAGGAGCAATCAGGTCATCTAACTAAACAAATGCACAAACAAAAATAACTTCCATCACCAAACACCTGCAGCTTCAGCCAGCACCAATTAGCTCATCAGGCTTTTAATTACTTTGTTAATTGCATACAAGCGGCATGACGGGCAGCCTGGGAATAGGGCAAGGGGGTCTCATGAGGACCCATCCTGACAAGTCTGACAAAGCGGATGTATGTTGTTGTTGTTGTTGTTGATTTACCAACAGCAGCACCAACAGGGATGCTGGGGGTAGGGGCATAGCTTGAAATGCCTTGTGATGTACAGAGAAGATGCTTTGCGTCACATCGCTTCCTGCTTGAAATCACTGAGGTGTGACGGTTGGCACTGAATGTGTAGAGAAGAAAAAGAGCATCAGAAGCTGAAGGTCAACTAAAGAGAGTTATGCACGTACATGTGCTGCATCTGGATTAGTTCACGTTGGTCACAGGAGGGGGTGGGGGAAGGAGCAGGCGTGGGAATGTCTCACTGTTAACTTCAGGGCATGTGGACTTATTGTATTTGTGGGAGAGTTTGGCTGGAGTCTCCACAGAGTGACCTGTCTGTCATAGAGCTCTGCTATAACACAAACATCCTCTTAACTGTAACACACACATGCATATGGCAGCTGACATGATAAAAACTTTCTGTTTGATTTCCACAGTTTATTCTCCCCTAAATGTATATTCATTGATCTTTTAGTGCACGGGGATGGCTGCCTGTCTGTCTCTCCCTCACATCGAGCAGATGTTCTCCCTCCATTTCTTCCAGGAGCATTGTTTGAGGAGGTGTATCCAGGAAACAGTGGCCAGCGCTCACTTCCTGTGTGACAGGTGTGAGATGTAGGCATGACAGCTGCTGTCCTGCCCTCTCTCCGCTTCTCTCTCCATCCCTCTCTCCTGTTCCTCTCACTTTCCAACCAGCTGCAGCACAGCGTTTCACTGCTTGTCCTGACGTCATAACGGCGGTCTGCTGATTTATGAAGTACAAAAGACTTAGATTTGACCCTGGCAACACATGTGTAATTGTGCGCGTACATGTTATGGAACCACACTTTTCTTTGTCTGTAATCACTCACAAGACCGTCCTGAATGTGTGCCGTGACACTGAGCTGTCACTCACCATTCAGATAAGACAGCAAACAGTCAATTAGTCTTCCTCTTGCTTCGTCTCATCTTTTTCATTTGGGTCAGCGTTAAATGTCCGCTGCGTGAGTATGGAGCTGTATCTGTACAACCTGAGCTGCTCAACGTCTGCCAGCACTCTCACACCTCTTCGTCTGGCCCACAGACACAGTAACAATAGCTCCTGACATAAGCCATGCAAAGGTAGGGTGTTCTGCATTATGCCTTCAACCCAACCCCTCCCTTTTTTAAACACGCCTGGAACCACTGGGATGCAGTGCAATGGGGGTGTTGATTTGACAGGTTCAAGAGAAGCTCTGACAGTTTCTCTACAGCCAAAGCACGAGGCAAAATAAATACCTGCTATGCTCCTCTGGGACACTCACTGACTGACTGCAGGACAACAAAGTATGGGGAACAGATGAAAGTAGCTGAGAGTATTGTTACATTACCGTGACAGACAAATTACATGAGCTGGCTATGGTGATGAATTGTATCCACCGCTATTGCAGGAACATACATTTCAATATGATGCCGTGCAAAACCAACAATAACTTACGTTATATAGTATACTGTAGTTAAACTAAAACAGCATTCATATATTTATAATAGCAGTTTATGATACAGCTACTGTTTTGAATAACATTAGATCATTATTAGATTATTTTGACAAAACTGTGACTGGTATGGTTTATATTAGGCAGATAAGTAGGGTCAGGTTTTGAAACGGTGCCGGTGCCTAAACCGGTTCTTAAAAAATGGAAAACATATACATTTTGCACAAAAACAAAGCCTTTTTATTTTTACGCAATTTTGTGACGTGCAAAATGAACAGAATAGTAATTGAAACTTCAATACATAATAATTTCACCAATATGAAATAAAATGCACAACAAATTAACATAATTATCACGGCAAACCCAGCAGCAATACAGAAGGCACAGAACGTGCAAAAAAATTGCAAGATTTTACAGAACTTTAAGTGCATACATTCTGCACAATTCTAGTAAAAACAATCACAGATACACAATTGTGGCAATGTCAGACTATCGTCACAATGGTGTTGGCTAGTTAATTCTACATGCAATGTTGATGTTCAGAATTCTGGCGTTTGTGAATGTGACCGTGATTGTTGCTATGTGTTGGTGCGGAGGGCATATAAATATCAATATCACCTTCAAGCACTTGTTGTGGGCGAGTCTGCATTAATTCAGCACCAGAATGAGGCACCGATAGCTAGTTAGTTTTTCGGTCTGTTTACTACCGTTTACGACACCGGCGATACCAAATAATAATGTCCATATTGTTCATTTTGAAGCATTGACAAAAATATGCCCTTATTTGTCACTAAAACAATCCCATCTGATACTTGTGATACAAGTATACAAATAAAACAATGTCCAAACACATCCAATTCAATTCCTCACTATTTTCACAATACACATCAGTAAGATGTCATAATTTATACAAAACCTCATAAAGAACTCCAGCTATTGATCTAACACTCTACGGAGGTACAGTATATGGAGCGTCTTCTTACCTATTACCAATGGGATTTTCCTTCTCTGAGGGCAGTAACTGACACCATCAAAAGCAAATCTTACGCTCCTGCTGAGACTTTTCACGGGGCATGATAACTTATGTCTCAAAGTGACCATGCAGCCTTCTTAAACACTTCAAGAAAACATGCAACCTCCTATCATATGCACTTTACACAGCCCCACAAAGGCTAAACTGTCCATTTTATGGTGGATTTACTGCTAAGTAAGGCAATGATTTTGTCTAAAGAGGTCAGGGTAGTATGTGTGTGTGTGCATTTGTGCGTGCATTTGTGTGTGTGTGCGCGTTGGCGTATTTGAGTGTGTGAGCAGAGACAGAGAGGCAGAGGAAGGAAGGCTGGAGCCGAGATTAAGGTCTGTTCTCCTAACTGGTAACACAACGGCATTCAGCAGCTCAGCTCCCATTTGAAGAAGGACGGAACCATCTGTGTGGCACAGGGTCTGTTTCCAAGAGATAACGGCTTTTTAATTTCACAAACACTGTATAATATATATATATTTATATTTATTTATTTATTTATATATAGCGAGAGAGAGCAAGGCAGGCTAAAGAAAGACAGCTTCCTTGCAATGCTCCTATAATGCAGCAGCGTGTAAGTCTTAATCATTTCAGTCTGTTCTTTTGTTTACTCCCTGTCTGTGATAAAGGCCACAGTGTCAGGCAGAAGGAAGGGGAGTGGTTGCCTTATATCGAGACATGCTGGTGATATGAACTTCCCATTGTCTCTGTCGCCCTGTTCATCTGGCTTGATTAAAACAGTGCTACTGTAGATTAGCCCAGCTGTTTCCTGCGTCTGACTCTGATCTCAACACACTTCCAGCCATGCGCTCCCATGAAGTGGCGCAGATAGGAGGCGGGCGCGAGACGACAGGGACATAGAAGAGGGCTCCATGAAGGGCAGGGGTCTGTGGGCATGCAAGGAAGTGCAAGGTGAAGAGGGAAAGCGGGAGGTGAAATAGGCACAAGACAAGGAAGGGCGGGGGAGGAAATGTGTTTCTCCTGTTTCCCTTGAATTCATACCACACATGTCAATTCAGATGTGTTGTTTGTGACTGTATTTATGGCCGCTGGAAATGTGCCCTTAAAATGCATGATTGGAGGTGCAATTTGTCAATGCTGCTTTTGCTGGGGGGAATTCTGGAAAAAATAAAGAGTCCAACAAATGATTAAAAGATATTTTTCTATATAGACGCCAAAGCTGTTGCACTGACTGTCATTTACAGGTAATTGCTGGGATTCACCTCGAAATTCAAGAGCATACACCCTATAATGACAGTGGATGTAAAATGGTGTGGGAATCTGAGTATATACGTACATATAAGGAATAGTGTTGAATGGAGAAAAGTCATATTTTTCACGCACACATATTTGGGGTTTTACTTGGCCTCCGCCCTTTTCTCTGCTCCCACGCTGTGGCGTCAGCAGGCCGGGCCGTCCACCGAGTGCGTTTCTCATTCCGTCAGATGTTGGGAAGCTGTTCAAGTTCTCCACTCTATTCTTTGACATTCCCCATTTCCCAAGAGAGGATGGGCAGCCTTGTCGCAGTAATGTCAAACACATGTGGAGCACAGAAACACATTGAATAGAGTGGAGAAAGCGGCATCTGCAACCGCTGTGTATTAGGACAAATGGTCCCCTAGACCCGATTGTCATTCTCTTCATCACTCTGCAGTCTCAACCAATTTGTCCGGTAAGTGCATCACATTTGTGTTGTGAGCACTCGGGCAGTCGCAGTAAACCACAGGAAAAGTAATGCATCTCTGCAAATGGGCTGCATTTAAATAACTCATTCACACACCAGCGGACGCAGAGCTGTCATGCAAGGCATAGGCCTGTCTATCACAGGAAACTCAGGGTTCAGTGTTCAAGGACACATGAATAAGATCAAACAGAAGCGAGGGCTCTATGGCTTTAAGTAGCCCATTCAAATAGAATGAAAGAAATTGCTATTGCGTGAAAACCTATATGAGTGACGACATGTAAAGACAATAAAAGCATGCAAATGCAGAAGCCCATAACATAAACGTACCCGTAGTTATTAGAGAAACATCAATACGTCGGCCTTACAGACACCTGGCCAAAAGAAGTGAAAGTGGAAATAAAATATGGAGTGTGGAGACATGTAGCAAGTAGTGCGATTCAAGCAGTCACACAATAAACACATGGGCCGTCCCGTCCCTTCAACCAGACACAACAATGTTCGTTGTTCGTTGACAAACAAAAAGCGGCAATAGAAACTCACACGCAGGGCTGATGTCTTTGCCTTGTTTGTCTTGCCTTGTTCGTGGTGCCCAGGTGTCTTTGTTGCGCTGACCACCTGACTGGCTCGCTGTGAGTTGGTAGCGCCCGCCCACCTGAGGCCATCTGTTCTACTCGTTAATTAGGAGGCAGGCGGCTTCACCTGCACTGCCCGCATTTAAATCACAATAATTACCACATGCAGCACACTTTCCCAGCCCACGCATTTATATGACAAACATACAAGTATTGAAGGTCCCACCCAAGACATTGACAAAAAGAAAGTGGAAAAAACGCACAGCTCATGTATGTTAAAGAGATAAATGCACCAAAAAAACACAGAAGCTGTTCACTATTGCTCTCTAGTAAAACTTCATCCTACTGTCCTTTGTGTTCTCTTACAGTATGATGATGAATATGATGCTCTTACCATAAGTTTGTGGTCAATGGGAAGTGAATAACCACTCAGGCTGGGGTCACGGCAGGCCTTTTAAGAGAGCTACTTAATGATGAAGTGTGGGACATCTGCCTCAGTGGGCGGCTGGTCAGCTCTAGAAGAAGCCAGGAGGAGATGGTGATGGAGGTATCATGTGCGGTGAGGCAGGGCGTCTGCACTGCGGTTTCACCCCTGCAACCTCCCATCCATTGTTGGAGACTATTATCAGCTCTTCAATTATTCAGATGATATTTACCAGCGCCAATTATACGGGGCCGCGTCCTACAGAGAAAAAGGCCTGAGTGTTTTACTGTTGCACTCAGGGGCGGAAGAGAGCGCTGCGAGGCTGTTCAAGTGGGGGCAGAACTTCAGGTTTCCTCACAGGGAGTGTGTCCATGGGGGCTCCATTAAGATTGTTTTTATAGTAACCTTTCATAGCCATATTTTCTTTCATTTCTAAGCAGAATAACCTTTTTTTCCCTGCGGATAAACACCGCCAATGTGAATAGAAGCTGCCCTTGTGGCACCGCACACTTCACTATAGAGTAAATGGCTCAATTTATCCCTTTTCACCTCTATCGCCTCCAATCCAGTCAAGGTGGACAGGATGTGAAGCGGAGCAAAGATTTTGTGTCATCACTTTGTTTCAACATGACTTTGATGTGGAGCAGAGAGCACCCCCCCTCCCTATCTCATCCCTACTTTTATACCCTACAATAAATGTAAACTATGTGAGGAGTGATAAGTTAATGGGCTCATAAATAGGAGTATAAAATAACGGTAAACCATGTTGGCAGTGTAAAATATTATTAAAACAGACTGTAGTAGACTTTTGTATGGCTATTTTTGCACAGATTACATTGTTAGCTGATGAAGGTGATCAGAAATGCTGTTAAAAACCAATGAATAGACGGAATGTACGAAAGAACAGCGAGATGTGCTCTTTCTGTCACTGACATAAACCCTGGATGCTGCTGAATGATGAACAAGTACAAAGTCAGCCTCATCCTTTCATAGACAAAAAGCAACAACCAAGCCATTGGCCCAAAGGAGGACAAAATCAACAGAAATATCTCCAGTTTTTATACATTCAGAATAAAGCTTTTTTTTTTTTTTTTTTTTTTAAAAAAAAGGTTACTTACTCTGTGAAGGACGAGGTCAAGCTGAGGTAAGTGACGAGGTGATAATCCACAGTTTCTACAACAGCTTCTGTATCGCCTCAATCCTCATTATTTGGAGGGAGAAAGCATAAAGCTAAATGGTATGGAAACAGTTTCCCTTTTTGATGAAATACTGTCAGGGAGGAGAGGCACAAACCGCCACCATCAAACATAAAGAATTATGTTCAACTTTCCTTTGGCCGCTCAAATGGGCTTGTGAGTTTCCAGCTTGAATCACTTATGAGGTATTTATTTGCTTGATCATGCCGAAAACGAGTCAAACGTAATGATGTCTTTGGTTTTGTGAGATGGGAACTATCACAACTCGCCCCGTCCATGTAAATCCACTCCCTTAGTCATGATAAATATTGTACAAAATTGCAGTTTCGGCTTCTTTTAAATGCAGCCAAAAAACCCTCTACTCTATTTGAGTCCTTAAATCCTGGTGAGTCCCATGCAAAAACAGCAAATACTAAGATGCGGATCCTTGAGTCCGGAGGGTGCGTCTGGATCCTCCTGTGACTTTAAAACCGTCTTCTTGAGTTCAGTCTCAGCTTGCAAGGGGGGAAAGTCCAACCAAGTCCGATGGAAATAATTCCTTCTTTTTTTTTGTTTGAGAAAAGCAATTATTGACACTGAGTAAAAATACGTCAGTGCGCTCCTTCTTGTTCTTCTCCTCCTCCTCCCCCGCCGACTGTCAGGCTTTATTGCCAGCAGCCTTACTTGTCAAACATGTGCGCTCATGTTGAGGTGTCTTCGGTGCTGAAATCAGGCTTTTCCTACTTGTTTTGTCCTCGCTGATAAATGGAGCTGGTGAGCCCACTGTGCGCACTAACCGCGGCTCTCTCTCGCATCCTCCGCCTCTCTCTCTCTGTCCCCTCTGGAGCCTTCTGTCTGCGTTTAAACACCATCTGGAGCTCTCTCTCTCTCTCTCTCTCTCTCTTTCTCTCTCTCTCTTTCACTCCTCTTCTCTCTCTCCACTGGCTACCCTCCTAAAATATCAAGACATACATGCGACGCAATACTTGTCTAATACAACTTATGGGGTGACAAGTGTTGCAAAAAAATGATTCATTGTAACCCAGCTGTATAAAATCACACTGTGCAATTGTGTCCTTTGCAATTATTGACCACAGGAGCTGGGCGTTCGTTCGACGGTTCATTCGTCTGCCGGTGGGGGCCGCTGTTTCCTCACATCCAGACGCACAAAGAAGCGTTACCAGCTATGCTGGATACTGCGGACTTGACTTACTTTATTTCACAAAATAAAATATTGAAAATACCTGTTTCTGATGTCGAATAGGATATGTGTGAATTTTATGAAACAAACAATATTTCATCACAGTAATGTTTGCACAATTCTGAGACTGTTTGTTTGCAGGTGGTGGACCAGATATTCATGCTGATGTGAAGAATGGAAGTGCATCAGATGGACAGTGATTAAATGTTGGCTTCACTTTTATTCCATCGTAGCTTTTATGCTCACATCCACTTTCCATTTTTATTGCGGCTGTTTATCGGGCGTCTTTGTTGCCTGCTTTAATTAGCACCCAATAATATCATGCAGTGTTTTTCTGTCGGTTGTCTTTACACTGTGCGCTGAAAGTATTCCCTTTCAGTTCATTATTGAATATGCTTTTTGATTTACTGCTTAACCTTCAATGTATAACCAACTGTAAGCTGTGTATTATCTTTCTTGCTCTGGCAATCAAGTATTAAAAGGGAATAAACTGTCTTATCTTAAGTATATTGAGCAGGATCTCAAAATGCATGGCGTTATTATGTAAATCATTTGTGACTAAACATGCAACAACATGTACGTTAGGATCAGGCTAAATTATATAGTGCCAACACATCATTAAACCTGATAAGAAATTTTATTTGGTCATTGCTGCAACGTTAGTGACACATGGTTTGCGTAAGTAAAACGATTTTCAGTGCCAGTCCATTCTTATTTTTTATTTTATTTCTTATCCCTTTGGTTATATTTTGAATAAATATGACTTTATACATTTCAGTTTGTGACCAGAGCTATATTATTATATATATTATATATATTACTTGACAGTTTAGTTTTTGCTGGTGATGTATTAATTTTTTTTATTTTTAATGATTATATTTTTGACCCTATGTAAAATTGTAACTAATGCACTTTGTTGTTGCACATGCAATTTTTATTCATATGTAATATATATATATAATAGGGTTGTCACAAGATTATGTGTCACAAGATCTCACAAGATTAAAACGTGACGAGACTCAGAAGAAAATGTCTCGTGAGCACTAGGCTTGGGACGATAATAAATAAATTAGTTAATCACACAATAAATGAAAACGAACTTGATATTTCTGCCCACCCCAATAAATTGCCAAGTGTATGCACGCCTGTTTTCCTCATCTCCCACCTCCAAATAGGCATGAAGAGAGTTCACTCTGCACCTTGGAGCGTTTGTTCCATAGAACAATGGCATGAACGGAGTAAGTCCTTTTGTCAGTCATACAGTCCTTTTATTGTCTCGGTGGGTGGAGGCGGGGCCACTAGCATACACACAGAGTGCATAAGAGTGTAATGTCGTCGAATTTAAATGAGTAGATTGCAATATATTGACATATATTTTTTAGAATTTTTCCTTGTACTTTTCTTAAAAGGAATGTTAAAATCTCGTCTCGTCTCGTGTCTCGTGACACCCCTAATACATGACACATATAATGCCATGTTATTGTTTAGATTAATATTTATAGCAGGTACATTCTATGGTGAGAATCCTCCACCTGTCCACATTGGTCTGGTCTCTCACTATCACACACACACACTCACACGCACGCACACGCACACGCACACAGTCATGATGGGGGACAGTAGACAAAGCTGACACCCTCCTGACCCTTTCTGTGTCTGCAGAACAAATAGAAGCAGCTTGTAAAGTACACACAGACAGCTGCTCTGCCCCAACTCCAGTCTCACCAGCCTTACCAGCCTCCAACACAAATGCTGCTTTCATATGATGCCAGCAGCACCTCTGACTAAATAATACACATGTACAGGGAAGGCCCGCCTCTCTGTGAAAGCAAAGCAAAAGCTCCACATGAAGCCCAATCAAGCAGAAACCACTTCTGATGATTTGAGGTCTGGCACCAACGTTTTACTGAGACTACCACTACAGTATGTACCACCAAAGGAACAGTGTCCAATGAGAGATGGGATATGCCTCTACCTGAAGGAGGGCGTATATAGGTATTGTGATGGAAGAAGGTTTGTCAAGGAGCTGGAAAGTTACTCTGGATTTTTTTTCCAGATTTCAAAGGGCTCATACTTGTAAGCATTTTGCATTTGTGTCTGCTTTGTTTCTAGTGAGATACAAAAAAGGTAGAGGTGTGCTTGTCTGTGTGGTCATGAGTGACAGAAAGGTTGGTGATGTGGGTTGCATCTAAAGAAAGGATTCCTGTCAAGGTGACAGCTCCAAGATGGACAGGATGCTATTCTCCTTGGGAATGGCATCAGTCAACCTGTCAGCCTGCTTCTCCGACAGCCTCTCATTCCTCTTAATTTGGCCTTTTGTTGAGCGGTCACTGGGTAAGCACAGGCACTCCATGTGGTCGGCCTGATAAACTGCACAATGAAACGCACACAACGCTCCACGTTGAACTGTGACATAATACAGAGGCTGAAAGTCTCTTTGATGGCATTAATGACCAAAACAGCTTTGTCTTTTCCTATCTCACCTCACAAACACCCGCACTCTCCTATTCTGTTCAGTCTATTCTACATTGACAGAATCTCCTGGATGGTTGAGCACTTTCTGATATGCAAACATTGGAGATGGTCTTTATGTTGGTATGGTAATGGCTACTTTTCCCAGTGTGTGTGTGTGTGTAAACGTAGGGAAAAAGAGAAGTTTGTTGCATTTCCAGCACTCATGCATTGTAAATCCCTTCCTATAATGGCAGTCATAGGCTAGAGTGCTGAAAGGAGATAAGACCCTGAGCAGCCTGAAAAGGAACGTTAGAACCATTGTGTTCCCGCACAGCTTTCAGTTCCCCTATCCTCTCCTCTCATCCACTTTCAACGCGCCACATGCTGATGAAGCGGCCATTAAATGCACAGGTGAGCTCCGTCTTGGAAACATTTGTCTTGAGAACATTAGACTTGATCAAAAGAAGGATTGGGTTTGTAGCAAGGAAAATTTCCCCAGGAGTCGCTTGCACCCTCGGTGAATGAGTGTCGTGATTTATTCTGCGATCACATGATGTTCCTTCACTTTACATCTTCAGTTTAAGCATGTCCTTACACTACTCCGCAATGATATGACAGATTATGTGAAAGAAAGAGATGCTCTCTGTAATACAACGAGGTGTAACAGATCATTGACCCAGCCGCTCAAGCAAACACAAGCTGGAATGCTGCTCTTACAAATTGCAGTCACATAAACCCCCTGACATTTTGTTTGCAATTGAGCAGCAAAGTGTTGCTTGTTTGAATCATTCACACATGACAGGAATTCAAAATTAAATCTGTGCGTTTTGTGATGAAAAATGTCCTTTAAAATGCTTCACTTTATTGTGCCAAAAAATAACAAGGCACTTTATGGAATGTGGGCATCCAGAAAGGGTGTAGCAATGTCTGCACGGTTAAGCATTTGTTTTGTTGTTTGATATAAATTGGTTTATTGCATGTTCCTAGGGGCTGCATGGTGGTTAGGATGTGAGTCTCACAATCGCCACTGGAACATCTCTGTGTGGAGTTTGCAAGGTCTCCCAGGGCCTGCATGGCTTTTCCCTGGGTACTCTGGTCCACATCGCCAAAAATTGGCATGTTAGTATAATTGGAGACTCTAAATTTGTTGTAAATGTTTATATGTGCCCTGTGATTGACCAGGGTGTCCAAAGTCAGCAGGAATAGTTTCCAGCCAGTGGCGTGCGTTGAAGTTCACAGCTGGTGAGGCACTGACTGCTCTGTTTTTTTTTTCCCATGTTAATACAGGTTGTTTATTAAGAGGATAACCAAAAAAAGGTGAGAATAATTCACTTTGGTTAAAAAATGGTTTCAAAATATTTTCAGATACTTATACCCACTTATTTATTTTTTTGTTAATAAACTGAAAAACATTTTTGTTCTTACCTTTTGATTTGTATATAAAGTTCATGTAGCCTTTCCTGCTCCAGAAAAAGTTCTGATACTTTGTTGTAAAAGTCTGATCACCTCATAGTGAGGGAAAGGCTTCTTGAGACGTCATCTATACTTCTGTGAAGAAGGTGTCGGACGTTTCGCTCCTCATCCGAAGAGCTTCGTCAGCGAACTAATACAGTAAGTGTTGGTAGCCTAGGCCTTAAATACAGTAAGAGTGGGCGGGATTGGTGTGCCAACACCCTCCTCCTATTGGTTCCTTACACTAAGCCTGGGTGGAGTTGTGGTCTAATCCTCTCCTGCCATTAGCACCTCCGATCAAAGGGAAGTGTAGCTCCCTGTAGTTGGGTATGAACGACTCTGATACTGGCTCATTAGCATCTATTGTTCTGGCTCGGCCCTGGCTCCACTTCATTTGCAAGACTAAGAGCTGTGGGTTTTGGTCTCAGTAACCTGCTGAACGCAGGGTCCAAATTAAACCTCAAACCACCGTTCCGATTCAATGATGGGTTCTGTTATTTTTGTCAAACAACAGACCCCATCATTGAATCGGAATGGTGGTTGTGTTGTTTGACAAAAATAGCTTCCTTTACTCCAGATGGTTTGAAAGAGGAGTAAAGGAAGCTATTTTTGTCAAACATTTTTGTCATTGATTTGTCATTGATTATATACGCAAACTCACTATGAGGTGCGTCTGTGTAGGCTCTCAGTCGTACAGGAGTTGTCCATCGAGGGAAAGGCTTCTTGAGACGTCATCTGTACTTCTGTGAAGAATGTGTCGGACGTTTCGCTCCTCATCCGAAGAGCTTTGTCAGCAAACTCTTCTGTTTGCGTATATAATCAATGACAAATCAATGACAAACAATGGGCAATGAGACAGTCATAAAAATAATTGACACACAGCTTGCTCCCCCTACACCTCCAAACCCTCATGCTAGCTTGATGTTGATGTTCTCCGATTTTGGACCAACATTTGCAATTAAAGTGACTGTTAATTGTTAGATTAGACTCAGCTCCAGAACCCTCCCCTTCTCTCTTCAATTGCCATTGTTCACTCACGACACAATCCAGGTTTAAGCTTTAAATATGCCTCACACACTTTGTATGTATGGGTACTCACTACTAATGAATGATAATTTAAGATGATTGATGAGCAGATGGAATTGGATTCACAGTGTAGGGTTTAGGCTAACAGGCTAGAGAAGGCCTTTTTCCAACCCGCGTCTACATAATCCACACTGCTTCCCTGCTGTAATTCCAGCAATTTACGATCATATATTAACTTCACCTCATTGCAAGTTAGGAGGCCCGATTGACTGTCGAAGCTTGTGCTTCCGTAGCCAAACAAACAACCACGGTGCGTTGTATGTGACCACTGAACAAAGTGCAAAACCATGATTAGTGTAGCATAAAGACAAAAGAGTCATTCTCCTGAAGGGGCTACCAAAAGCGTGGCATAGCAAGCAAAAATTTTAGTTGTTATTTTGCAACTAATTGGCATATTAAAATAAAGTATCACTTTTCAGTTTATGAAAAAGTTGCAAGAAAGTATCACATTTTTGTATATTTTATGACAGGAGGGCACTGTTTTACTGAAATCTCATTTGTAACATGTACATAAAAAATGCTCAAATGTATTTACTTTATTATTATTACTTTATGGATGCTTGATTTGCACGTTGCATGAGTACATCGATTCATTTAAAGTCATAGATATGTGCTTCAGTGTGATTAAAAAGTGCCTCACCGTTTCTTTTGTTTTTCTTTGCATACACATGAACAGTCATAAAAAAACTAATATTGTGCGCTCTTATGCACTCCATTTGTATGTTTATTTACAATTTATAATAGTGAAGCTTTTTCTGTGAAGTTTTTTTTCACAGGTTACCATTTTTGGTGTTTCTGAGCTGACCAGGATGTGACGTAATGGTGACGTTTCGTTCACCCAACACAGAGGTAGTGGATGGAACCTGCTTCATAGTGCAAGACTCCACCACTGTGTTCTTCAAAAGCATTGTTTGTTAGCAAAATAGTAACACACCTCACCTTCCGTGGAAACAAAAACAGTAGTGTATTGAGTAGAAAAAAAATTGCTCAATAGAAAATCGTATTGTAACACATGTCATGGACATTACGACATAGTTCTGATTTTAAATCAGTGTCACTTTCATTATTGTCTGAATTTGGACGAAAAAAAACACACACATTGGGTATCAATGCAGACGTCAGCTCATCTGCATTTAGTCTTTCTGGATTAAATTTCAGATACATTGTATGTGGGGTAGGTTGTTTACGTTAATGACACGCAACGCTTTGTCTGGGTTTGGTAAGAGCGCATGCTTTGGATGCAGCAAAATTTGTTTGGTGCACAAAGAGGTGTTATGGTTCGGAAGTTCCACCATTTTGTATTATTTATTTCATCGTTACAAACAAAGTGTGACAAACTGATGCATGACACAAAATGGCGATGCGCAAACGGGCTGCAATTGACATCGGATCGTGTTTTATACGCAGCAGACCCGGTGAAAATATGCAACACTGCTTCCCCTGTTCATTCAGCGTGTTTGCAATATAGTTTCATATGCTTGTAGCTTAAAATCACTGTAATCTGGGCATCATGTCCCTCGATGTGGCGGCACCCTCCCTGGGGAGTGAGGAACACCATCATGGAAGATTTGACTCCAACTGTCAAATCTGTCACATGTGGCAACAGAAGATCAGTGGCGCTATTACAAAATGTGCTAATGTAAACATCAACATCACCTCTGACAAACTCTGACAATTGTGGGTGAAGTTGACGTCAGTTCAAAAGTCTAAACAATAGCAACAAATGCAGTTCATGTTTATTCATTTTTCATAATGGAAGTGAACTATTTAAGCTTGTCACCCCGAGGGATCATCAGTCGCCACATGGAGGACAAGCAGCCTTCAAACCAAACAACACTGATGAATGCGCTGAAAAGCTGCGCCTAAATGGTGGTAAACAAACTCTAATTCATTCTGATCTCTTCAAAGAGAGTTTGTATAAGTCATATTTACAGCTGAAATGATTCTTCTCTCAGATCATTAACTCATGAAATAATACAGCCTGCTGACTGTGTCCCTGTGGATAAACTAATCAATCCTTCATTTCCACTGCCTCAGAAATTCCACTGTACAAGATGTGATAACTTTGTTTCATTATTCAAAGAAATGATTAAAACCCCCGGGAAAAACGATCTCATGTCATGCCATATTCATTATTATATGTGATATAATAATGAATATGGAATTATTATTTGGGTTTGAAGGCCAACTGATTCACTGATGCTCTACTCCCATCATAGACGAGAGTTGTTGATCTTACTATTGTTTCTGTTGTGTTCTCCTGTTATTACATCACACTTCTCTTCAGTGTTTTGTATTTCTTCCGTGTATGCTGAGGATATGCAGATAATGTACATGTGGCTCTGTGTCTAAGCAGGTACTGTCGTTGACCCCTTGGTAGTACGTTAAATCTTCATTTAACTGGGAGTTTTGCAGTTAAATACAACACTAATTTGTGTGTTTTAGAGCTAACAAGGAAACATAATGCTTTGTTATCTCATCATGTCGACATTTGGCATGAAAATAAGATCTGCAGAATTTTGTATTTGCAGTTATTTCTCACAAGCATACACATTTGTAAGGTTTTACTTGTCAGCAATCAGGCAACTTCATCTGCAACAAAGCTCCAGTTCTCATGCTGTAACCCTGGCTTTGTGTTTCTCACAGAATCAACTTCAGAATTATACTGGCTGTCCATAAATCACTGAATGGCTTTGGTCCAAGACACTTATAAGATCGCCTCACTCAGTATCAATGGTGCAAACCTTTCTGTTCACTGGTTTCGGCTCAGTACTCCCAGACAGCAGTGAAGTCATATGTAAAACAAATGATCTAGATGACCTTTCAATCCAAGTTAACAACCTGCTGTTTTCTACTTCTTTAATCATTGTTTCCTCTGAAATCCTTGGTGTTGTGTGCTGTCTACAGTCCTGCTTTGGCCTGCTTTCTTTGCACATTTGTTGAGTCACTGAAACGCAACAAATCCCCCCCCTTGGATTAAAGGGACTACATGCAGCGGGTTCATCCAATTACCTCGAGAACGCCAAACATACAAACGTACGAATAGCGATGTATCCTTCCTCTTCCTGCTTTGGGTATGCCGATGTAGCACACACACACACACACACGCATTAGTTATGATTGTTGTCAGCCAATGATAGCGATTTGACAAAGTTTAGCTACAAACCTTAGCTATCATTCAATTTATGGCCTGTCACAGCTGTCAAAAAGTGTAATCGGGAGTGAGTTACACACAGACCCTTTGAGAAAGTATTCTGATTTTGATTTTTTTTTCAAGCACTTTGGGTGAATTCCCATTCCCTCGCGTGGCTTGAAGTGAAATAAGATCCGTGCAGTGATTTTTTTTTATACATCAGCACTCATAATGGCACTCCTCAAAAACATGAAGGAGTAGACAGAAAGAAAAAGTTTGATCAAGATGTTTTCTTAGCTTGGGGATTTTGGGGGGTCTCATGCTTGCAAATGTAAATTCCTGTAGTTGTATGGCAAGTGCGTGTTTGTGTATTTTCTTTCGCTAAGCAACAGATGCGCAAACTGTCAAAGGAGGAAGTGACACCTGATTAAATCAAGTGTTGACTCAAGAGTCACATTGTCAGCCTGCTCACGGCGGGAAACAAACTATAAAGTCCACAATTTACAGCTGAATACTCTCCCACACACACCCGTGGGAATCACAGTTATATACTGTCCACAACAATAAACGCACCTGTATGAGCTTCAATGATAATGACGCAATACATGACTACTCATTGCAAAGATAATGTTCAGTTTGGATTGACACTGTTCGGGAGGTACTGAGTTGTCTTTGCAGTGACAAGACAAGGCAAATATGCTAATTATTCGAAACACCTCTCCGTGCAGTTCTACACCCAAGCACGTTACAACCACAGTGATATTTAACATATAGGTCTCGTAAAATTATTGCATGGATCTCATTAAACTGTGCAGGTGCGGCTCATGTTGTGAGCAGGTGAGTTTTTAATCAGTTTGCCAAATGAAAATTAGTTTTAAGGTTTGTTTCAGGTGAAGTGAGCATGTGTGTGTGTTCGTGCGTGCATACGTTCAGACAGTTGGCGGTGCTGGCATGGGAGATAGTGAGTGGAGGGGGATGAGGCAGTGTATCAACTTGTGAACATCTGTTCCTCACACAAACCACGAAGCTGGTGATGAGAAAATAGAGAGGATAGCTCTCTCTCCACCCTCTCCCCACCACTCTTATTTTTCTCATACACACAAACACACACTACACCTTGTCTCTCCTCCCACACATGCCCCTCACTGCTCTCCAGTTCCTTATGGATTCCGTTTCTGTCCTTCCCTCCCTCAATATCATTTTCTTACATTTGAATATCACTGGAATAATAGTTGTTTGTGTTATTTGTGTGTTGTTATCTGATTAAGATTAAAGCTATGAGATGCTGACATGGCAACAGTGAAAGACAAAACCACTCATTTAGTTTATGCCGCGAAAAAGCTCAAATGATCTCAGGGTGTTGGTGAATTGTGAGTTACTTGGTGGATAATGTTATCGATAATGATAGCAAAATCCCATCAAATGAATAGAAATTTACTAATCCCTGAACCTGCCAGCCAATTGCAGGGCACATATAGACAAACAACCATTCACACTCACATTCATACCTATGGACAATTTAGCACAATTTACCTAACATGCATGTTTTTGCACTGTGGGAGAAAACCCACGCACGCACGGGGAGAACATACAAACTCTACACAGAAATGCCCAACGGAGATTCGAACCCAGGTCTTCCGGATCTCCTGACTATGACTGTGTGGCCAACATGCTAACCACCGTGCGGCCCAGCTGTATATCAGTGGCTTCCAAATCCAATTTTTTGGTCTCGTATCCCTTCAGACATTTACCCCTAATCGGGCACTCGTAAAAAACATAAACCAGCGTCTGTAAGCACACAAGACATCTCACTTCAAATTATTTGCCACTAGTTTGATATATTTAAGTCATTATTTTATAATTATATAATCAATTTTTGGGGAAAATGAAATCTGTGCAGAAGAGCGTGTCCTCTCTAATTGTCCTTGTATGAATGTACGCACATACACCAGGACATGTGCCTGGCTGGTTTTATCTGTTGACTCATCCAGCTGTAGTGCATAAAATTCACTGGTCCATATGTGCTGCAGTAGCTTTTTAAAAACATCCTCCGCCATGTCATTGATGTGCTGGGAAAAGTGTTGTTTGATGAAGGCTTAATCACTCAAAAAAAATACCGTGGCTTATTTTTCAACGACACATCAACTTGCATCCAGTCAAGAAACAAACTACAAGCTCATATCTCCACGTAAGAATACCAGCTCTCATTTAGTGCACAATATCAATGAAAATCTTCAAGATTAAATACTCTTAATGCACAACATAGTCATCAAACGTACTTATTTTTCATAGAACGCACACGGAACAATGAATTGCACTGTCCTCCCCTGCACTGTGCAGGTGCTGTTCACAGCATGAGGTGTTCAAGCGCACTGTGTAACTTATGAGTTTTAGGCTTTCAGACACCAATGCAGCCGCGCTGTTTTTAATTTTTATTCACGTACCTCGTATGACAATTTGCGTACCCCTGGGGGTACGCGTACCCCACTTTGGGAGCCTCGGCTGTAGAGGATTAGCACAGCCACAGAATGATGAAGTTTAGAGTAAAGCTGACACGAGGTGAGAATCTCTTTAGAGATTCACTGCACCTTTTCCCTTAAAGATCCATGATTTAGTTTGTCTCCTTTTCTTCCACTCTCCGTCTCTCTTATTGCCTTCCTTCCTCTATCTGGACCTGCTGGGAGGGTGCGCTAGCGCAGGGTGGCAGTTCCTTATTGTGGAGCGTCTGTATGTGTGTGTGTGTGTGTTTTGTGTGTGTGTGTGTGTGTGTCAGTATGCTGTTTGTGGCTGATAAGGCCCAGGGAGAAGAGCCAGCGTGCCGACATATTCTTACCACCGTGGTTATCGGCCGTCGCAGCTGTGCCTGAGCTCGGTGACATCTGCTCCCTCACAGGAAGCCTATGCTGCAGCTCATAACGCCTCACACACATACACGCACACGCACACACACACGCACGCGCGCACACACACGCACATACTGTATACACGCACACAATGATGCACAGTTACAGGTAGAGCTCCTTGAGACAATGAAGTGCGTTTACAGCTCACACTGACACATTTTTGATTTCCTCCGTGTGTCTGTGTGTCTGGGTGTCTGGGTGTGTGTTGTGCACATGTGAGATGACTGGATTGGAGCACTGACACCATAGTTCTACTGGCTTTTTATCACTGAATTACAGAGGGGATGCTTATGACTAAGCCTAATTATAGAGGCCTTATCGGTGCAATGTTCACAAAGCTCATTACTGCCAAGAAATGGCAAGCGCTGCAGGTAATTCACTACGCTGGGTATTAGTCCTCTATCTGGCTTAGAGTTTCTACATATTCAGTCTATAAAATTAGGATTTTCATATCTGAATCTAATGGCACCTCTCTTCACTCGAACCCTTTGCTGATTTAAGTGACTGTCATTTTTTACTTCAAGGCATTACTTTGGTTTCTTTAAAAATCAATTACAGTTTTCTCCTCCCTTGCCTTCCTGGGACTCTTTTATGCATCTGTGTGTTTGCAAAATAGTCCCTACATGCTTCATCTTGCCCTGTACTGTATATGCCCTCATCATAAACACTAAAGAGAACTTGAAGCGCAACGGTGAGAAAAAAATTGGACATCCCTGACAAGAGGGTAAAAGGATAAAAGGACAGTAAGAATATTATGCAGTGTAGTAGTTTTATTATTTACACAGGCTAGGAACAGAAGTCGTATATACTATATTTTGAGTCTATCAAGACAGTAATCTGGGGCCCTACCTCTTAATCAATCAGTTTGTCAATCCGGTGTTGGGCAAGACCAGCGATGCTTAATTTTTTTCAGTCTGTGAGCTACTTTTAAAATGACCAAGTCCCATCTACCTCCTACTATAAATGTAGAGAATATATATATTTAGTATACACTATTTCTAAAAATGTATATTTATGTACTGTACATTGCACGTGCATATCAGGGGTACACACAATTTTTCTGCATGGAAGTTACAAGTCAAAATGATCTACCTACTACCTACCTACCTACTATAAAACCGGAAAACATACAACATATGCAATCGTCCCTCTCTATATCGCAATTCGAATATCACTCCCTCAGTCTATCGTGTTTAAAATAAATAAATAAATAAATAAATGATCTATATTTCATGGTTGACTATGGCCTATTATTACTCAAAAATGTTGAAAGGCAAATTATATGTAGTATTCTGGTTACTAGACATCAATAATGTTTTGAGACATGATGTTAGATTACAATACCTTTCACACTGCATGGAGACTGGCTACTGAGCCAGCAGAGCCGAGCCGACATGCCATAGCTTGAATGAAAAAAGGTTCTCCTCTCATTCCGTGTGGATGTGGTAATTTTTTGGTTTATTTGTCCTTCTTCCCCACTCTGAAACACTTTTTAAAGTTTCACTAACGAAAGTGTAGAAAACACACATTTCTGTAGGGGAGTTCAGTACTCGGAGCAGAGCCATCAAACAATTTTTCTACATAACTAGCCACTACAAGTGAACTTTTGTTACATTATTGTTATATCATTTTTGTTTTAATATAGGCATTTTTAGGCAGTTAGTTTATCCATAATCTGAATAAGAAAGATGAAAGTTGCATTTCTGCTTATTGAGTTGTCTGTTCACCACGTAATCATTGCCATGGGGGAGCAACAGCGAATTAGGAGGGGATCTTAATGTCAGCTGACTGATGTCATAAGACATCTACAAAGTGATGTTTATGACGTGGGCGACACATGTGATAGACCCACACTACCGGTCAGTCGCAATCAAGGGAATGAACACCGCTGGGCTAAACCATCTGAATATTACCTTTTTTTTAAGCATTCCCACAGGCACAAAAACTGTCTAGAACTTTCCTTGAAAAGCAATTTGAGCAGGATTACTATTGCAACAACAAATCATCAGTAGAGTAAAACTAACCTGTCTCACGACGGTCTAATCCCACCTCACCCTATTAGTGGGTGAACAATCCAGCGCTTGATGAATTCTGCTTCAAAATGATAGGAAGAGCCGACATCGAAGGATGAAATAGTGTTTGCAAAGGGTCGACTAACTTCATATTGTTTTCCATGTAATGTTCTTGTAGGTGTAGTGTGCAATTTCATTGCTATATATAGAGCATTTTTGGATGGGGATGCCCAGAGCAGGAACCCCATACATGTGCATGCATGTTAGCAACAACTTTCATTTTCTTTTCCACCACAGGACTTTGTATTTACTTAACAAAGGACAAGCTCCTAAAAGTCCACGTGCACAGGATTAGAATATGCTGTTGAAATACATAGACAGGTATGTTTCTAAGCTGTAAAAGTGTCTACGGTCCGTTTGTCAATAATTTTAAGACTTTTGTACCCCAATGGGTACAATTATGTACTTTTCCCCTGGTCACATGGACTTACAAAGTACGTAGAGGATCATGTTAAACCAATCACTTTATGAAAGGTCATTGGAAGCCCATCTTACAATGATAACGATGTTATTCCAATCCATAAATAACAGACCCACTAACAAGACGAAGAAACCTTATGTTGCCCTTTTCGTATGCAGCACTGAAGCAACACAAACTGATTATCCATCAATCACTCTCGCTTAATGAGCAAAATCTGACAGCAGACAGACCCTCCATCACTCATGTCAACACACTGTCTAACATTCCATAAAAGGGCTCCTACCTTCACTACATCTGTAGTGGATGCTTGCTGTTATCTTTGGATCGAGGCCTCTGTGATGGTCTTTAGCCGTCAGCTCTCTGTGGCTGACCAATGTCACTGTGGGGACACGGGCCAGATGTCCGGCTTTTAGGCTAGCCTTCTTATGGTGCTCCAGATGGACCTCAGCAGACATTTTCCCAACTGCTATGATGGGAACCGTCTCACTCGTTTACCAGCAGTTCTTTGTGGTTTGTCTGTCCACTAGGAAGGAAATGCTACGGCCCGTTAAGAGTTCCAAGTGGGGCGGCAAAGACTAATATAATAAACTGAAGACAAGAAAGTACTCTATAAAGCTTTACGATTTACAGCATGGTTGCCTATAACTTCTTTTCCACAATGAAAAGGTTTGGCATGTATCTTCTCATAAATGTCCATCTTTTCACAGTACAACTCACTGAATTATACCTTCCTAGGGCAATAAGATGTAATGTTCCAAAACGAGAAAACAAGATTGCATCCTCTTCTTCCTTTCATGTCTTTGCCAGTTTGGATCCCTGGAGTAATATTCCTTGTTTCCTTTGCTATTTTCCTTTCACTGTATCTGTAAGATGTTAGCTTTGATGTCAAGCACCCATCAATCATCAACTGAAAGTCTCCTCAAGATGAACGTAGCACATTTTGCACATACCCTCCATGGTTTCTTCAGGTTCTCCTTTCCGTGCGTGTGTGAGGCACAGCAGTAACACAAGCAATAAGTGCGTATGTGTGTGTGTGACTGCGTTGGTGGCAGGTCAGTTAGTGTCACGACTCTATCTAAGGGGGCTGTGCTGTCGTGTGAACCCTCCTCCTGCACTGCGCGACTCTGACGCTCAAAAGAGAAGTACGCACTTGTGTGTCACAGTGTAGCAGTGGTGCAATCCCTGGGGAGGCCAGCCAGCGAGGCTGGCTTCAGTGATAGTTGCAGACAGCAGGACCTGAACCCCCATCTGGGCTTCCTCTGCAGGAACCAGCTGTGACTGCGGCCAGCAGCGTCTTCTTCTTTTATTTTTTTCTATGTCGCCCTCCTTTTACAGCTTCTCCTGCGCCTGGGGACTCTTTCCCTTTCCACACCTGTAATGATAAGTTCTTAGTTCTACAACCAGAAACAGATCATTTTGTAATGTTGCTTTCGTTTTTCACACATTTGATTGCCACCATCAATTGCTATCATCACTGATATGTGTATACTGATTGTTTAAGGCAATGGTGAAACATTGCTGCTGTGTTATTAGAATTGATGCCACCGAAGTAAACTACGAAGTAAACCCCCATAGACAGCTGGAAGGTGGTCTAATGTGAAACTTCAGTTATACTATAGCCATCAGTCTCTCGACCTTTCACCTGTCACGACTCATTAACCCTGAGCTCCTCAATGACACACTCACACACACGCACACACACACACACACTGCAGCAAGCTTCTGTTGGAGCAAGTTGTGTGCTGATGAGAGAAGTGAGAGGGGATGTGAGCACATGATGTGCCAAATGCCTGTTTGAAACCAGATGGTCATCAGCAGAGAGGAAGTGAGAGAACGGGTGTAGGGGGAGAGACAGTGTGAGAAAAAGAGAGAGGGAAGGGAATCTTGGGTTGTTTTTTTTTTAATCCACAAACAAACCTATGGAATTTCCCGCATCTACTTGTGTACATATATTTTGCATCAGTTGTCACCATTTAAGGTGCTGTCCCTCTTCAGCTGCAAGCTACACTTTTTTAAACCAAAATATAATAAGTATACCACCAGCGGCTTGCAGATGTTATCAGTCGTGCTTTAAAAAAGCGACTGAACAAATAAATTTCTACTTTTGTCACAATTCCAAGTTAAACTTAAACTTAAAATCTCTCAGAACATGGACGGCTTTCACGTACCGCTGTCTGGCAAATGTCCGTAGTGCATGCACATACACTCCTGATCAAAATCTTAACATCAGTTGAAAATTGCTAGAATTTGCATTTTGCACATTTGGATCTTAATGGGGTTTTAAGTAGAGTTACAATATGCAAAAGCAAGAAGGGGAGTGAGACAAAAAGCACTTTGAAAAAGTAATTTATTGAAAACAACAATTAAACTGAAATAGGCTGTTTATCAGCTGATCAAAAGCTTAAGACCACAGCCTGTAAAAGCCAAAATCTGCTGAAAATTGTAATTTTCTGTCAGGCATTCACACTGTCATGCCCTCCTGATGGCTAAAGCTAACTGGAACTGGATCACAACAACTGAGAAAGCAGTCAACAGTCAACAGTCAGTCAGCAGTCAACTTCCGGGTGGGAACTTCTTGGGTAAATGTCACTTGCTGCTTGTTCTCCAGACTCCCAAAGAAGTGATGATTAACATGTGTTTTGGTGTCATGAGCACTTTAAAGCAGCTGCGTGTCACCAGCGCAAAATTAGATTTTTCAAACCAAAAAGTATAAGAACACCACCAGCAGCTAGCGTTTCTTACCAAGAGTTCTTTAAGAGAGCAGATTTAACAAATAAATGTATGCATTTGTTACAATTGGAAGTTAAACTTGATAAAAATTGCCGTTCAGGCCGAATAAGACGACTGGCGGTCAGGCTGTCAATCACGGCTGTTTCTTGCAAATGCACCTGCCCATAAAGTTTCCATGTGACAAAAGAGATCTGAGATGGCGGTTGTTATATTCCCGTTGAAGCGGTGAGTAAAATTGTACCCTTTTCCAAACGCTGCTTTAGTAACATAACTTACTTTTGTCGCATATGTGTGTTGTAGCGGGGCAGAGCTAACGTGGTGGATTCCTGCATAGCCACTCATCATCAGATGCGTCTGCATAACATTTATTAGACATAAGATACAGCTGTACCTCGCATATCGCAATTAATTGGTTCCAGACCCGATCGCGATAAGTGAATTTCTGCAAAGTAGGATTCAATATCAATAAATTGAATATTTTTATAGTTAAAGCATAGAAAACCTGTTTATGACTTTCTAAATGTGATTTTTACCATTATTAGAGCCCTGTAGACACGAAACAACACCCCTATAGTCATATTTACACTCATATTATTCTTTTTTTACAAAACATTGCTCAACTGTAATGCGCAGGCTACGGGATGACTGCAGGGACACACCGTAAGAGACGGCTAGCATAGCAAGCTACTGCGCTAACTAGTTAGCCTCTGCAGTGTACTTATTCTAAACTTAAGAAAGTGTTTCAAAAGGAGTGGGGAAGAAGGACAAAGTAGGAAGCCAAAATCTTACCACTTACACACAGAATGGGAGGAGAATGTCATGTCGGACATGCCATGGCTGACTCCATGCAGTGTGAAGGTAATCTAATGTCATGTCTCATAAATGTAACATTACTGACACCTACTGACCAGAATATTGCATATAATTTGTCTTTCGATATATTTTGACTAGTCCATAGTCCACAGTCAATCACGAAACAGCGGTCTTTTACGAATTAATTATTTTTCTAAAACCCGCAATAGAGTGAGGGAGGGATGGTCGAGCCGCAATGTAGCGAGGGACGACTGTACATCTAAAAGTATCGGACTATGGCAAACTTTTGTGATTTTTCCAGCATGACGGTGGACATCGATAAAGATGAAATAGGACTGTAGTATCGAGTGTAGACTTCCAGCTTGAATTTAAGAGGTTACACAGAGGCTGGGTGCACTCCCATTTCAGTAAGTGAAAAGAATGCTTTGTTGGTTTTAAATCAATTAGCCATTGAAAGATAATACATTTCTTCCTTGAAAAAGTCAGGAGCTGGTGAAGAAGCAAAACATTTGCAACATCAACAGAAGTCACGAATACTTCCAAAAGAATTACGCACATACTGTATAAGACAATCAAGAGATGCCTTCGTGAATGTGAGTACAGAGGATTCAAACATGGCTCATGGAGGCCTACAGCCAATTGATGCTTTTGTAGATGTAGATGCTTTTCACTTCAGACTGAAGACAAAAATCAAGGCAGCAAGACTCACAAACAAGCAGAAAGTGAAGGTCCTGCATATCTCAAGGGAGGAAAGGGTTTTCATCCACGTATTTAAAATTATGGTTATATTTACAAACTCCAAAAGTAATTGTCCATGCTAAATCCTTGCGTCAAGTGAAGAATTTTGACAGTTTTGAAAGTGTAAACAAATCCACCTAAACATTGCTTTTAATTACATCATTGTTGTAATTCAAATATGGATAGTAACGGTCATAATCACACTTTCATTGATCTCATTTATGATTCAGTTGCTCTTCTGCGTGCCAAGTCAAGGGCATATGAACATCAAATACAGTATATACGTACTTTTGCTCCATTAACAGCAATCATGTTTATATATATCAGAGTTGTATACTGTATGTTATTTAGCCTTACTGACACACATCCAATTTTTTTTTGTCACCTGTTATAACAGCCTTTGCCCTTTTGGGCCCTTTCCCTCAGATTTTGGCAGGTATAAAATAGGTTTTTTGGTGGGGAGAGAGATAATGATTGTGCCATAATCACCAGAGGACAGCTCTGACTCTGGCAGGTGCTATCAGAGTAGCGACCCAGTGGTGCCTTCTCCCCTCAGATAAGGTCAGGGGGGTGTAACGGGATGGAGGACAGGGTGGAGGGAGGAGCAAGGGAGCAAAGGAGGGAGAATAGGGCAGAGGGGGCAAAGCGTGCATTACAGATGAGCGGCTCGCCTCGCCTTATCTCCCCCCGGCGGCTGCTGCTAGCAGCTTCCAGATGCGACGCGCCGGAGCAGCCATGTCACAGCCATCCCTCTATCAGCGGCACACAGGCTCCCATTGCCGAACACAACCCCAGCAGGAGGACACACTAGCAAGACTTCATTAACTCTTTTACAACAACATTCCCGGGAAGATGCTAAATAATCTGCAACTTTTGTTTTGGTACGCCTACATGTTTGAAAGTATAAATCCCTGACAATGTTGTTTTCTTTGAGCTTGGTTATTAATGACATGACTATTGTGTCTGGGGGGGATTTCCCAACACTGATTGACTTTTACAACGACAATGTTCTGCAGCAGGTTGGTTTGGGTCAGGCCTGTCACTCTGTTAAAGCGTGAGAAACAGAATGGCCTGAACGGCTGGTGTTCGGTTGTGAGAAGCAACCATATGGTGGAGTGTCTTGAGACAGTCACCGCCACTAACAGGTTCACAGCCGTTCCATGTGCCCCTCAGCTCGAAAACACAGTGCTCCATTAGGGAAGAACTCTTACAGTATATATTCTGTAAGAACTTGTTTTGTCAAAGTCTTTGTTTACATTTTTAGGCTTTAAAGCTGCTGAGTCTTTGGCGGGTGGAAATGATCTTGCACAGTCTGCATGTGGGATGTAGCCACTTTTTATAATAATGGTAATTTGGAAACTTAATAAGGTGTGTTTGTCTCCCTTGCAATCAATCCATGGACACAATTCTAACACTTGTTTTCTCAAATTGACCTAAAACAGACAAAATGAACGACAGTTGATCACCGCTATCCACGTATTACCCACTAAGACATCATGAAAGACTAGCTCATCCGACTCCAAATCTCCGGCTAGCTTGGCATTGACATTGTCCTCCGATTTCAGGTCAACATTTGCAGTATAAGTGACTATTATAAGGATTATAATGCATTGAGCTCCACAACCATCCCCATCTCTCTTCCATATGCCATTGTTCACTCGCCACAAAGGAAAGGATCATGTACAATACATACATGCATACATGTAATAACAATCCAGGTTTAAGTCCAAAATATGCCTCACAAATGTATTAAACCTATTTTAAATTGTAAAATGTATAGGCACTCATCACTAATGAATGATAATGTAAGATGATTGATAGAACATAGAATTTTAGTCGCAATGTAGCCTTTAGACTGGGTGTCAGGCTCGTGCTACAACTGCGCGTCTGTCTGCCGTGGCGCTGCCTTCATCTCCTTCTGAAGCGACTAGTGGTAGTACACGGCTCCACGGGCTGCTGTGTCATCCTGGCAGGCTGTCGGGGAATGCATTCCTCCAAGCTGCGTTCACATAATTCACATGGCTTGCCTGTTGTAATTCCAGTAACGACTTACAATCACACTACTTACAATCAAATCATGGCTCGGGTTCACCTTGCTGCAAGTTTTGAGGCTGGATTGTAACAAGCTGCTAGTAAAAGCTAGTCCTTCCACAGCCACACAAATAGGGCGCCGCCATCTTGCAGTGTTGTTTTGTCATACACGTATGCTGTACATTTTATACGTTATTGTCATGCATTTGTTAATTAGCGGCTTAGGGTGAATGAGATATGTTTTCTGGGGAAAAAAGTTTTCATACCAAAAATCTGAACATTTTGGGTCGCAAATATGCGAAGATCCACTGTACAGCAGTTTGAGGCAGTTCCGAGTACAAGCTGTTAAAAGGTTGTATATTTACCTTCATTATTTGCTTAGATCAGGGGGCCATTTATGGCCCGCAGCTGTTTTTTTATTGGCCTTAGACACATTCTCAAAATACAATTAAGCGAGAAAACAAAAAAAAAGCTGTCATTTTGCGAGAATAAAGAGGGGAAAGTCATAATATTAAGAGACAAAATAGCATAAAGCTGAAAAATTAGAGGGGAAAAGTCGTAATGACAATCAAACAAAACAAAGATTAAAGTTAACATTTTGGAAAATTAGGTTGGGAAAAAATATGAGAATAAAGTCGTAATATTACATGAAAAAAATGTACCAAAAGAAGAAAGAAAGAAAAAACAGCAAAAAGTATAACGTAAGGACATCATTTTCATACTGACAATACTCTTTGTTATCAACGTCAGGCTGTTTTTTTTCTTAGTTTTAAAAAAAATGTCTCTGCATATCTGCATGGGTTGGTTTAAAAAATGTAAAAGCAGCCCCCGCATCTTTTGACTTTTCAGTATGCGGCCCTCGGTTGAAAAGATTTGGACACTGCAGGCTTCGACGAAACACCAAACTCAGTAGACTTGCAGGACATAAACACTAGCATTCAGTAGCTATGTGAGTGACAGTGCTAACATTTCAGTCATATCTCAACAGGCTATCGTGCTGGGTTAGCCTATTTGCTGAAGACAAACAAAATGATCAAACTTAAATGAATAGCTGGCAGAGTGCCGGGCTTTATTTTAAGACGTGTAGTGACGCCTGCTTTTTTCTTGTTTTTGTTTTTTACAAAGCTGCTCCCTTGTGAAGTGGGCTGGTCAGAGGCGGTGTCATGTCCATGAGGAAGTTGGGGGTTTTTTTTGCTCGAAACCCAGAACCTAAAAACCAACCGTTTGAATTGACTTGAGTCTCAAGAGTGAAGCGAACAAGTGAGGGAGCCAGCAGGTTTCTTCATGTTTGGTGCTTATGAACAGGCTCTATCATTAAAAAATATCCATTTTGCGTAATAAATGGACCTGAAGCTAAAATTTTGCAAAGTTAGGAGAAAATAGGAGACAATAGAAGAAAAACTCCTGCAAACTAATCAGTATACAGAGTTTAATGAAAACACAGCCTCCTTAGTAGACGTGAAACAATACCGGTTTCATGATGATAGAAAACAAAAGACTATGTGGGAAGATGTTCAGAATTCTTCAGCTCGTAACAATGCCCAAGCTGTTATATTGCATTGTAAAATGTCACTAAACCTAATACACAGTATATTGGTATCCTTCCAATGTCAATGAAAACAAGACAAGTCAGAGAGGACTTGTTCACCTTTCTCTCTCTACGGTGTTTTTTAGACTACACACCTGCTTGGCACAGACTGCTTCAGAAACCCTCCAGATACTAACAGAACTCTAAAAGTTAAACCGTCCCCATCTGTCACTGTGGAGCTGCACACAGATGCACACCGAACGCCTCCTCTTTCTTATCCTTTCACACAGCAGACTTGGCACTCGTTCAAGAACTGTCAAAGCACACCTGCTAAATTAAGCCTGTTCTCATACATAAACACATGGAGACACATAGGGAAGTTTACAAATACATTGAGATTACACACATGCACACACACACACACACACACACGCATGCAGAGCATGATATATGTTTTGCAGTGAAATGAATTACTTTTAGCATTGTGTAAAGAACAGGCTGGCGATGCATGCATTCGGTAAAAAGTGTTGCAACACACACGTATATGGCACATGTTTGGATTGCCAAACACATCAGTCGTGACCTAAATTGATCAGAGAACTAAGGTAGCATATCAAAATACTTTAATGTCTGGGTTTTACTATTGATTTACTAATCACTCATTAGGCAGGGGTCTATTTTTGTCAACAAAGTGTTGTCAGTTGACAGCCTTTTTAGTTGTTGCACAGTCCATACTTACCAATAGACTTTTACAAATTCTAGTAAAATAAACGACCTTGGGGACTGGTTGTAAAATACAGTTAACAGTGCAGATGGAGCCAAAAACTAAACATTTTGTACTGGTTCATAAACACATTATAACCGGACCGTCTGTGCAACTCCACCTACCATAGAATAAGAAGATGTAGCAGGAGGGATGAGTGATGTCACTTAGCGGCATTGTTGCTATATTTACCAAGTAAGCACATCCAATGAGATACTTTTAAAGCGACTAGCTACAAATCTAGCAAAAAGATTTTGAAGACTCAAATGGAGACGCTCTTAAAAGGGTGAATTGTCTCCTGGGATTTAATTGGTTTCGAGTGGCAAAGGGATAGCTGTGTGTCTTCTGTGACGTCTTGGTGTACAACACCGCATTCGTGGAACCCGATATGCAGAAGACACAGGTATGTGCACAAATGTCTTTCAATAGTCACTGCACCAAAAATGTTGTGAACAAAAAGCAACGGTGCCAACTGAGGAAACGAGAAGGGCACCGTGAAAAACTGGGCACAAGGAGAACTAATTCTAACCGCCTCGAGGAGCTACAAGACGTGTGGCAAAACACTAACTAGCCGGACTGGATGGCACTCTGGAAGGCCGACTGCAAACTAGCACAACTGGACTAAGCAGCATAGCGCTTAGCGCATAGCGCATAGAGCTTAAGATGATGATGATGATACCGATGAGGGGCAGCTGCGGCACGTCTCGTAGCTCCGCCCGATACGGGAGTCACCAGAATCGAAACAAGAAGCACAATCTCAGAACAAGGGGCAACGAAGGAGCAAACAGAACAGAGCCAAACAGCCAAAACAGAGTCACAGCGGAGCGTGACGTCTTCAAGTTAACGCGGCAATTTGTCTTCCATTTGGTGGATTTGTACAGCTGTGGCAGCGCTGGAGAAAGTTATGTAATATCAAGGTTTCAAAGCACATAACTGGTTCAAGGACCACCGAAGAATGTACAAAATCATAATGCTGGACATAAAACATTATCAATGAAACAAAGATAAAGACATGTAAAAAATGGAGGTGTTCTAAAAGAGACTGACATGAAAGCACGTATTGCTCTTCTCAACGAGCATCGGGTGCAGCGGTGAGCCCCTCCCCCATCTCAAAGCACTCACAGGCTGTTTGTGACATTAAAAGAAACAGTTCATTTGTTCTTGACATATTTATTGTGCTTTTCATGTTTTTTACAGTGTATACGTACAGTATTACAATTGCATGAAAATGTATCATGGCCTGTTATGCAGTTTAGACGATGATGTCATGATGTCACCCCCCCACAAACACACCACCACCACTGGCAGGTTGTTTTTTTCAGGCAGTCGATGCATTATGTGTTCGTTTTTGTGTTTTGTCAACTGCATATGTAGTAGAAAATGTTTAATGTTCATTGATTGAATAATTATTATATTATTTTCCAGCACTGCAATATGAAAGCACATTTTTAGCTTTAGTGAAAGTCGATGTTTAGCAGGCGTACTATGGGTTAAAACGGTGCTTGACCCAAAAGTGATCTTGATATTTTCCTGTCTTCCTAGATGTAGTACAACATAGCCATTGCTTTCATGACTGCACTCACTTTGTCTTGTAATTACTTCAAGAATGTTGAATTCTGACATTTTTTTCAAAATTGTTGACCATCTCTAAAAAAAAACTGCACTTTTTGGGGGGAATTTTGCCCATCATCCACAATCCGTATGTAAGATATGAACACACGTCTTTCTCTTCTCTCTGCATTGTAAAGATATAAAAATAGATAAAAAAGAGACGGCTAAGAATGCACATAATGGGACGCACCCATGAAGCCTTCTGAAAAAAAAACCACAAATTCCACCAAAAACGCTCTATTTACATAATGCGGCCTGCATATTAACCAAGCTACAGCGACATTGTTATTATTATTGTTATTAACATTGTTACGCTCAAGAAATACTTTACTGTCGTAGTTACACCTCGCCACACCACGCCAGCTAGCTACTAGCCACACATTTGCTCGCAGCGCGTCAGCGCCGCACTCACAGTGCATCAGGCCACTACCGAAAGCTAACGTTGCTTTTTTTTTTTTTTGAGTTTGGAAAAGTTACGGCTAGGTCTAAGTGTTCGTTTCTACTGTATATTGCTATGTGAAATCAATGCAGACAGGAAGAAAGTTCCGGTAATGCTTAAAATGACCAACGTACAGCAAAATACTGTAAGTTTGACATGTTATCATGAATGTACCTGTTACTGCATGGTTACAGCATGTTTATAAAACATGTTGGAGGTTTTTGGAGGTGTTTTAATAACGGCTTTCTTAGGCCAGGGGTCGGCAACCTTTGGCATCAAAAAAGCTCATCCAGTCAAGAAAAAAGGCATAAAATGACACAGCTTATAAACAAAAAAAATTACCTGTTACAACAACAGAATTCAACAAAGGCTGACGTTGAAATAATTTAAACACTGAAATATGTTTGAGTTGTTCCAGTATTTGTGTAAAATGAAAAGAAAACGTAGCCAACTTTACCATAAAAAAGCCCATCAGAGTTCACATATCTGCGTATCAGTGCTGTCTACTCAATATCGTTTACGTCACTTCACTCATCACAGGCAATCCAACATGCTTGCAATGAATTCATGTCATCAATTTGCCAACTGGTGATGTTTGTTGCCATTCTGTTGGTCCTGTCCTTGACTGTCTTTGCGGGGGGGGGGCCATTTCATTCACTTTCTGAATAATTTCTTCTTTTTTTTTTAATTTGAAGAATAGATACTGTGATATTTGTATGAACGATTCTTTTATTTATTCTCCGTCTGTGAACGGCTTCCTCCTCCTTACACTCTCCAGTGCACCGAGCCAGCTACCACGCTAGCAGCTGTAGTTCAGTGTGGAACCTTCATCCACTTCCTGAAAGTATGTTTGCTCTGCTCAACGTTCCGTAAAGTTCCAAAATCGCTCCCTTACGCCCATCTGAAGTTGGGTGCTTTTCCGAAAAAGCTGAGTGCTTGTTTTGAAAATGTCTTTCAACGTAGCATTTTCTGCTGTTTGCTAATTTCTCGCCACATATCAAGCACACGGGTGGGTAGGCCAGCATCATTGGCAGTTAGGGCACAAGAATATATCCATTCAGAATGAAACTCTCTATTCACTTTTGTTCATTTTAGGGACAAATTCAGTTATGGATAGCTTACCTCAGGGGTAGCACACTCTCACTCTGTGTGTCTTTATCACACTGGCACATCAGCAATCAGAATGCAGTGTAGATGCATTCATGGACTTGCAGTGAGTCTGGTATTCCATGCTCTTTTAAAAAAAAAAAACACATTTCCTCTGCTTCAGTGTTAAAAAAAAATAACATTCCTCGGCGTATGAGTCGCAACCATGGGGCTGAAGAGCCGCATGCCGACCACTGTTGTAGACGGAACAGGTGTGTTCCATTACGTGCATTAATGAGCTGCCTCTTTTTTCAGATCTGTTTTTATATCTTTACAACGCACAGAAAAGAGAAAGACGTGTGTGTTCATGTCTCACATAAGGATTGTGGATGATGGGCAAAATTCCAAAACAAAGTGCAGTTTTCCTTTAAGGCGGTGGGAGTCATCAGTGTTCACAACTGTTGTACAAATTGAATTGAAGATCATTCCAAATTGAAAAATCTTATCATACCGCCCTAAAAGCAAACATGAGAGGTTTCGACGCCCACCTCTTTTGACCCACATAAACCCATCCTCTCCAGTGGCCCGTGGCATCCGCAGCCGCTGAGATACTTTAAATAGGTTTCCACTGTGAATTGGAGACAGATGGAAACGAAGGTTCCCTGCAGAGAGGTTCCCTTGCAGCTGTGTTGCGTACGCAGCGCCAGAGAGTGATGACAGCATGGCACGGGGACACCCAGGGACATTGACGGTGGCACCATCTCTGTTGTTCTCAGCACCCACTCGTGCACGCATTACTAGACTGCACATTTTAGAAAGGAGGGGCATTAGCTCCAAAATTTGCTTCCAGGAATGTTAAACTCATCTGATTTAAGTGAAGAGATTGAAGTGATAGATTATTGCAAAACACTTTGCAATTCCATCACTGTACGCCAACAAAACAACTTCCTCAAGTGATGACATGTTAAAAAGTGGAGGGTTTTTTTTTTCTGCAAGTAATGTGGTTTTATGACTCCAAGGATGAGTAATGCTGTGTAAGACCAGCCGGTCCAAAGGTTGAGGAATCAATATTTCTCAATTGAGTTTTTTTTAGTAGTCAATGTGCAGAGAAAAAGACTGAAAGCCGTGCTCAAAAGAGTTGAGACAATTGTTTACCTTTTTAGCATATTTGAATGCTGATGCCTAAGGTAAGAAGAAGGCAAATGAAATCAGGAGAACATATTTCACCTGAAGATAATTAGTCTTGGTTATCTGGTTGACGCTCTTGCCATCTATATTTAACGGGGAGTGGCTTTCCGAAAGGTCATTGTAGGATTTATGTTGGTTATGGTCAAGGTTTCATTTATTTCCAACATGCTTAACGGTGTTACATTTCAGAATAGAATACTTTTTATTGTCATTGCCAGTGAAATGTTTTCCGGTGCAGTGGTGCAACACAAAACGTGGTAATGATAATGATAGTTGTTTATTTCATTTTGAACATGCATACAAGTTACACCTGACTAGATGACACAGTGCAGGTCACAGTTCCACATGTCCAAAAAGGAGCAGGAAGAAATAAAGCTTATTTAATCCTACCCCTCATCAGTTTCACGTCAGTTGCAATTCATTTGTTCACCTTTTGTTTTCCAAATGTAATCCTCGCCAATTGTGAATACATAGGAAAGTGATAAGGCAATATAACCATGTGGTGCAATGACAGTCAAGGTTTATACTTACTGCAAATAAATGATATAGCGGACTTAATGATAATAACAAATCGATAATAACTGATAAAAGGGTTAATCGCTGACAGAAACAGTTTGATAATGAGTGAGGACAGACAATGTGCTCACCAGAAATGAAGAGTTAGTGGTCAGTGTAAGAGTGATTAGGCTTATACATTGTATGTTAAGTATTGTGTGAATCTTCCTTGTACTTTGTAAACATCAGCTGCTTGCACTGTACTTAAAATCGCTCTTTTTAGTGAATTGTCTGAGTTCCCCGCTCAATCCGTTCCATAATTTGATTCCACATACTGAAATGCTGAAGGTTTTTAGCGTTGTCCGTGCATGTAAGCGTTTTAAGTTTAATTTTTCCTTAAGGTCATATTTCTCCTCTCTTGTTGAAAAGAATTTTTTAACGTTTTTGGGTCACGGGTTATTTTTTGCTTTGTGCATCATTTTATCTGTGTCAAAGTTTACCAAGTCAGCAAATTTTAATAATTGTGATTTTAGGAATAAAGGGTTTGTATGTTCTCTATATGCAGCATTATGTATTATCCTAACTGCCCTTTTTTGTAGCATAGTTAGTGAGTGAAGCGTACTTTCGTAGTTCTTTCCCCATATCTCCACACAATAAGGTAGATATGGTAATGCCAGTGAACAATAGAGCGTATGGAGCGATTTTTGGTCCAGAAACACCTTTTGGTTTATTTTAGTATTATTCTTTTTTATTCTTGCCACTTTATGGTGTATATTTTTACTGGGAGAGTTCCAGTTCATATTATAATCTATTATCACCATAGACTAGTGATATATCAAATGAAAAAAATCTAAAACTATGAGGGCAGGCAAAATAAAAATAGACTACGATATAAGATAAAAATACTTAAGTTTGTATGTGCTAATTATACATTAACATAACAAGACAAAACGGAGCAGCATGAAATTGTGTACATGAGTTTGATGGCAGAGTTATTTGGTGTTCATGAGTCTATGGCAGACGGGAAAAAGATGTTCTTGTGGTGGGAGGTTCTACTCTGAATGGACCGTAGCCTCTTGCCTGAGGGGAGAGGGCCAAACAGTTTGTGTCCAAGGTGAGAAGGGTCGGCTGTGATCCGACCAGCACGCCTCAGGATCCTGGAGACATCCAGGTCTTGGAGAGATGGAGGGCTGCAATTAATCACCTTCTCAGCAGCACGCACAATGAGATGCAGCCTGTATCTGTCCCTGTGAGTGGCCCCTACGTAACACATGGTGATGGGGTGAGGATGGACGTTAGTGGTCTTATAGCGCTGCACTAGCATCTTGGATGGCAGCTTGAGTTTCCTCAGCTGCCGCAGGAAGAACATCCTCTGCTTGGCCCTTTTGATGAGGGAGCTGATGGTCGACTCCCACTTGAACCTCCTGGGTTATGGTGTTGCCCAGGAAGCGGTGGACATGGGAGAGTCTGCCAGGGAATGGAGGGGCTGTAACGTTGCTGAACCGCATGATCATCTCAGCCGTCTTTTGGGTTCCAGAATGTTGCACCGGACACCATCCGTTCCACCTCCCTCGTGTTGGCAGACTTATCACCGTCCGAGCTGAGCCTGATTATGAGGGCGGTGTAGTCCGCAATCATAGTTTTACGGACTCATGCCTGGAGGTTCAATAGGGAGAAGACCATGGGGGAAAGTACACAGATGGAAGTGCATCACATGTTCACATTTGCACATATCATCCATCTATCCACTTTCTATGCTGGAGCCTATCCCAGCTGACTTCGGGTGACAGGCGGGGTACACCCTCGACTGGTTGCCAGCCAATGGCAGGGCACATATAGACAAACAACCATTCACACTCACATTCATACCTACGGAGAATTCAGAGTCGTCAATTAACCTAACATGCATGTTTTTGGAATGTGGGAGGAAACCGCAGTACCCGGAGAACACCCACGCAAGCACGGGGAGAACATGCAAACTCCACACAGACATGCCCGAGCGTAGATTCGAACCTGACTGTGTGGCCAACATGCTAAACACTCCACCACCGTGCGGCCGAAATCAACAAATGAACATGGACAAAGTTGATAAACAAAGTAATAATGGGTGATTGGGCCAATGATTGATCAAAATAACACGTGTTGTTTTTAAACGGAATGTTCTTTATGTGTTTGTGTGATTATAGGAGGGAGGATGGGCTGATCTTGAGAAAGTGAAAGTGTCAGTATGCTCGTGCTCATTAGAGCTGTATTTTACACATAGAGGAGAGTCCAGGGATTACTTCTGTTTGATCTGCTTTGCATAAACCGATCCAATCTAACCGTGCTTGTGAGGAAAAATCAATTAAAATCTCTGTAATTGGACTGACAGTGCACTCCGTGTAGAAGAGAAGTCAATATTAAAGATGAAAAATGAAGCCAAAGGCCACCTCACTTCATTGATTTGCACTGAGGGGAGGCGGCTTCTAGATATTATTGCCACATAGGAATATGAGCTATTGAACTACATAATGTTGTTATTGTCTCAGCATTGAAATGGATGAGAGGCTGTGTGGGAGCATGGGCTGACAGCTCCAATTAAGGTTCACTGATCTATATACAGACCTGCTTTGTTTATTCTCTGTGAAAAGTGCACACTTTGCACAGTTGGCAACAAGTCTGCATACCTGACAGAAAAGGCAGGCGCCACAGTGAACTAATAACCACCGTAATCCAAGTAGTCTTAATAAAGCCACAATTACACCATGTCATAAAAACAGGTCAATCCCTATTGCAATGTCTTTTTATTCATTTCATTACATCTTTTCTAATGTTTACAAGCCAAAAAAAACCTTTATAGCTACAGACAGGAAAATGGAGCATCTTTTTTTGTTAAGAAGTATGATGGCAAGATGGATAAAAAAAAATGCTGCATTTATAAATAGGAAAATGAATACAAATAATAAGAAAACCCCAGAATGCTATTTGAACGAGGACATGTGAGGATATTTATGAATAACAATGCATCCCTGCTGTGATAGTAAATATTCCAATCGAATAAGTTAAGACTCAATGCAATACAATACAATGAACAGCTACATAATTATTTTCAACCTGAAAAACAAAACAAAGGACAATTCCTACAACAAATGCAAATCCCCTTCCTGCAGAATGTTAATTTGCAAAATACGACTGGGAACAAGGCTCCTCTGTGACTGACAATTGTGCTGAAATGTCTATCTGGGATATTCAAATTATAATACCATAAGTGAAAATAGTAATTTTAAGCTAAAAATATCTAATCAAGGCCTGCCACAATCAATATTCTATGACATGGAGTCATGTTTGCTGCCTGCTTGCTTCATCTGTCTTCTCTTTTTATAACATTAGCCAAGTTGAACCAAAAAGCTGGCAGATGACGGACAGATGTGCACTAATCAGCAGACAGATGGACTGACCGACTATCAAAAGGAAAGCAGATGATCAGATACTTAGACAGCGCTTTGAAAAGGCACTTTAGCTAATTTCATACACACAGTAATGCACATACACATTGTAATGTACAACTTTTGCGACTGTATTACATGATGTTTTTTTTTACTTTAGGGTGGGAGGATATTCAGAATAGTTTGTATTGCGTTAGAGATAAACCCTCATGGTAACATTATCTGTAGAATACTACAAGTTACAGCTAGAATGTCTATTGCTTATCCCAGCTAACTTTGAGCAAAAGGCAGCATACACCTCGGACTGGGCACCAGTCCATCACAGGGGACAAATAGACAGACAACCATTCACAACATCACTGAGTGGTGACGAGGGTTGGTATCGTTTACATATTATTTCATACCGGTGCCAGATTGGTACTTTGGGAAATTTAAAAAACATATCAATTATATGCATTTTTATTTTTACAAAGTTTTGTGACATAATCATGAAAACACTTAATATAATATAATACTTAATATGTAAAATACTTAACAGAAATAAAATGATAACAAAGAAAAATGGCACAACAAATTGTCCTAATTATCGGAGCAAAACCAGCAGCAAAAAGGAATAGGCAAAAAATGTGCAAGATTTTACAGTACTTTGAGCGCACAATTTGACCAGAAAATGATAACTATACAAAACTGTGGTGCTGTTAGACTACCATTACTACTACTTACTTTGCTAGTTAATCCTGCACGCAAGAGTTGTGTATTACTTGAGAAAATAGTTGCTTACACAACGTTATTTGCACAATATCACCTTCAAGTACTTGTTGCAGGTGGCTGAGTCTGCTTCTTTTGAGGTAAAGCACAAGGAAACTTTTAAGCTAAAGTATTTTAGCTAGATGCTCACCGTTGTCTGTGCAGGTGAAAAACTAATGTCAAGTGTAACAACGTTACAACAGTTTAATCTGCAGTAACTATACCTCATTTTTGCCTCATTTCAGTACTCAAATGAGGCACCGATATCTACTTTTGTGTTTTTTTGGTCTGGTTACTACTGTTTATGTTGGACTCAAGCGACCTGCAACTAAAGTCAGGCGAGTCAACCACTAGACCATCAGTGACCCCATCCAGAATGTTAAATGACATCAATCAAGAATGCACTCTGACCTCTGCCAAAGCCAAATAATCCTAAACATGTCCGTTCAACTGGTTTGGTTGGAAATTCACAAAGTACTGGGCAACATTGTTGCACTCCAATCCGACAGGTGGGAGAGCATCAGACTTTTAATCTGAGTGTCCAATGTTCAAACCCTGTTCAGGTGATCAATGAGAGCATTCACTTAGTCTCTAAGGACTTTGGCTTCAGAATGAATGATTTGAGTTCCCCTGCGTTCTTGGGAGGGGAAGCCGATCTAACTAACTTTGACAGGAAGGCAGACTACACCCTGAACTGGTCCCCTAATCACATTCACACCTATTGTCCCTGAGTTGGACTTGATCAAATGTGCCGCATAAAACACTACACTATCAATAACGAGTCGTCTCCCAAAAGTCACACGTGAACTGGAGCATATTGTTTCATGTTGTTAGAAAACACTCCCAAAGTCATTTGTACTAGTCTGAGATAGAGTGTCATAGTTACATTTACATTTTAATTGCTCCAAAAACATCTCCCTTCCCATGATATTGAAGCTCTCAAAAGCATGGTCCAATGTCAACATGCCCACCGCCCGTCCCCTCCACCTCTTACTGTCCTCTCCTGCCTGTCAGCTTATCAGGTCCCTGGCAGACACTCTGATCAGGGCTACCAAGCACTGCCTGTATATTTGTTTGCTCCTTATCCCACCTCGTGGCGTGGCATGCGGCACGAAGCGCCTCAAGCCCCTTAGCATACCCAGCATGGACGACAGAGATAAAACAACAAAAAAACGGCTCTAAAGATCAGCAGTCAGAGAAGACATAGACATCACTGGTGGAATCTGTGTGTCCTTGCCTCGGGAGAGGAGACCATTAGTCTCTTGAATGTCATACTGTAAAGTTTAGTTAGTCAGCTTTGTCATTGATATTCTTTCCTCAGGAGTTCCGCCTAATTGTCTTTAAGCTGTTCCTTTCTGATTTACTTGCACGTGCCCGCAGGTGACGAGGCAGTAAAGATTTGGTTTAAACTAGCTGCCCAGTGGATGCTTTTCGAGGCTTTGCAACACATCTGGTGCCTTTTGGCAGAGAATCAGAGATGTTTTCTAATTGCTTTTGTATTAATGTCCTATAACAGGTGTTCTCAAACTGCTGCAAATTTTATAGTAAATGCTGAGGGGAGCCCAACAATTTTCTTTTGTTTTGCAAAACGTATTTACAGCAAACAATAGTTGTTGTGTTTGCATTATTGGTTATGTAAACTGGACTGAGGCAAGTACAGCTACAGTATGTAATCATACTAGCTCAGTGCTACAAGGTGACACATTAGTTAAGAACTACACTTCACACGACCTCGCCACATCATAGTTTTGAATGTCTGTGTAGATTCTCATCCAGATTATGGTAATCCGCAATTCAGGCAACTGGACTTTTCTTGTTTGTTAAAGACATTCCATCTTTAATCCACAATGCTTCTTCACTTATAAATGTTTAAGTGTGAAGTCTCCCTATTTATCTCTCTGGTGGGTGTTTCTCCTGGGGGTGGTCACAATAGGGCTGTTGGCATGGCTAGTGAACAATAATCCTGCAGAAAGAAGCTGCTTTTCTATGCTGTGCCATGCATACGTTGCAGTGTAGTGAGGAGTGCAATGACCTCTATCTTGGAGAGACCATGAACCCGCTATACAAATGCATGGCACAACATAGGAGAGCAGTTTATATGGGACCAGAGTCAGCAGTTCATTTGCATTTGAAAAAGAAGGGACATTCCTCTGAGGACAAAAATGTCTGAATTGTGCATGGGGCGACCGCTGGTTTGAAATTGGGTTGAAACAACCCATTTATGTCAAACCAGAAAGGTTTGCACCATCACCTATCATCTACTTACAATGTCGTAACATTTCTCCCCCAAAGATTGTCTCATGCCACGAGAAGAGAGGCCACTAAGGAATTGTTTTGCCACCAGATAGGCCAATTGCATATTGTTATGCAGGGCGGTTGTTCACCAGCCACGTCGGCAACAACCCTATTGTGAAATGTCTTCAACGAAGAAGAGCCCAGCTGCCTCGATTCAAACTTTGCGGATATTGTTTTGAATGGTAAAACCGGATCTGGCTTGGATTGCCACGCGTTGCGTCCTTTTCTTTTGACCAAGTCCTCCACACAACCAGATACAGATACAGATATCAAACCACTGCAGTTAGTACTGCACCTGAATAAATCATACCAAAAAGTTAGATGATAATACATAAGCTGGGCTATTGTCGCTAGTGAAACGAGATAGAAGCCGCAGCAACAGGTTACCTTTTCGGTTTAGCTGTGCAAAAATCTATGTTCATCATTGCCTGATCATGGTTCTGCAGATTAAGGACACACACACTTTCAACTTTTCTGCAGGTGTTAATTTTGTTGTGCCAGATTTCTTGACTTTGTGTCAGTAAACTACATAACTTATCATCATTGCCATAATTAGAGCATGCTTGTCTATGCGGTTCACTAAGAGTTTTTGAAGCTTCTGAGAGGTGGTACTTTTGCGGGTACTCTCCCGAGTCCTGGAGGCACAGGCAGAATGACAACAGGAACCCAAATCTGTCAGCAGATGCTTTTAATGGATCATACAGGAGAAGTGTGTGACATGAGCATTTGATTTTGATATGTACTTAACAGGTCTTCAAAACAAAGTGCCAACACCCATCACTTCTAGATTAGCCACTACTGGCAATTTTTTTTTACCACACGTGTCTTACGTTGAGAGGACACACTTGGGCAAAATGCACTAATTGGCCATTAAGTCAAGTGTAAACTCCGGTGACACCGTCAAACTTTTTTCACCTTCTATGTGGTCAAATGGCTGCTGAGGACAGTTACCTGCAGAAAAGAAGTCTTTTGCTTTGTCTTGGCTGACTTATTGGCAGCTAAAGCTGTGTCCGGAACATGAAGGTCAGAGGCAGATGCCTGACAAAAGATACAATTCAAACAGACAAATGAGAAGAAAGAGCAAGATAGCCATTGTCAAAAGAAGAGAGGGAAACAGAAAGAGGGAGCGATGAGAGACAGCGCAGTGCCCGGCGGTGGCAGAGGAGGAGGAGGCAGTGAGTAAATAGTCAGCGGCTCTAATAGGAATATCAAGCCAGTGAAAGGTAAACAGGCTTCTCCAGGCAGATACAAAGGGAATGTGGTGGCTTTGAGAGCGCTGGAGTGCCGGCACGCCACTGTGGCACAGTGATAATAGCCCCAGGCCTGCCTGCATCCCAGAGATAAGGCAGAGCACTGGCATGTGTCGCCCCTGATCCCAATTTCACAGTCAATATTCATCCAGCTCGACAAACAAGCACCATTTAAGATAAAAAATAAATATAGAGTCCTTCTGCTATTACCTCCTGTTTATTAATCTGCACACAGCGCCCGTTGCCTTTTAAACAGTAGCAAACACACAGTCTGCTACCCACATCGCCCCCACCACTCCTCCTCCCTCCATCAGGCTCCCCCTCCTTCCAGCCACTTCACTCCTCCTCCCAATCTTCTCATCCTCATCATCCCCCTGTCGTCCTGCACATCTGGGGATTTGCATTGCTTTCTTTTTATTCTTTTACTACTTCTGCAGGGGTGTGTGTCTTTATGCGTGTACTCATGAGTATCTGTGAGTTTTGCATGCATGTCCACATGGTATTGTGGACAGATGGTCATCCTGATACTAGTGTGTATACTGTAGATATCCTACTAGATTTGATTAATAAGGACTGCGTGTACATTTGGCACCACCTTTGCATGTGAACATATGCAGTTTGGTGTCTGTTGTTAAATGGCATTTCTGTACAATTTCCCCCGTGGCTCGGATTGAACATCATTACCAGATAGGTGCATTCACCTGTACCTTTATGTTATTGGGGAAAGTGTAGTATGGAAAAATCAAAACCTTTGCCCTGCACTTAATCGTGGACCAGAAGCCTCCACTTTTGGATTGATAAAGACTGACGCTTGCTGTTAAAGCCTAAAATTGTTTATCAAAGTCTAAGTGAGTTAAATTTATCTCATCCTATAGAAAGTTTGCCTCTAAAATAAGATTAAATTCTGGATTTAACTAGCTTGTGTTGCAGGCCTTAAACTGCAGCTGACAGGCTGACTGTGCTTTGATCACCATCTGCAAAATTACCAAAGAGAAATAAATCAAGATCTAAGCACAGCTGGATAGCCTGTTTTATTTCTTTTGCCGGGATGCTCAGCTTACTCTCTAAAATTAGCTTTAGAAGTTTTGCATCAGATTATTACAACTTGGACTGTGGGGCTTATGCCTGATATGACACGGCCCAATGTGGTGTTTTCCATTAAAGGCAGGAACGTTAGATTCACCTGCTTCCATCATTCTCCAGCAGCTGGACTATAATCATTCTTACCAGTGCTCTTTATTGCTCCATGACCACCAATCCTCAGTTCCTCCATCATCAACACCATTACCCATGACCTGCTTCATCACATCACAATCACCTTCTTCTGCCCTTCCTGTCTCTCCTCTACAAACCTGTGCATGGCTGATCAACTGGCCATATACCTTTAAATCTGGCCTGGGCTGAGCCGCTGTCTCTGCGAGATTACTGCACACTCTCCTTGGCTCCACAGATGGGAGAGACAAGCTGCCAGCTGGCACAGGGACACCCACTATCCCCACTGGAAAATGGCCAACAGGCCTGGCTCAGTGCTCGACACTGCCCATTCGCACTCCTGATAGTTAGTTCTCCAACATTCCCCTTTTACACTTCTCGCTAGCTATCCATTTGGCCCAATTTTCTTCTTCTATCTCTCCCTCTCCTACACAGAAAGTGATGTAAAAGGAAGGTGCATCATCAAGTCGTCAGGTTGAAATTTCACAAATTATTTGAACACATTGTGCATGCAAACTGCATGCTCTGTACTGTATCATTCTGAATCGAGTGCCCAAACAAAGCACCCTACGCGTTGGTGATTCACTGTCCGTGCATTTTTTATAGAGTGCGACTTCCAAATAACCCACTATTGGGCCAAAAAAAGTTTAGCGTGCCAGCAGTTAAATTCAAGACAGAATTCATCGCAAAGTACAATGATGGCATCTCCTCCCTTCCTCTCTTTGCACTCCTTGCAGTCTACGCCAACAAGTCTTCAATAAAGGTTAAAGTGAAGTTAAATGTTCATTTGTCCATTTTATTCAACGTTTATAATTGTTTCCCATTGTTTTCTGCATGTAAAACTATAATTATTCTATATCAAATATGGGAAAAAGAAGTTTCCTTTTTCGAACGTTTCGTTTTTTTGTCTTACTTTACTAGCGCCGTTATTGTTTTCCAGTAATGGGTAATCAAATTAATTATGATTTGAAATGTCACATGGAGTGTTATTATTGTTGTATGCCAACAAAACACACAGAGCCTGATGCTCTTTTTAAACTTTATTCTGACCTTAACACGTCAACAGCAGTGCTCAGTTCCGACACCATAAATATCTCCAACTTGCACACAGACTCTCCCTCCTCTCCGCACCCACACAACACTTCCTCGTTGTCCGCCAATCACGCTCATGCAAGGCGCAGTCACGGGCATCGGAATGCCGAACATCAACACAAAACACAATAGGTCTTTCAAAAAAGTAATGCAATACAGTGGAACCTAGGTAAGCGTCATTCATTCGTTACAGAAGGTTAGGACTCTAACTGAAACAGATGTTAGTTTTTTCCCATAAGAAATAATGTAAATACAATTATTGCATTCCAGAAAGCAAAAACATTTTAAAATAAAACATGTTAATAGTTTTTCAATTATAGTTTTACATGCATAAAACAATTTGAAATGCAGATAAATGATGAATGAACATTTAAATAAATATATTTTGTACATTTAAGTAACCTTAAATGAACATTTAAGGTTACTTTTACCTTCACTGATGACGTGATTCTTGATGTGACTGTTCGCAGAGACACGATGTGGCAGCGAGAGCAACACGGACACCACCTTCTTGTTTTGCCATGAGTTATTTCTTGAATTCAATCGTGTTTCTCACCTTGATAATCCAAAATGGAGCCAAAGAAAGTTGCAAGTGCCAGCATTTGATAAAGAAGGTTTGAAACAGTATTGAATTGTTTTATGCATGTAAAATTGTAAAACTATAAAACCATGCTTTGTATTCAAATCTTTGAGAGTCAACAGCTGATGACATCATAGATGGGTGTCATGGCTGGTTCCTGTTTCCATGTAGTGGCAAGCTAATGGGATGCTCACAAGAATGTTTAGTCATTAAAAATACATTAGGAACACAATTGGACTCCCGCAGTGTATTAACAACACAAAAAGACGCGCGCCATATTGTTCACAAACCGAGGCGAAATTACCACCTACATTTTCAACATTAACTGAAAAACACACTAACCGGGGCGGATGCACTTTCCCTTCTTCCTTTAACCAACTGCATTTATGAAGCAGTAAATCTGTTACCAATTAAATTACTTTTGTGTGAACATAAGCTTTTTTGTTTGGCTCTGCAAGGCGTAAAGTTAATGCCAAAAGTCACGTTACAGTGGTAAGATTGTACCAAAAGTCATGTGACAGTAATTACAGAAAAAAAATCCTTTGTACTTGAAGGATTTTTTTTGTTTTTTTTGTGGTTAGCATGCTGGCCACACAGTCAGGAGATCTGGAATATCTGGGTTTGAATCATCGTTTGGACATCTCTGTGTGGAGTTTGCATGTTCTCCCCGCACGGGTGTGGGTTTTCTCCTGGTGCTCTGGTTTCCTCCCACATTCCAAAAACATGCATGTTAGGTTAATTGAAGATTCTAAATTGTCCATAGGTATGAATGTGAGTGTGAATGGCTGTTTGTCTATATGTGCCCTGCGATTGGCTGCTTCACGGTCCTCTCGCCCAAAATCAGCTGGTATAGGCGCCAGGATATCCCGCGACCCTATTTTTATACTTGTAGAAATATGTTCCTTTGTATGTGTAAAACAAATTGAAACCAAATTGTGTCTGAATTTGTTTCTGAAGCAGGATATGTGTCTTTGATAGGTACGTTTCTTATTTGCAAAACAAAAGGCATTAGTTTGTGAATGATGTTTTGCATTCTCAGACCATACTGAGTTTGTTTGTAAATTGTTCGACGTGAGTAAAACATGTTTTGAGTGTTTTGGTATGATTTATTTTTTTGGTATGATTTTAACTCCATTCTTCTCGGCTTAGTGTGCAAGCCCTGCCTACTGTCTGAATGCACACTGAGTACGATCATGGGCCTGCCAATTTGTCTTTGTCAGCATGTCATCAATAATACTGTAGAATGTTGCTGAAACATTTATTATACATCATGACTTTCTACAGTCTGTGTAATGGTTTTAATGTAAGTGTGACATCATTATTCTTGCCAATCGGACAATAAAATACATAGAAATGTCATATGGGAGGCACTTGCAGTACCGATGGGGTAGGGGTCATGCATGTGTGAGCTGGAAGGTGCTTGTCAATTGCCGTCCTTGCACAGACGCATTTATTTTACTTAACTGAAATACATAAACAGCAGTACCGGCTAGGTTTATAAACAAGTCAATGCAAGATATTTTTATGCGCTGCCGAATGAATGCATGACTTTGACTGCAGGATTATATGCCCAACTTTATCATGAAGTGATCACACCTTTAAAACATATTATTGCAACTTTTCCTGGAGAAAAATCATTTATTTACTTCATATACAGTTAAAAGTTAAGAACACAAATGTTTTACAGTTAATAAAAAATAAACAAATGGGACTAAGAAGTATCTGAATACAATGTGAAAACATTTATTAACCAAAGTGAATCAGTCTCTTCTTTTTTTGGTTATCCTCTTAATGAGCCACCTGTATTAACATGAAAAAACTCCAAAGGAGTCAGTGCATGTCAGTTGTATGTCCTGACTTTTGTACTGATTAGGAGATCTCAGGGTACACGAGGGTTGATTTAATAAAAGCAAATGTGGAATATTAGAAGGTCCAAGACCATTAAGACTTTTATAAACCATAATAAGAACCTTAAAATCGATCCTGAGCCAAAGCAGTCATCTTAAAACTAATGTACTGCAATGAAATGTATCTGTCACTTTCATTTTCAACATCGTGAAATATCTTTTTATTAGGGCTATCAAATGATTACAAATTTTAATCAAATTAATATATTAATTTGTGGTGTGATTTAGAATATGACTTTTTTTTTTTTTAACAAACTCTCTTCAGTGCAATAGTAATTTATTGATGGTCCCCAGTGTAAACAACCAGCGGTTAGAGCATCACTTTTCATTGTGGTTGCCAAAGTTGCAATAAGTTGATACCTGAAATGTCTAGATGGCCAGTGGGGTGGCCGGAGAGTGACCAAGGGTGGCCACGGCCACCACGTAGCTCCGCCACTGCTTGCGAGCTCCCCGCACAATGACACAGCAGTCCAGGCACAGTGAGGGGAAACTGCCGTTGTAGCAACAGAGCCCAATCTCTGACGTCTAAACTGAAACTAACTTCACCACGGTACACCGCGGACATGTCTGCATGGTGGTGTTGCGTTTTCTATTCCTTGCAGGTGGCGGGAGTTGAGTGGCAACCAGCTTTGAGGCGCATTACTGATGCGGCAACCGGATCGGCCCAATCTTGTGGCAGAAGCCGATATAATCCGATCTTCAAAATACAGAGGATCAGCAGCCGATCCCTAATAATAACCATATTGTTGTGATTTTCGGAGTGTCCTTGAGTGCACCTCGCAGTGATCTGGTGACAATGACCATGTGTCATTCCGAGGAGGACTAGAGATGTCTTTGTGAGTTGGTGATACATATATGGTGTTGGAATTGCACTGTTCAGGTCAAAATGAAGTTATAAAATGTGACAGACTCTGTGTGACTGTGTAGGGAGACTACACTATGCTTCTGCCTGCCGTCATAACAGAGAGGTGTGGCTAGACGTGATGCGCATGCGTTAATTACGCACAAATGTTAACGTAATTAATTCAATAAATTAGTTACCGCCGTTAACACGCTATTTTTGATAGTCCTATTTTTATAGGTTGTTGCAATGGCTCACTGGTACAGCAGATCACATCATGAGAACGTTACTAAGCAGGCTCAGGTAGTGATGACACTGTGGACAAAGTGGGTATACCAAATTGAAAGGTATTAAATGATTGGTCAATGACATTGTATTACCATGTCCTGTTTGTCAAAGCATCAGAGGATGGACTTTGCTGACTTGAAGTCCATGTGCGGAAACCTTCCTCTGCAGCCGTCTGCTGGACCACCTGCTGAGCACTGAAATGATTGCACAGTGAGATTGCTGTGCTAGATTGCTGTGACCCTGTGCACCCCTCCAGATGGACAATACACACATGCACACAAACACAGATTCACTCATGCGCCCATGTCGTACGCTAAACAAACACCTGGCCTTTAATTTAAATATCTTACATTGCAAACACAGACATGTTGATTACGAATTACACACTACAGTATACTCAGAAATACATCTGGCAGCGCATCATGTTGGTACCGTTGTGCCAGTACTTAGTGTTCATAATGTTAATATGTGTCTGCAGCAAAGGTAATAATTAGGTATTTTTGTAGTCTGCTGGTGGTTTCTCCTGAAAATAATTCAGCAATGTCTTATGCTGTAAGCACACAATTAGTCAATTAATCACAAGGGATATCCCACGCATAATTGACCCTGTGTAAATCAGAGAACAAACAAAATCAATTCAAACTTGTGAACCCAATTATTATTTTAAAAAAATAATCAAAGACGTGTGTTATATAATCATTCAACCCTGATCATCATTAAAGGAAAACGGCACACTGGAATTTTGCCCATCATCCACAATCCTTATGTGAAACATGAACACACATTTTCCCTTTTTTGTGCATTCTAAAGATAGAAAAACATGAGGGAGCTAACAATGCACATAATGGGACACACCTATTTAGACTATAAGGCCCTCTGAAAACCTATAACACTGAGGCTTATACACTGGTGCAACTAATATGTGGCTAAAAACTAAATTTCCCATGATGCTCGGTGTGGTCATGTTCTAATCTCGTGACATCTCCTATACTTCAGAACTACTACTAATCGTTTAAATATGTAATTTGGAAAACGCTCATATGAAGATAGCCCATCATAAGGCCAAAAAAAATTCATGAAACAACCAAAACACGCAAAGCCAACATTCCCTGTTGCTGCCGTTGCATATACTTGAGTAAGCAACATCAATCACAGTTTATACTATAACCAAACACAAAACATTGTTGGATTTGGAATTATTCAATAAAAAACATAAATATACCGCCAAGATTGCAAAGCCTCTTATGACGAATGAAAACAAAAACGAAATGTAACATGTAAAAGCGGATATGTACCTGGATCCAGCAGAATCCACGCAGGGATCCACGCTCTATGATGACTGACAGGCGGCCACAAAGGTGCCACTGTACCGTGGTTCTTATGAATTCCAGAGGATAACTCCAGCAGAATAATGTATAATATCCAGCAATTTCACAAGTGAACCTACGTAAACCTAACACAATATACGTAGCGCCACAGGCATGTCCACCCACATATACTATACATAAATAAATAGAAATACAGATACAATACAGCATATAAAACAAAACAATCAAATGTTATGTTGTTCTTCTGGAAATGAAAAGTATTTATCTTTCCATCTAACACTGAAAACTGAAAATAAACGACCGGATGTAGATGTTCTTCTTCTTCTTGTTTATGGCAGTTCGCAACCAACATTTAGGTGCATACCGCCACCTGTGCCGTTGTGCACATTCGCAGTGACAAGCCGGTAGTGATAAGCTTCCATTATAAAAAAAATACACAAAGAAATGTAATTGATGCCGCTTTCAAGTTAAAGGCAATGGTGTCACGTTATGTGGAGCTGTCGAGTGCTTGACCCCCAGTAGGCAGAGACAGGCGTCGGTGATGGAAAATAAAAATACTTCAATAAACAGGTGACAACAACAGAAAGCGAAAGAAGTGAAAAAGGCTCTGTGGAAAATCATACACGGAAGACTTGGGCTGTAGTAATAGGTAAGGGAACCATCTAAGTGACAGCATAGGCGAGGTAAATATAGGCAACCCCACTAATTACGATTGTAGCCAGCTGTGCAACTTACAGTATTTTGCCGTATTTTGATAATTTTAAACATTACTGGAACTTTCTTTCCTGGGCACACTGATTTCACAGAGCCCATAGGTAGGAACTAGCGCCACTCTCTGCTATTACAAATCATGGCAGACTATGCGAGAGCCGTCGCCGCCAACTATGTTTGGACAAATGGGGATCCAGAACCTTATCTTTTTAAACCTGAATATACGGAGGATGAACTACAGGTTTTAGAAGCTGAGCGAGCAAGAAGAGAAAGTGGAACGTCAGAGCAGACAGGGGGTGACAGAGTCAGGACTGGCATGACTTGGTGTAAATGTGGAGTTTACCAATCCATGCCAACAGAAATGGAGTGTTTTTGCTGCACTAAGTGGCATACAGTGTTGCCATAGATGGAAAGTCTTTGTGTGTACTGTATGGTGAGAAGGACATTACTCCAATAGATTGCAACGATAATTAGCGCTAACAAACCCTGCAGTGGTAGAAACTTTTTTCCACCGACCCAAAATAAACTAGAAAAGACGCCCCAGACCAGCTGGACCAGCTGGACCAGATGGACAACTGTCCATCGAGTAAGTCACCATGATATTGATTCTAATACATGCTGCAAATACAGTGCCTGACAAAAGTCTTGTCACTTATCCAAGCTGTACGAACAACAAATACTGTAATAACAAGAGAAGGCAAATTCTTCAGCAGACTCCACATTAAAGTTCCTGATAGTGAAGAAGGTCAAAATGCTCCAGGTTTGGCCAGCACAGTCACCAGAAATGAACATAATTGAGCATGTTTGGGGTTAGATGAAGGAAGTGGCTGAAAACAAAGAATCTTAATGAAGTCTGGGAGTCGTGCAAGACTACGTTCTTTGCCATTGCAGAGGATTTTATCAATTACTTATCTGAGTCATTGTTGAGACGTATGAATGGAGTCCTCCAAGCTCATGGGAGTCATACACAATATACAATATTAACTCTTCTTACCAAGGCACCCTGACTTTATGTTCTGATGTTTTTGTTGCATGTCTGTGCAGGGCATCAAACTAATGGCCAGCAAATTATAACCACAATAACACATATTTTGTCAAATGAATACCTGTGATAATGTCAATCAAAACTGAGCATCATTATCATTGTAAAGGTGTAATTCTTCATATAGCTCTTGACGTGCATCCTAATAGATCACAGGTGCACCTACTGTGGTGTAATTATGTGGCCAGTGGGTGTACATTCCTTTCAAAATATCATTATAAAGTACACCTGCATTGACTAATTGAAGCAGTATTTCGCCCCCAAAAATGGCGAAATATATTTTAATGGTCAAAAGTGGCTATATGATGCAAATGCAAGGAAAATGTATATGTAGATGTGTAAAAGAAAATTGCTTTGCACCTGGCGTAAACAAACTGGTGCAGATCTGATAAAAGGGGGACAGTTTTGAAATTGAAATAGCAGCAATGGAAAGATCAAATGAATAGATGAGATGACAAATATATATGTACGGTATATAAAATGTGGGGTCAACAACTCTTCCGCATGCATACAAAAACTATACCATATAAAACTCTGTACTGAAATAGTAAAACCTGCTTTACTCCCCTCTCATTTCACCAGAGTCCCTGTCCATCAAGCCTTCAGGTCTCCAAGATCAATTTTTGAACTGGTCAGTCTGACATTCGCATGTTGTGTATGTAAAAAAACAAGAGTTGAGCGGTGCTAGCCGACAAGCTAAAAACCCGAATTGTGAACTTGTCACCCAGCACGGTTCTTAAGGCATCAGAGAGTAAGTTTATAGTAAGTTTACCCACGTCCTTTCACACAGCCACACCATCTGGCAGGTGACAATAGTCATGTGAGTAATGTGTGATGCTACAAACATAAAGCAGCTTGTTACATATGCTTATTGTGACATCTTTTGGCTCACATTGCTTTGCTAAACATGAATTGCCCTGGCCTCAAAGGGTCAAAAAGGTTCAGTAGTGAACATGTGGACCTTGTGAGTGGACTGGGGGATTAAAATACATGAATACGTGAATTGCCAAAGCTCGCACAAGCCACCCATGCTATGTCACTAAAATGATGTAAATGAAATTGGACCAGGGACTGATGCTGATGGTACCCCACACATAAGAGAGGGGTACCGTAATTTCCGGTGTATAAGACGCTACTTTTTCTTGAACTTTGAACCCTGCGGCTTATACAGCGGTGCGGCTAATTTATGGCTAGTTTCTAATCTCATGACATCTCCTTTACTTTGGAACTACTACTTATCGTTTAAATACTGTGCCGCTCGCGAGTCAGGGAAGAAACGGTAGCTCTTTCTTTGGCGGGAGCCAATCACGAGCTATCAGTGAACTCACAACGAGCTTGTAAACCAACTGGAAATCGCAGGAGGTTACTCAATATAACAGTCTGACTCACAGTGTCATCTTAGAAGGAACGCTAAACCTATCACACAGCACCTTAACAATCAAAAGGTAGCTAGGAAATATATAAGTAAAAGAGTTTAAAATAAAAAAAAACAACTAACAAAACAAGTATTTTACTGTTTTCCCACAATGCATTTTGTCCAAGCAAAGCATTTCATTGGTGCCTGCTGGAGTGCTGCAATGATGTCAGCCTCTCTCTGGGCTCCTCTGGCTCCCTCTTGTAGACAGATGCAGCATTCCAGTGCCTCATCCATTTTCTATGCCGCTTTTCTTCTAATTAAATGCTTTGCTTGGACGAAATGCATTGCAATGCATATCTGTATTGGTACTTCTTTATTTCCTAGCTACCTTTTGATTGTTAGCTTGCTGTGTGATGAGTTTAGCGTTCTTTAAGAATACACCGTGTTATATTGAGGATCACTGGCTCCTGTCGCATAAAGAACTGACTGGTACTCATGGACTCCTGCGCGCTACAATATGCCATTTTATGACGTGGACATGTGCGGCTTCTAATCCGGTGCGGCTTAGATACTGTATGTACAAATCTGTTTTTCTCTTTAAATTTAGTGTTGCGGCTTAAACACCGATGTGTCTTATACATCGGAAATTACAGTAATGTGTATGCACGCCACAAAATAAATGTATAGTGCAGCACTGTATCCTAATGACAGGTTTTATTAACTTTATGTGGTATTATGCGCTGAATGCACCGAGTTCAGATCAAAAATGCATAAAGCAGTAGCCATGAGCAAAAAAAACATCAAAATACAGTAATCAAACGCATCACAGCCTAAACAGGATGCAGTGAAGAAGAAAAGTGTAACAGAGGAAGAGGTAAACTGACATGACATGCATCACTTTGCATCACATTTGATGGACTGTCATTCTGGTTCACATCCAACTTCACGTCTCTTTACCAGACTGTGAACGTCACATGATATCAGTGACAATGAGAAGTTAACTTCAGGCTCTGCCCCCTTATCCCCTCCACCCCTTGTTGTCTAACCCTACAACCAGTACCACGTCCCCCAAACCCCCAAACACCACCAATAGCACCCCCACACCACTCCACCTTGTCTCCTCTCCTGTCATGTTTGCAGGAGCGAGAGCTGTGGAGGGTGGCACTCTGATGGCGTGAAGCCAGATGGCAGCCACAAGGCAGGCGGTGTGGCACAGGGAGCCGAAGTGTGCACACATACACACACATACACACGCCAGCACAATCACTCGCTCGCGCTTTCACTCCTTAATGAAGGGCTATGAATTATTCATCACACACACACGTACACTTGCCTCTCGCAGGGCACATACACAGCTCCTGTCAGCAACAGAAGGCTCAACGACTTCTCTCTATTTTATTATCATTTCTCTAGGCATTTTCCTTGGTTGTAAAGGAATACCAGGTGGTGCTGTCCCCTCCTCCCAAACTATCAACCCCTCCTCCCATTTCCTTCTTGCACCCTGTCTGACTAAGTCCCTTCCATATTCTTCAAACTTGATAATTGACTCTTCTCAGACAACCAATGAGGTTGCATTAAATGAGTCAAGGAAAGGAGGACAGTCTTGAGAAAGGTGATATTTCAAGGAGAATATTTACATGGGGAAGTGCATGTGCATCCATATACATTCTATTGGAATATAACCTTATTTAGCTAGTTCACACAAAGTAGGTAACCTCTACTGCAGGGGTCACCAACGTTTTTCCTTGTGAGAGCTACTTTTACAAAATGAAAATGGCCAAGAGCTACTCATTTTTGTAACATTTATTTTCAGAGCTTATTTTAAACCCAAACAAAGCGAATATGCTTGTTTTACCAGAACATTAACAAAATGCTGGTGTCCACAACTCACATTTTGTATTTCAGAATGCATTTCTTTCTACTGTTCTTTCATTATTAACTGAAAACCTGAATGAAAAGCAGGCTTGCAGGCACCTCATGTGGTCGTGGGGGGCTACCCGGTGCCCGCGGGCACCACGTTGGTGACCCCTGCTGTACTGTATGTTCTGCTACATCTTAGACACCGCAACTGGACTGTTCAGGTTGTCTTAGAAGACATTTAATCTCTTATCCCAGAAGTTATCATCAGTTCATTCTCACAGCCTAGATAGGACAGTTTATCTCGCAAACTTGTCTTTCAAGACAGCTTTTTGATATTTTTAACATCTACATAGTTTGATGTGACTTTTAACAAGTGTCATCTTCTTACAAACGACCTGATCTACTGTTCAGTTTGTCTTAGAAGACATTTTGTCTCTCATCCAAGCAGGCTTCATCAGTTCATGCTGAAAGACTAGACAGACTGGCCTCTGTAGTCTTGGGCTACGTTCACACTGGAGGGTATGATGCACAATTGTTATTTTTTGTTTAAATCCTATTTTTTATGTGGTCGTTCACATGACCAAACAAATGCAACATGTTAATATGTACGCAAAGTGTCTGGAAAGTGACGCGCAACAGCACGACATAACTCACATTTCCGTGTGTTTACGGATGTAAAGGTTGCTGCAGTGTGTGCGCTAGTGATGTGCGATACCACTGATTTCATTTCCCAGCCAATACTGGGTAAAAATTTAGGTTGGTGTCGGCAATACCGATCTGATTCTATGTGCATTAAGTATACTGAGGCAGTGGGGTGATTTACAATATAGCCAAGCAAATGTACATCAGACAAAACTAAGGACACAATCATATAGCTGACGTATTAAAGGTATTACTATTTTTATTTCAGAACCGACTTTAAAACATGAAGGAGCTGGTCTCAAAGTATGCATCAGCACATTACTAGCGTGCTCTCCTTAACGCGTTTGTGGCAATTTCAAGGATTTTGTGCAACGGGAGTGAATATTTTCTGTAGTGTAGGAGTGTAGGAGATTAAGAAGAAAGGCGGTAAACATTAAAGGTGAGTACCTTTATCCAAGTTTTGCACGATGAACCACGTCTTTCCATGACCACATTCGTGAGTGCCTTTAAAGTCGGGGTAAGCATGTTGTTACATTACATGTTTCTCGATGACGTATAGGTCGGATATATGCAACTGGACTGTTCATACTGCAGTCGCATCGCATCCATATCGGATTTATAGCCACATACGAATGAGGCCTGAGTCTCATTTGGAAAAAATCAGAACTGTGTTGTTCACACTGACATGAAAAAAATTTGATTCAAGTAATATATGAGCAAAAAAATTGGAATTTACCTGCAGTGTGAACATAGCCTAAGAGCAGTTTATGCTCAAATACTAGATAGACTGTCCAATCAGGTTTTTCAGCAGGCTTCATCAACTCAGGCTCAAAGATTAGATGAGATGGTCTATCTAATTTAACAAAGGATCTAGTCTCTGAGCAGGCTTCATCAGTGCATACTCAAAGACTAGATAAGACAGACTATCTATCGCTCATATCTAGTCAGCTATCTAGTCTAGTGAACTTTTCCATTTTAAAATGGGACTAGAATATCCTATATTGTCTTTGAGCATGAACCGATGAAGCCTGCTCAAAGACTAGATAGGACAGTCTATCTGGTTACTAGATAGGACAGTCTATCTAGTCTTTGAGCAGGCTTTATCAGTGCATTCTCAAAGACTAGATAGGACAGTCTATCTAGTCTTTGAACAGGCTTCATCAGTTCCTGCTCGAAGACTAGATAGACTGTTGTATCTAGTCAGCTATCTAGTCTACTGAACTTTTCTTTTTTTAAATGGGACTGGAATATCCTATGCTGTCTTTGAGCATGAACCACTGAAGCCTGCTAAAAGACTAGATAGGACAGTCTATCTAGTCTTTGAGCATGAACTGATGAAGCCTGCTCGGATGAGAGGCGAAAGTCTTTTAAGACAACCCGAACTGTCCAGTTGCGATCGATTCAGTGCCCTGAGAAAACAATGTCCTGGATAAATGAGAATATTCACAGGCATCTGAGAGACTGTTCACCAGTTATTACCTTAAAAATTATACTCAGTTAGGATCCTCAAGTTCAAATAGTCCAATCACATTCACAGTATGTCCCATCCTCTGTGTCCTCCGAGTTGAGGAGTGTAAAGTGACTGTCACATATATGATGAGTACAAAGATGAAAAGCTGCCCTTGCTGTCAGAGAGGTTCAAGGTAACAAAAGAGACGTGAAGGGGAAAAGGGGTGGGTTCGGTGTTAGAGGGGGAGGACCACAGCTCTCTAGGGAGAGATAAGGATAAGTGAGTCTGATAAAGTGCTCATGTATGAGAGGAGTGAAAAAAGGGGGGAGGGAAGAGAGAGAAAGAGTTGTGGAGTGACTGGAGGAGAGGGACAGGTTCTGCTGCTCTGTTAAAGGTCACCAGCCTCCCCAGTGAGGTTGAGTGGTATTTGAACTTCAATGCTGTGGTGGTTACAATGTCTAGCCTCTGTGCTCTTTCCTCTGTGTGTATGTGTTTAAATGTTTTCCAGGAAACACACCAATGAAACAAACACAATCATTTGGGAGACCATACCAAATATCCATCCATCCATCTTCTACCGCTAATCCGAGATCGGGTCACTGGGGCAGCAGCCTAAGAAGGGAGGCAAAGACTTACATCTCCGCGGGCACTTCGTCCAGCTCCTCCCGGTGAATCCTGAGGCCTTCCCAGGCCAGTTGGGAGACATAGTCTCTCTAACGTGTCCTGGGTCTTCCCCGAGGCCGTCTACCGATCGGACTTGCACTGAGCAAGTCTGGGAGGCATCCTGACCAGATGCCCAATCCACCTCATCTCACCTCATCTGGAGTAGCGGTGCTACTCCGAGTCTCTCCCGGATGACATTGCTTCTCACAGTTATCACGGCCGTGAGCAGAGTTAATGCCAAAAACCTTCCATCTAACATGCATGCATACAACTGACCCGTAGGCAAATGTTATACATTACCTCGAGCCTATATTGAAAGTGAAAAATGACAGTAAGATAATCACTGTAAAGACTGATCTACCTTGTCTACGACTACTTCTCTTCCGCATTGCATCTCCTGCCAATCTGTCTGCCCACGTCAAGTACGTCTCTTAAAGTGATAAAGTCTACTAACCATTTATCTGCCATAAAAACACAATTGTAACCACTGTGTGCTGACTTTGTTAATGTACGGTTTGGTATAAAAAAGTCACACTCTCAAACCTGCGCTCAAGATTTGCTCAAGGAGTGTCCATCTACCCGGGTAGTATGATTTTGTTTTGTCTTATCTGTATGAAGAGGTGGTTGTATTCCTTCCAGCTGTATCGTCAAACAATCGCTGACGTCACACCCTCCACATGTGTACGCCTGCGTAATCCTCTCCAGCGGTGTTGGTCTCTCAAAAAGGACCTGCTTAAAGCAGTAGTTGTTTCTAATTTAAAAACAATCTCAATATACTGTATCTACACAATTCCTGTACAGTAGAATCTTTTCTTTAGTCACAAAACACAAATTAACTTAATGGCAACATAGCTGCTCATTCCCCTTTAACAGCAATACACAAGCGCATATATGAACTCAAAATGGCTCTCTTAGCTTTATAGCAAGTGCTTTGACATAGCAAGAGCTTGTTTAACACAGTAATGTTCACAAAATAATAATTTTGATGCAAAATGTAAATGCAAATATATTCAATATATATAAAATAGATTTTATTTCCTTTCTTTTCAAGCTACATATGACACCACAAAGTAAGCAATCAGCCGTGATTGCTTCAACTAGCATGCTAAATTAAGGAGGCTAATACTGTTTCACTCACAGGTTTTCAATCGACAAAGCACAAACCCTGAAACAGCAGCGATGAATAATACACCCTTCTCGTCAAAGTAGGCACCCTTTGAGACTATAAAAACGAACAAAGTGTTGTTTTAGCAACTTTTTGAACATTAATTGGTCTAATCAACTTCTGTGTGAATCAGAGAGAATCAGCAACATCCTCACTGTGTGTGACAGGGGTCGCCAACCCGTCGATCGGGAGCTACTAGTCGATCTTTGGGACTTTGCCAGTCGATTGCGATAACATATTTAAAAAAAATTACCATATCAGTGACCACGCCAACAGGGCGACCAACAGGCACGCATTTTGTCCACTGTACACGCGCCTACACCTTGCCGCTATCCAGGCAGCAACCCGCGAGCCCCAGCAAGGAGCCCAGTCCCCAAAACCCGGCCGAAGGTACACTAGTACACCGGCTCGCTTCATACACCAACTTTCCCCCGCACGCTAGCAAAAAGATCGAGCGAGAAAGGGAGGTAGTGACAGTGCTGCAGCCATGTGCTTGCGCAAACAACAGTAATTATTGCACGTTAATTGGGCTCAAAGCCTGCCTTTGCTACATCAAAGTAAGGGTACAAATATAACTCCATAAACGTGCACCTCCAAAAAAGTCCTTAAGCCACGACGACGACGCTCGTTAAGTGCTGACTGTTGTAGCGCATTGATCAGCTGGTCTCCTCAATCTGCATCGCTCGTCCACTACACTGAGCCTACAAACCAAATACAGTAGTTGTGGTTTGAAGCTCATGAAGGCGACACCACAGGCCTAACCCGGACCAAGAGCCACAAAAGTAGGCGTTCCCAAAGTGTGGCTAAGGGGCCATCTGCGGCCCATGGCTCATTTGTCATTGCATCACTGCAGAAACATCAGCTGATAAACAGCCTATTTCAGTTTAATTGTTGTTTTCAATAAATTACTTTTTCAAAGTGCTTTTTGTCTCACTCCCCTTCTTGATTGATTTTGCATATTGTAGCTCTACTTAAAACTTCATTAAGATCCAAATGTGCAAAATGCAAATTCCAGCAAGATTTTCACAATTGCTAAGTGACACACAGAGCGCAAAACCTCTTCTCAAGTCTCCGAAACTTCTACACACATTTTGTAATTTCAAATGGCACTTTTTAAATGCACTGAACACAGTTTTGTGCATAAGACACAACATGACAAAAAGTCGCCTTGTTGTCAATTCAAAACACTGTCATTCAAAATGACAATATATGAGCTAATTGGCCAATATATATAGCATACACTTTAATGCTTGATTGGTCACACTTCAATCAGGAAGTAAGCACAATGAAAAGACCACAGGTGAGTACTTTTGGGCATGGCTGTGGAAGGTATACTTGTACACCCGGCAGCTCTTTGTGCACATGCGTGCTGTTGAAGGTATGGAAGAGGCATGTCATGAGATTGATGTGGGTGCCATTCAGAGATAGATAAGGCAGTCAAGGTGCTTCTTTACCTCCATGTCTGGCAAGGGAAGATATTGCCAATTATGTGAACGAGGCCTTGTGGTGAGACCTATCTGTGTGGCAAGATGGTGGCAAATTATTTTCTGCAATTTTCTTTTTCTGTTCACTGCTTATTGTGAGCACATAGTTCACTTCAGTGTACAAATATATCTGCTGTGCTATGTTGCACTGACTTGTTTGGTGAAAAATAAAAAAACTAAATGTTTCTAAAGCAAGTGTGTGGATTTGCAAATACTGTATATGTGAAGAATTTTCTACAATCTGAAGTATTTTAGGATTATTGTATACAGCATACTAAAGATAAGAGTGCTTTTCATTATTCCCAGCAGTGTGTTGTCGGTTAGACAAAAATATGATGATATGAAGTGTGTGTTGTTTGGTGCAAAAATTTCATTTTGATCATGATATATGTAGTTTTGGATACAGTGCTTCATTTTGCAGGATATACTTGTACAAGGTATTTTTCAGTTTGGGCGAGTGGTTTTGTAAATTGTGTTAAGCTTTTGATAAAACAAGCATAGTTTGCAAAATTGTGTTTTAGCAAAATTGAACGCTGGTTCAAAGTGTGTGAAAAAATGAGCCCCTTACAGTCCCGAATTTACAGTATGTGTTATCATCCAGGCAGTACAGTCGTCCCTCGCAATATCGGTCCCTCGCTACATCGCGTTTTTTCAGAATTGGATGCAGAGTGAAAAAAGGTTCTCCTCCCATTCAATGTGAAAGTGGTAAGTTTGTGGCTTCTTAGGCCCTTTCCACACAGGAACAGGCCTGAGATTTTTTTTTCTTTTTGGCAGATTGAAAAAAGATGAGTAAATCAGTAAATTGTTGCATCCAGACAGGAATGGATCACTTGAGTGAAAACAAGGCACACCTACGTGTGGCGCTGTGAACTAACACGCATACGGAACCACGTGAAACACCAAACTATAGAAAAAGAAAGAACGCATGCACATAAGTCCGTCGTGTTCCGCTTTCCTCGGTTCGTCTAGACTTACGACAAAGCGGAATTACTTCTGCGAGCCAGTTTGGGAGTATAAGGCCCTCTCTACACGAATGCAAATATTTTGAAACCGCATATTTTTCTATGCGCTTTGGCCTCTCATCCACATGCATACAGAGGTTTTTGTCCATAAAAACGAAGCTTTTGGAAAACTCTGGCCAGGGTGAAGATTTTTCAAAACTCCGACTTCAGCGTATTCGTGTGGATGGCGAAAATGGAGCTTTCGGCTTGTTGCTGACAGATGACGTAATAATTATGTGCCATTATTTCCACATTAGATAAGTATAATTGGGTGTGTGCAATGGAACCAATGAACCGCTACAAACCTGGGATGACTGTATATGTTCATTGGAACACTGCGACATCAGTTCATACTGTGGCAGAATGAAAGATACAAGCAAAACTCTTTAAAAAGCAGAATGATGAATGTTGTCAGGCACAATGCACAAAAGGCAAAATGTCATTTTGTATTCAGAACAATTCAGAGTTAAAGTTTGTATATTATCTGGAGTACGGTTTTGTGTATCTCCAATCATTCTCTTTCTGTGTGACATCTTGATGTGGTAACAAAACACCTTCTGTGATTATAGAGCAAGATGGTGTCATTGTTCCTCGTGCTTTTTTTCAGTGAAAGTGAGTGTGACTAATTTTGAGAGACGTGAAGAGAGAGGCTTATGTTTCCATGCATACGCCGCATATGTGTGTGTGTGTGTTCCTAAGTGTGTGTGCGTGTATGAGTAAGAAAGCTGCAGGAGGTCTGCGGATGATGTTTAATTCCAGACTGATGCTGATGGAGTGCGACAAGGAGGGAGGGCATTGGAGGCCACGGTCCTTATCACCTGGGCCTTGCTCCTATGAGGCGGCTCAGCACACGACTCACCAGTGGAGACTCATTCTCTTAGACTGCCAATCAATAGATCTTTGCTGTGATTGGTTACGATTGAGTCCTCAAGAGGAGTGTGTGCCGCCGTGAAGAACTCTATGACCCGCTTGTCTCATCAAGCGACCTCCCGTCGATATCACTCCGCCTCCGGCTTTTGTAGCCACACACCCATGTCGGGAGTGGCAGTGTGTGTGTAAAATGGAAAAAAGTCAAAGACAAATTGAGATGATGCTGTTTTTTTAGTTAAAGATTTGTTTAAATCTAGCCGAAGCAAAATGTGGCAATCACTTGTATAGTAACACAAATACTAACACAATTAACCAGGCACGTAGAAGTATATTGAATAGTGTTATCGCATGCCATTATTAAGTTGTTGTTTTGCTGGTGGAAAATGTTCATTTTTTTCAGTCTAATTGTTTTTGTGTTTTTATTACAAATGGGAAAATATCTTTGTTACTTCTTTGCTTTGTTTACACAGTAAATGCCCACTGTTTGTGAGGGTTACCTTCCAGGACCACCAGCAAATGGCAAACATACTGGAGTAACTGAGGAATTTGACATACAGCTTACTCCCCCTTCCCATCTAAACCCTCCTGCTCGCTTGATGTTGACGTTCTCTGACTATTTTGAATCAGCATTTGCAGTAAGAGTGCCTGTTGTAATTATTAGGTAAGATTCAGCCTCACACACTTAGGCTAATGGCCACTTATCATTATCACACTGCACAAGAAGTACGGCGTTGATATCAACCCAACCTACAACCGACAACCGTGTCAGGTACCAACTAGTTACCTGACAGACAGCTGTCTCTGCAGGTGATAGTGCCGCTTTGAGTTTGTTTTTTTTTACCTATGTGCTTCTGCCCTTTGCAATATTTACAGAACATGAGGTTGTTCTCAAACTCCAGAGTTTGAGCCAATTCTGATTTCAACTCGTGAACTTTGCTTGCACTGTCAGTACCACTGGTGCTAACGCTGGCTGTTGATCTCCTCTGGATCGACACTGTCGCTTGTCCCAGATTTCTCTCACCGATTTCCTCTCCCTCCTTGGTTCCACTTTGAAAATACGACTTGATTTTCATTTGTCACCGGACACAACGTCAGTCAACTTTCTCGCAACGTGCCAGTATCCAGCTGCTAACAATTAGCTACGTCAGTGAATGCAGCTTGTATGGCTGAGACGTCATCGCACGTCAACACGAAAGTTTTGTGTTTGCCTGCCGATGTGAAAAGACAGAAGTTGTCGATTTATATACAGATGTGGGAAAATGTTACTCTTGTTTGATTCACTTTGTATGGACTTATTACATTGGAATGAAAGGGCTGAGATCCATACTCGCACGTGTGCTCCCTTTTTATTTTTTCTACTCGCACAATCTTTTTTTTGGTGCATATGCTAGTCAAATGCTGGCACTGTACAGCCCTGTTATTATGTTATTATTGGGCCGCACAGTGGCCGTGTGGCCTCCAGTCAGGAGATCGGTTCGAATCTCCATTGGGCATCTCTGTATGGACTTTGCAGGTTGCGTGCGTTTTCTCCGGGTACTCCGGCTTCCTCCTACATGCATGTTAGGTTAATTGGCGACTCTAAATGTGAGTGTGAATGGTTGTTTGTCTATATGTGCCCTGCGATTGGCTGGCTACCGGTCCTGGGTGTACCCCACCTCTCGCCCAAAGTCAGCTGGGATAGGCTCCAACATATCAACAACCCTGTTGAGGATACAGAAAATGGATGGATTCTCTTATTGTGCCTGTTGTGACATAATTTAAACCTGCGATTAAAGCCGGTTGTTCAAGCCTGGTGCTTCGGTGGTGGTCTCGCCAAACAATTACTGACACCTAGTGACCAATGTAGGATATTACATTCACAAGTTGGTGGTTTTAATGGCTTATACTGTATTTGTATTAGGTCATTTTGCCATTTTTTTTGTTTGAAAATGCTTAATTAATTTTAAAAAATGCATACAATTTGCTTCAATATGCATATTTTCTGACTAATGAGAGTCAGTAATAATTATGAATTATTTAATGTTTGAAAAACCCTGATGGAGTGAGGAGAAGTGCGACGTAGCAAGGGACAACTGAAGTTGTGAGTGGCTGTTTCTTTATACTGTATGCGTCCTGTGATTAGTCTCGGGTGTACCCAATCAGCTGGGATAGGCTCCAGCTCCCCCACGATGCTGAACAGGGTGCTCCTCCAGCCATAAATCTATACCAGGCACCATTGTTACAGTCCATATTTTTTTCAAATAGCTGCTGGAAAAGGAAGTGTAGTTTACAAATTCATTTCTTTCCGCACAATGTGAGATTGGCCTCATGCTGTGTGACAAATGTTTAATTTAACATCCGTGGGATGAGGGCCAAAACAAAAAAAAAAGTTACCAGCCTTGGTAAGAATTTGATCAAAGTCATCTTCATCCAACATGTGGTCCAGGGAGAGTTTGTTGTAAGCTGCTGGTTGCACAGCTAAAGACCCTTTAAGGGGGTTTGGGCCTTCCTCTCTGTCTGTCCTAAATGGCTATGTAATTGCAGGGCTGCTGCTTGGGAACCCCTGCTGTGAGGAGATGAAAGCTTGGCTGCCTCAATCATGACCTCTTGATCCCGCTTCTCATTGTATCTTTTTTCATGAGCTCGCCTGTCTTTCCCTCTCCATTCCCTCTTAACTCACTGTGCATCTCAGTGTCCCACTCTAACACAAACACAGTAAAACAGTCCGACCAACTGCGCTGATACATTTCTCTCAAAGGTAAATACCCAAATGTCCGACCCGGCAGGAGGTAAAGACACATGCAGGGCTGTGGCTGGTCAGGCCAGCTTTTTTCAATGCACGGATGTTGAGAAGCCTGGCAGGTGCCATCTTAAAGCCTTAATGGTGACATGGATATAGAAAAGGAGCACATACTGAATGTTACGGCCCAGCGTGGTGCTTCTCCATCAGCAAATAGAGACAGAGCGGTGTTGTGAAATGCTCAAAGATAGAGCTGATAATGAGCTGAAAAAATGGCAAAATATTTCCGAATTGTCTGTTTCCCCAATTTATGTGACATGCACTGTGTGAGCATAAGTATAGGGACATCTGTAGGGACTGAAAATGATGGAAAATATGGAGTTGGGCAGCACTTTCGAGTATGTCTAGTACATTTGTGAGGCCAGAGGTCAATGACGTTGGATGAGAGCGCCTGGTTCACAGTCTGTCGTAGTTACGAACAAAGGTGTTTGGTGAGGGGGATTTTAGGGCTCTCTTCCACAGTAAATTGATCAAATCATGTTTGTTTTGTAAATAACAAATTGAACGTAAATGTACATCAATTTTGGAAATAAAAGAGTTTATTTTATTTTAAAAATATATGCAAGGATTTGTATTTATTTTTGTACATTTTAATTACATTTTTTTTAACCCCTAAATCAGGGTAAAAAAATGGCCGCACGTGATCACTTCGCTTGCCGCTTCCGTTGATCCAAACCAAACCATTTGTGTGTTCATCATGTGCAGGGAGACATTGGTTGTTTTCCTTTTTTTCAGATTAACATGAAAAAGGAACTACTCAGAACTTTCCACAATGCCATTGAAGACGTTGTTGCCATTGCCTTTTGGGACAACCGACCACTTATTGGACAGAACATTTTCCAAGGACATCCTTCTAATCGTCATGCTGATTAAAAAAAATTAATAGTAAAAATTATGCCATTTGTACACGCTGTAGAAATGATTTCTACTTCAAACATTTCAACCAAATTACTTCAGACCTGTTTCATAGAGATTAACAAATTCTGATTTGAAAGTAACCAGTCTTAAAGCTCACAGAACGTGAACACTAACAAGACTGAAACAGTCCAAATGACCCTACTTTGGTATCAAACCATTGTAAAGCATACTTAATTAGATCAACTTGAACATATTGATTAAAAAAATATTATTATTACTTATGTCTGTTATTAAAATTACTGTCCGGAAAGTGAATATTGTAACAGTGCAGTGTTAATTAAGCATCATGGATTCAGTTGCAAGCACCTGAAGACACATGACACATTTTGGCCTTCTGTTTGGACTTTTTGTTTGCGGAATTACTATTCCCATTGGCACAGAGCTGTGAAAACAGCTGAAAATACTATCAGTACTAGACCATGCCCATATTGTGCAAGTGCACCAACTGCTTCTCTGCGTATCTTTATTAAAGGCCCTGTCACATCTTGACGATTTATCCAGCACATGCCCGACGTGATCATTTTGATGGCATACGTTGAACTGTGGACGTTTTTTTCAATTTTGTATTCATAACGAGTTCGACGTATACATGACGTTATAGTAACTTACAGTATACAGTATAGAACGTTTCTATAACTTATAGACAACTTATAGCAACGAATGCGTAGCGTGTTTCCGGCGTTCACAACTTATGCCCAACGCCAGTCTAACTTATGCAAACTGCGCGGCAGCGTATGGCCGATGATCACGTGCCGTAGCCTATAAAAGGCTGCCACTTGATGACTCAAATCATAACCTCACTAGACATCGCAGTGTCAACATCACCATCATGCCGAAGAACATTTCGAAGACCGCTGCCAAGAAGTATCAGGGCAGTGACGGAGGGCTCCATCACCACCCACAGCCTCCCCCTTCCACTCCACTTTAATGCCGATGACGCGGGTTCTAACGCCTCTCAGGCATCGTCAATGGTATCTGAAGCTGCTTCCCCAGTGGCCTCCATCTCCTCTCAGCCAATCCTTGCCAAGAAGAGAGACAAGAAGACACAGTTTTGTCTCAAGGTATGTTGATGTATTACGACTTGTGTGTAACTTACAAATAACGTGTGTGAACGGGCGTCAACGATTGCATAACTTATTGCCCGCGTATGCGTACGTTACATTGACATACGTCGAAAAGTTTTGTGCATGCACAAAATTTTTGGACGACTTGGACATACTACGACGTATGCCGGCGTGCTTCAGCGTGCTCTTAACTTATACAAAACTTATCCATAACTTATTCGACGTACGCCAGCGTATGGGCCAAATTTGTAATACATTGGCGTACAGGGCCTTAGCCTACAGTATGTATATTTGGCATGGATGTGGCAGGACACAAGTTTTAAAGATTTGTTTTTTTTAATCGTCGCTGTTGTGTGAACTGCTGCAAAAATTAAACATTTGAATGTGTTTTCATTTCAAAGTGGTCTTGTCCCCATGCTGCAGCAAGATTATGACATTGTGCTGTGTATTAAAAGACTGTCACAAAGGTTTTGCAAAAGGAATATTTTCTGGCCTTCACACGTACTTCATATTATTGTGCCTTTGTTAAGTTTGCACTTCAAATGAAATAAAAAATTAACATTTATCCTTGTAACTGCACAATTTCTAAGTTTACCGAATGGAGAAATCAATGCACTTTTTGTTGAAATGACTTGTTTTAGGAAGACATGTAAAAACTAGAAATACTATAACAATCATACTGACATTACTGCAAAGTTTGAAAGTAAGAATACATTTTATCCTTATCTATCTCTAGCCTTGCACATTTTACTGCTTCCTTCCAATCTTCAATTGCTGGGTTTAACGTGACGTCATATCCGGTTATTGTCAGCCCCGCTTCAAAGAGATGATGGCCAAATGAGTGTATTCGTAACTAGAAGTCATGTACTATCAGAGGAAAAATGCTACAAACATGCACTGTTTTTGCATGTGGAAATCGCTCAAATATGTCTTTCGGAAAATGTTAATACTAAGATAGTCCACTATAATCGGAAAAAAGTTTAGGAAACAACCGAAAAACGTAGCAAAGCCACTTTTCTTGGCATTTGCTAAGCCTGTCACTGTAGAGTCGAGTATGTACACTCTCCAGTTGGCAGTGAGCAAAATCAAACAAAATTTACACTCGTACACTCAATCAGTTAAAAGTTAAAACATTGATGGAATTCAAAATGTGAAATGCAGAAAGAATTGCCTCATAACAGAAAACTATAGATTCATCATTTCCTCATACTGCTTCATCTAAATGTTCAACAAACAGCATAAATACTGTATACTGCCAAGATTTCTGCTCTGCTGCAAGATAAAAAGAAGTTATAAAAGAGTGGGGATAGTCTGCACCTTATATTGGAATTAGTAAAGCAATTGCGTTGGTGACACATGCCTGAATCCTTTTCACATCCTTTGATGCTTCCCCGGCCCCTCTCCACCCGGTTTCTCCTGACCTCCAGAGGAACATCCCAAGGTGTTCCACTAGGAAGAATGTCCAGCGATGCGCCACGGAGGGCGGTCAAGTATGGTGTGGTCTCCAACAGTAGTGTGTGAAATCCGGCTGGCGAACGGACACCATCATGCTGGAAGCCCGGGAGCCTGGCTGTGGAGCTCACATTTTGCCAAATAGTGCAGCAAAATGATGAAGGACATACAAAAATTTGGTGTAAGGATACACATAGACATGTTGGAAGCATTATTTTCATCTGCTACATTAGTTATCGCTGATGCGGGAGATATACTTTCACTGCTGTTTGATCGTCTTGTTTTCAACTATTTCATGTCTTCATGCATCACACTATGTACACTCACAATTGGAGCGAATCATTTCAACGGCATGCACCGTTTTTCGCTTTAATCTGCAATATATTGTAAAAAACATACTGAGTGTGTATGCGGCCAATTGTGTCCTGGCAGAAGTGCCACGAATGCCACTAGGTCACGTGGTTAAAAAGGTAATTTTGTTGTTGACTTTAATTCATACATAAAGAAAAAACAACAGAGACAAAAGAAGTCATGACACATGTGGTGTGCCGACAGGGCCAGCAAGGCCAGAAGCGCTTCAAAGAAATTGTATTAATTTATTCTCAACACTATTATCTTCATTTGGTAGCGTGTCTCCTCGCTGCACTGCTTCCAGTAGGTGTATGTGTATGTTAGATTTTTTTCTTCCAATCAGATTTCAGTTTCCATGTGTTGCCTTGTCAGTCTAATCTGCCCAGGGCCTTCTGTATCAGTAGTGCTGGCCCATGCCACTTAAAATATATTAGCAATGCTGTTTATTTAACCAGTCAGAATTCAGATTTGCCTCATAGGGCCAACTAGCAGACCCACAATAACGTCAGCATTTCTTCCCTCCTCTAAACTGTACGACAAATAATCTGTATAGCGATCTGGAAAGCAGGATGGATTTTGTTTATAAATCAGAATCTCTGGTGAGTACGATGTATTTTATTTAAATTTTGTAGGTTTTAGGGTTTTTTTATGTTCTTAGACAATTAGATTTTGAACTGCAACAGATGATTATGTAGTGTAGATGTTTGGAGTTATTTGATGCTTGTTACCGAGCGTCAGATTTTCAGGAAAATTTAGGTACTGCACGATTCTCAGGGCGCTGGATCGATCCCAACTGCCCTGAGGATACAATGACCTGCATGAATTAGACTATTTACAAGCACGTAATGCACAATGTTGTTGTAACGGTGTGTGATGTGATTAAAGAGTGGATTACGTCGGTGAAGTCCCCACTGAAAGCCCATGTACCAAATATACGGCCCACCACTGCATTACAAAATGATGAACCTTAAAAAGGTATTGTTAATCGACTTCCCTTTTACGCACACCTATCCAAAGATAACTGAATTATTAATCTCAAATAATCTTGCAGCGTACTGTATTGTGAGATTACTGTGCACTGAAACTCGTACCTGGGCCGCACGGTGGTCTAGTGGTTAGCATGTTGGCCAACACAGTAACAATCTGGAGATTGGGAAGACCTGGGTTCGATTCTCCCTTGGGCATCTCTGTGTGGATCTCTGTGTAGTTTGCATGTTCTCCCTGTGTGTGCATATTAAAAACATGCATGTTAGGTTAATTGGTGACTCTAAATTGTCCATTGCTATGAATGTGAGTGTGAATAGTTGTTTGTCTACATGTGCCCTCCGATTGGCTGGGTCCAGGGTGTACCCCGCCTGTCGCCCGGAGCCAGCATACCCCCGCGACCCTAAAGAGGAGAAGCGGTATAGAAAATGGATGGATGGATGGAATCTTGTACCTGTGCTGTTTTCTGTCTTCAATAGAACTAGAAAAATGATGTGAAGTTGTTCACAGGCAGGTGAAGGAACAGATGCATCAAAAGACACTATTGAAGCTTTGTGGGATTACTTTCCTTCTGTGGTAATCTAACAGTGCCTTAATGTTGTGCTGTTCCATTCAAAGTTCCTTGGGTTTTAAAAGAAATTTGACTTCATGCGTGTAGCTTGGCTTCACAGCAGCTGTTGACATAATTACAGAGAGGGGGAAAAGTGTGAAATTAATTTTAAAACCAATGTAAATTATAGTGATTGGCAGAGCCGTGCTAATCGTCATTCATGTACAAAGAAAATATGCATGCCTCGAGCTTCTGCATGTGCAAGCAGAGCTGCGCTGATAAATAGACCTGCGGAAAATAAGCAAATACATCGGCATGACATACAGAAATGGTGACAAATAAACTTTGCAGCCCCCGTAAACGCTGTCATAGGTGACACTTTTAAATGATAAGATTTATAGAGCATCCACAAGCAGGTAGATGTAGAAATTTACTTTCGGTTTCTTGTCCTCCAAATGTATTCCATATATGTATTCTCATGGGGTGCGGCTTTTGCTTTCTGTGTCGAGGAACATTACAGCTTGACTTACAAAGTACCTGTATGTGAAAATGTTGTTTTTTGGAATGCCAGTGTATCAAAATTGGCTTGCAATTTTGTGGAAAATCCTCAGCAAATTCTGAAATCTAATTGCATTTAACAAAAGCCTTCAATACAGTTAATCACAACATCCTAATTTCAAAACTAGAAAGATGTGGAATAAGAGGGTTCGTTTTCAACTGGGTTAAAAGCTACTAAGCAAACAGGAGGCAATATGTGAAGCTAGGAGAATATACATCTGCGAGCTTAAATATATCGTGCGGCGTACCCCACCGGTCAATACTGGGACAGAAACTGTTCAATCTATTTATATACTTGTATGACATCTGTAAAGTCACGGAAGACCTCAAGCTAGTATTATTTGCAGACAATACTGCCGCACTCCGTTCTGGAGATAGCACACAAAAGCTATTAAAAACATCACAGATGAATTGACTATACTAAAAAGTTGGTTTGATAAGAATAGACTCTCCCTGAACCTAATTAAAACTAAAATAATTCTATTTCGTCAAGGATACTTTTGCGCAAATACAAATTGACGGTGTGGACATTGACTGGGTGAATGAAAATACATTTCTGGGGTCATAATAGATGATAATATGAGCTGGAAACGTCACATATATACAAAATATGCAACATAAAAGTGGCAAGACATACCTCAATACTGAATAGAGAAAAATTTGTTCTGCACCAAAAATCACTCCATACTCTCTCCATACTCTATTGCTCTCTGGTATTACCATATCTAACTTATTGTGCGGGATAATTTCTAAACTTTCAAACAGCTCAAATTATGCGTAAAGCAAACAACAATCTGCTACCCAAAAACATAATACAATTCTTCTCAACAAAAGAGGAGAAATATGACCGAAAGGAAAAAAAAAAAAACTTAAAACACTTATATGCGAGAACAACACTAAAAACATTCAGCATTTCAGTATGTGGAATCAAATCATGGAACGCATTGAGTTAGGAGCTCAAACAACGCACGAAAATGAGTGATTTCACAAAATAGTGGAAGCAGTTGGTGTTTAGAAAATCCAAGGAAGAAGAGTCCTCAACCACTGTGTACATCAGATGTTATGTCTAATCACTCTTACACTGACTACTGGCTCTTCATTTCTGGTGAGTACAGTGTCTCTACTCACTCATTATTAACTATGATTCTGTCAACTATTACCTCTTTTAGCAGTTATTATATCTATTTATTATTATCATTTACTCTGTGCAACCCTCGTGAGGACATCACTTTGCATCACTTTGTTATATTGCCTTATTTTCCTATGTTTTTTACACTGGCAAAGAGTACATTTGGAATTCAGGAGGTGAACAAATGTATTGCAATTGATGTGAAAAGGATGAAGGGTAGGATTAAATAAGCTTTGCTTCGTCCCTACTCCGTTTTAGACCTGTGGAACTGTGAATTGTACTATGTGATGTACTCCAATGTAACTTGTATGCATGTTTAAAAAAAAATGAATTAAACCATTGCCATCCTGTGTGCAAAGACCATATTGGTCACATGAATGTTTTCCATGAGCAATGGAATTCATTCTCAAAGGAAAGTAGAGCTTGACTGAAGAGCAGAATGAGGTTGAGCATTTCACAGAAACTGCTAGTTGTTTCAGTTTCACATTTCTTAAAGTATGTCTAGTGTATCCACAAATAAAAATAGCAAATGAAATGATGATCCTTGAAACACACTTTGTGTTAACTCTGCACACATACGGTACATTGTGCTGTTCAGCTCAGACTCATTGCAAACATCAAACCACGCCATCATGATGGGATGATACAGTTATTGAGCATTTATCACCGCTGTGAAGTCAATTTTTTGTTTGTTGCAAAAACCTTCACAAAATCACTTTGAATGCCACAGAAAATGACAAAATATGTTTTTAGATGCAATCATAAAATCTAACTTCCATCAGAGGGATCACTGTGCTTTGACAAATGCAGTGTTTCTTATACAGTAATACCTTGTTTATCGTGGTTAATTGATTCCACACCCGGCTGTGATAAGTGAAGTAGGATTCCTTGCTCATAAATGGAATATTTTCATAGTTAGAACACAGAAAATCTGTTCACGACCTTTTAAATACGTTTTTTTAACATTATTAGATCCTGCATGAAATGCACTTGTATTACCCAGTATAGTAGCATTTAGTAAAATTAGTGACACCTAGTGATCAGTGTCGAATACCAAATCTTACATCTTTGAATGCGTATTCCGAATGCCTTATATTTGTATTTTTGTTCATTTTGACATATTTATGCTTGAAATTAATTTAACTTAAATATGCATGCTTTTTGACGAATATTCAACGATGAAACTGTCATGAGTTGTGGTGCTGCTTTGCTGCCCTCTACCTGTTGTTTGTTGCACACTGCCGACTCACGTGGGAGGAGCTCATGACACACCTGCAAGCAATTACTCACTTGGACTATATAGACCATGTTGTTTCTCTTACCTGTTGTCAGATTGTCTCCTCATGCTCGTGTATTCTTGCACTCCTAGTCTTGTTGCCAACCTGTTCCTGTACGGCACGCCTGTCGTCCCTCCCTCGCTCATTGTAAGTACTTGTATTGCCCTGCTTACCTATCTGCAGCAGTGGTTTTTGGTTTGCACTTTGCTTTGTTTCCTGCTTGGTTTTCAGCAGTGTTTTTTGTTAGCTTAGTTTTTCCCATCCTGCTATTTCCGTGTTAGCAGCGTCCTTAGTTTTGTCACTTTTTGTTGTTGTATTTTTCCCCGTGGCTAGGCCTTGTAGTTTTGTGTTCGTACTTTTTACATTTTTGTATTTTTCAGCTCTTTTGTATTTTTTGTGTGGACATTGAACATCACATAATTATTAGGATTTATTCAAATGACACTGCTTCACGTGTGTTGCAAATGTAGAGGTATGTTGTGTAATGAATTTATTTAATTTAATCTATATATCTGTCTATTTAGTTAGGTATCTATTCCTTGTTCCTTGGCAGTAGAAGAAACACTCATAGACTGCTCATTTAGAATGCCTAACTCCAATGCTGGGATAACTTCACTTTCCTGCAATGTCAAAAGAGACAAGAGTATGTGTATATATATATATATATACAGTATATATATATGAAAAGCAAAGTTATAATGACAACGTATACTTACAGAGACAAACATAGACATTTAAATAAATAGAGAAACCTGTCACTCAACACATCACGCTGGCATCTGGGGTATACCCGCCACCACCCAAATTAAAACAAAGAGGGCCAAAAGATATTTTCCAATTCAGCAGATGTGAGTCATTTCATCTTGTGATTCAAATGAGTTTGGGGTTTTGTGTGAACAGATGTCTATACCCCGCCTCCTTTATCAACATTAGCTGATTGGGTTTTAGCATGCAGCTTGCTGCGCCTCTGCCTCACAGGTACTAACGTACTAATCTGCCTCTGCACAGCTGTGCAGCCTGGTGGAGGAGGGTGAGGCGGCGAAAGCAAGAGAGCCTAGGAGTAGAATGGGGAAGGGCTGGGAGGGATGGAGAAAGTGATGAAGGTGGGGGGGTTGGGGGGGGGGGGGTGAGATGGAGAGTGGCCTGGAGACAGGATGCAGATGAGACAGAGACACAATTGGAGGAAAACAGATGCCAACAGAGAGAAGAAAATATACAGTGGGAACTGAAAGGCAAACAAAGCAGAAAAGTACAAAAAGTAAAAGGAAATTCCGAATGAGATACGGGCGAAAGTGCTGGAAAACTTGCCAATTACACTTACAGGATATGATCATTTAAAAAAAATGGAGCTGTTCCCTTGTTCTGGGAAGACTTTCTAAAATATTGAAGACACTTTTACCTAGTACTTTTCTCTTCTCGGCATGCCTTCACGGCTCTTTCTTTTTGCACCGGGAAAGAAAAGTGCTTTCCGTAAAATGGTCGCTCAAAGTTGGAAGCATAGCATTGTCCAAAATGTTTTGGCATGATGAATAATTAAGACTAGCAGGGAACTGAGGGGTTAGCCGATTGATTTATTCAACGATTAAGGGGTTGGTGATGTTAGTCAGTTATTTCCCAGAGGTGTCAGTCTGCATCTATGACTGTGTTTGGGAGTGAGTGTCACTTCCATATAATCCATCAGCAGCATCTTAGACTGTAGATATTTGTACTGGCATCCCCTGTACTACAGCAAAAGGCACACACTTTCTGCTCCGTGTGCATGCAGGTGTGTGGCTATGTGTCAGTCCACGGCTTTAATGCAATTCTGCGTGCTTCTCCTTGCTGTCCTAAAATGCACTCTAAACCTATATTTGTGAGAGTGGAGCTGATTGGCCAAGCTGTGCGTACAGTATGTGCGTGCATTTGTGTGCGGCTGGGTGAGTGCCACACTGTGTCACAGACCTTTGGCATGCTTGTTTACCAGGCGTCATGCCGTAACAACAGGACTCTTTCTGTCTGTGCACCTGTTTCCCAACCCTGACACCAGCAGCACTCAGTGCACAAAGACCACTTCTGCACCCAGGAGGGCAGCAGCGGGACGGGAGAGTGAATTAGGGGCAGAGGAGGAAGGGAAAGTGCATCCCATGATAGAAGAGTGGGGTGTGAATGAGGGAGAGATGGTGGAAAGATGATTAAAAATCCAAATGAAGAAAGTGAATCACACAGAAATGGAGGATGGGCAGAAACCTATGAAGGCATGTTGTGTTTGTGAGGATGATGTTAAGTGAAAAGATTTGAAAGGTGAGTCACAATGGTGAGGTAAGGTGCTTGGGTGCAGTGCCCCTTTCGTTACTCTTCTCCACCCCGGGAGCTGATCGGGTGCACTCAGCTTGTGAGCTCATTAAAAAAAGTACCCATTATTCCGACATTTGCACGCATCACATGCAAAACTAATTTAGTTGTAAGAAATTAAAAGTTCATTTTAATTGAGCTCGCGCTGCAGTATGCAAATTAGGAGTACATAATGTACATTGATGCAGAGCCGACGACACGCTGAAAATGGAATTAACCCTTTCATGACAATTAGTGGAATTCCTAAGTAAAAAATGTAAACAGAGCAACCAGGGAACAACATTGCAAGGGCATGCATTAAAATGTGCATGTTAGCGATTGCATTAATGGTACTATAGCATAAATTATATCCATACAGTAAAACAGACTATTATATATTTATATATTTATATTTGGGTCTTTTATTATAAATGCCATGTTCATTTACATATGTGTAAAATTGTGTTTTCCTTTGTTGTTTTAGTGTAGATGTTTTTTTTTAATTTCTGAGCACACTTAAATGCAGTAAATTGTACTTCCACTTTGTGAGTAATAAGAATATCCACTAACTGTTTTTAACAACGGCGTAACAAAGACGTTGTGAGCGTGATGTTCGGCGTGTCCAGTAACGCACCTCACGGTGGTCTCGTAACAGTGAAGAAGTATCGTTCGGATGACGAGTAGACGAGAGACGTGTTTTGTGAGTTGGGCACACATATATGGTGTTGGAATTGCACTGCTGTTGAGGTGTTCCGGTCAGATTAAGGTTATTAAAGAGCATCAGACTCAGTGACTGTGTGGGGACACTATTCGTAACAGAGACATGTGGCTTGGCATGATGCGCATACGTTAATTACGCTAAAAAAAAAACCACATAACTAATAGGGCTGTCAAAAATAGTATATTAATAGTGATAACTAATTTATTTCATTCATTTTTAGCATAATTAACGCATGCGCATCATGTCAGGCTATACCTCTCTGTTATGACGACAGATCACACAACGCTCTTTTATAACCTTATTCTGACCTGAACACATCAACAGCAGTGCAATTCCAATCCCATATATGTATCACCAGCTCACAAAACACGTCTCTGGTCCTCTCATTGTCACGAGATGGCCGCGAGAGCATTTCATGGACACTCCGAAAATCACACAATGTCTTTATTATGCGCGTATGTGTGGTCTATATAAACGGGAAGACAAAGAAAAGCAATAAGTGGATATTTGTGTCACTCTCTAACCTAAGTCTTACTGCGGAGTACAATTTGATGCATTTAAGTATGCTCGGAAATCCCAGAAAATATACCGACACTCAAAACGTGAATTTATCTTAAAGGAAAACTGCACTTTTTTTTTTTTTTTTTTTTTTTTTTGCCCATCATCCACAATCCTTATGTGAGACATGAACACATACAGCATGTCTTTTTCCCATTTCTGTGTGTTTTAAACATATAAAAAGAGCCATCTCATGACTGCAGGTATGGGACATACTGATTCCTCCTATAAAGTCGTGTGAAAAAGTCTCCAAAAAGCAGCAAAAACTCTTCATTTGCATATAATGTGACGCGCATATTGACCAAGCTACGGCGACCAACTACTATGATTACTTATAAACTTTGAATGTGAAATATTAATCATTAGTGTTTAGTATAGTAGTTTAAAAGTTTACCGGTTAGATTTGATATATATGTTATATGTTTTATAGTAAGAGATAGATCATGTTGACTTATAACTTGCATGCTGTAAAAGTGCGTGCACCCCCGATATACATGTACAATGTCATATTTATAAAGACAGTAGATATATATTTTCTATATTTACAGTAGGAGGTGGATCTTGGGGACTTGGTTATTTTAAAATTAGATCGCAGGCTGAAAAAGTGTGAGCACCCCTGCTTTTAAAGCTACAGACACACAAAATGGCATGTAGCCAGTAGGGCTTCCAACAACACTTACACTTCCAAGATATTACTTTGTGACCCCTGAGGCTTGTTGAAAAATGGTATAGAATGGGACCTTTCACGAAGCATGTCTAATATTGTTTTTCTTTGGCCTTCATCATTCCAGAAGTAGTACCAGTCTCAATAAGGGTGTTAAGAGTCAAAGTTAAGACAAGTAAAAATGAATTGAACTTCACAATTATTGTTGAAGGTAGTTTATTGCTTTTTTTATATATTAACTGTGACTGACTTATTTTAACATGTAATATTACAATACAAAAAGTTTGAAGGTTTTATGGTGGCACCACTTTAATGCTGGAATTATTTCTATTTTGCTTGTTTGAACTGAGAGGTTCCTTCGTATGCTTCAGTGCAGGTGTTAAATGAAGCATTCACCGTCTGCTGGTCTCTTCATGCAAAACTCAATTGATATGCTTTCTTTTTTTTACACTCATTAAAAGTTACTATTGTACAAGACCAAAAAAGTAATTTAAAAGTTGATCGTCTGTAACTTTTCAGGGCATCAGCATTTTCCATTACAATCGATTTGCTGTACGGACATTATAGTTGTATGGTACAATCTGAAGCTGACTCAGCAGTGACTGTGCGGAGTATGTGATCCATGCTGCTGTGTTCACCCTGCGATGACAGGTGAGTCTGGCACGTGCACGGCCCGACTGCTTGGCACAGAGAATTGACTATAGAGCGGAATGGGAGGCGGGCACACTGTTAGCTGGCGCGTGCGGGCCCTTAATGAGCAAAGTGTTGATTTGGCGCGGCTCCTAATAGGATCAAAGCTGTCATTTGGCTCCCCTGATGGCTGACAGGAGGCCAGGCCTGGCAAACCACCAAGAAGGAAGGGAAACGACATCACACTCTCAGGCTACGTAAGTACACATAGTGGCAGCCTCTTTTCTTTCAGCGCTTTCTTGCACTGCCCGGGCTGTCACTCCATTTGCTCGAAAGACATCCATACGCATCCAAACATGCAAATCATCTAATGGAGCTGTAAGACAGAAAGGAGATCCACTCCTGACGCATGACACATTCATGTTTGTATGTGCAGTCAGTGTGCTGAAAAAGCCTCAAGGCCGCCATTACTAACAAAGTGAAATCACAGACAGTGAGGGCAATAGAAGCCATGTTTATTGAATGTAGATGATATTGTAATGCTCTAAGGAGCCCCTCAGCTGACTTCAGCTCATTGAGAAGAATGATTTATTGTGCAGGAGTAAGTGGGGTTTATTTTGGCTTGGGAGGGCTACATGCCCCCAGGGCCGCTGATGGATTCACTCACACACATGCGTCGTCGTTTAGACACACACACACATACACACTTAGAACAAGTCAAGGCAAATGTTGGCCTGTGCAAACACAATCCTAAAAAGGTATAATGTGAGAACAAGAGCAGGAAAATGAAGTCAAAGACGGGAAAAAAACTGCCAATGTTTTCTATCTTTAGTAATCACTTGCCTCCTCCTCTTCATCGTACATGCTACCCACACCCTTTCGCCCTCCACCCCAAAAGCAACCCCCCACTCCTCCATCCCTTTGTCTCAAAATTAGTGAAGCAGACTGCTAGGGCGGCTAATTATGTATTCAAATGAAAGAGGCTTGTTAATGTTGCGCTGGGGAGAGGCTATATGATTGGGAGAGGGTGATGGAATTGAAATGAGTGCTGGGGTGTCGCTCGAGCAACGGCGGCGGCGGCGGCGGTGGAAGAAGAAGCGGCAGTGCATCTGGAACCAGCCGAGCGCATCCTGGCAGATGTCACCTCCCGGGGGGTGATTGGAAGACAGGGTGGGTAAAAGAGTGTGAGTGTGTGGGTAGGTGTGTGCTTGGGGGAGTAAGGGGCGAGGTACACGCGGGGGTGAGGATGAGGGAGTACGGTCAGACAGGGGATGCACACGTTGCAATGACAGGATGGGTGGGGAGTGTGCGGAAGGGAAGGCGGCGGGGGGGAAGGGGCGATGCGGAGGAGGAGGGTGTTGGAAGGGGGGCATATGGCTTTGTTTCAACAGAGGACACAAAAAAGAGAAATTGGATGGTTAATTTAGCTCAGCAGAGAAGGAGAAAAAATGAGCTAATGAGCATGTTGTTTTTGTCCTTTTGTATGCAAGTTTACCACAACATTATGGCCACTCGCACAATCTTACTGAGCTCTTTTCAGAAATGATGCCGTTACAAAGATAATAAAAACAATGCTCAGTTATTTTACGTCATTATGGTGCAAGTGTTTGTCATATTTTGGCTACTTCATTTTGAAAAATGTGTAAATATTCTAAAAATAGCTTCCAGTGATGCAGTGCAATACCACAACCACACAACCACACTAATACAGTGGAATCTCGGTTTTTGTCTTTAGTCCATTCTAGAAGGTCAGATGAAAAACAAAATGTATAAAAACTGAGGCAATTTTTCCCATAGGAAATAATGTAAATCCAATGTATCCGTTTCAGACACCCAAAAATATGAACAAAAATACATTTTATAGAAAATGATTATAGTTTTACATGCAGAAGCAATGCAAAATAATTATGAATGACGAATGGATGGAACTTATTATTGATGTAGACTTACCATACAGTACATCCTGAAGAGATCAAATTCTATTCTGCATTCTGTTCTCACCTTCTTTATCAAATATCTGGCAACTTCCTTTGGCCCATGGCAAGTTATTTAGCCGCCACACTGAGTAAAAAATGCACATACAGTGAGTCAGTAACATGTAGGGTGCTTTGTTCGGGCACTCTTTTGTGGAAAGATACAGTACAGGGCCAACTGACTCATTTCTTATATGCACTATTATACGAAAACTGAGGCAACAACCGAATTGTACAAAAACTGAGGCGTACAAAAACAGAGGTTTGGTTAGTTAAATTCAGCAAAACGGAGCATAATTACATGGAGCATTAAGGGTACACTTAATGTGTATATCATTTTTTGGAAATGAACAATCGTGTTCAGCTGAACCATCATTAAACTTTGCAACAACACACGATACATTTCAACAATTATGCCGCACTATTTGGCTTCTACAAGATACTTTAAAGTTTTTCTGTCGGCTGTATTTTGTCTAGGCTGCACTGTGGCATAGAAAACTGGCAAATGAAAATCATTTTGATATGCGATGTACAGAAGCACTCTGACGGGGGTGTCCAAAGTGCCATTTGTGGCCTGCAGTTTGTTTTTGACTAATAATGACACAAAGCTTTGTCTTTAAATGTAAATACAAATTGTGGCAGCCTTCTTACAAAATAAAAACATATATTTTAAAAATATCAAAGAGGCTCACTGCGCTCTGTGAATTTTTAGTATGCAGCACTCAGTGGAAAAAGCGTGGACACTCGTGTTCTATGAGTAGGTTAACTGTACGTTGTTGAAGTGAGTGAAGCACAGTCTGCTGAATGACGTACAGGGAGAGATGAGGCGAGGTGTTCATACAGCTCCAACCAGCCATCTGCTCTCTGTGTCCTTCATCTGACATACTTCTCACCCGTGTCGGCCCATACGGGCACTCACACATGCTCAGACACACACTCGACCTGTATCCAGCTCACACACACGCACACACACACACACACACACACACACACTTTACTCTGTGATCTGATCCTGTATTCATGAGGGCTGTCCTGCCAGTTCGGTACCCTGAGGCCTCTGGCCCTGTGGCCTGAAGCCATCATTAGAGAGAGCCTGTACTCTCATTATTGATCCTCTTCCTGATAATGCTATGCATGGTACGTCTCTAGGGGGCACCACTGGGACTGGTGGCCCACACCTGTCCAGCTGGAAGGATTTTCTGTCAGACTCATTGCTACACATGCACTATCTATCTATCTATCTATCTATCTATCTATCTATCTATCTATGTCTGTCTTAGCTTTTTTCTTCCACATTACCTCCATCCCCTCCCTGTTTTTTTTCTGACGGAGATGCATGGTGTTTCTAATTTGGCATGCAGACATTAATTCCAGCACAGCTGCTGCCTCCTCCTCCTCCTCTTCCCTCCATCCTCTGCCCGCCACTACCCTCCTCCCCCCTCAACCCCACATCTCCTACCCCCTCCCTCGCTCCCTAAAGGCTTCTCTCTAATGTGCAGCTTCAGAGAGGCGCAGCAAATTAACACCATTTGTTCTGCAGAGCATGCCTTCTTCTCAACACTACAAGCATATCTTATGAGGTTTGTCTCAATGTGTGAGAGAACTGGGAGGAGAAATCCACACAGTTTTTTTGCAATGGTTTTGTTGTTGAAATCCACAAGCCCACAACTCAAATGTGTTTGTTTTATTTTTATACCCGAGATAGCAACCCCTGTTACTTTTTTATCACTTCACAATTGTGCCTTCAGGAAGAGCGTTTTGTCTCTGCCTACCAACTGCTGAGATCTATTTTGCGGCTGTATTAAAACTAATGTATTGGCACACATCTGTGATGTCTCCAAACAAATGTTTTATTCAGACTCAGATCTTGAGAAACAAATATTATTTTGTCCGAGGGCTGAGAGGTGCGGCAAATAAGAAGAGGGAAGGATGTAGAGAGGGAAGAACATCTGTATCCTCCCCCGAATACTTGCAGACTTATAGCAACATTGAACGTGACCTGCCTTTGCACACAATAAAACACAGCTCACACGCGGGGGGACACACTGCAACACTGCATCTGCCCCTTCCGCATGGACCAAGTGCTTCTTTGTCTTTTATTTACTCCTCTGTGTGCACCCTTCTCTCCTTGCCTGTGAGATAACAGCAATATTAACTGTCCTAGTTGACCTACACTCCTGATAAACACGGCCCACTGAGGATCCCAGCTTTTCTTTCCCCGCTGCTGGGGTTACTATCTTGTGGAGCAGGAGTGCCCATAAACACTGAGTGATTGGTATAAAGTCTACCTGAACAGAGATGCTAGATGCAGATAGGCTCGCTTGCAAAGAAAAGGGAAATGAAAGCGAGTAGAGCGGCCAGACGTAATGTTTAGAGAAGCTAATATTGAGGAATTCTATTAGTTTCTAATTAGCAAGTGATGAAAGCAGTTTGATGAGCTTGAGTGGAAATAGTGCCTGATGTGGGCCAGAGAGTAGTCAGCTGTGCCTCAGCTGGGAGAGAGCTCTTTACCACAGGTGCATGCTGGGAGACTGCAGGGGGATCAGTCAAAAACCAAACAAGAGTCTCTTTAAACACACGCCTTTTTGTTGTTGCTTCAAAAATGTTACACAGTTAGAAAGGAAAGACTCTTAAGTGTGCAAATGAGACCAGCATGGCGAGAGAGATACAGTGGGTGCAATTTGACAAATGAAGAGACGGGCCGCCAGAGCATCTGCTTGAAGCCAGAAAAAGAGAAGAAAAGGGAGAAGGAGGGAATCGAGAGTGAGAGCGCAGGGATGAAATGTTGCCACACTTGGAAAGCTGCCTCCACATCTGCTCGTCCATGATGTCTGCGCCAGCCGTCAGCTGTCATTTTGGACCGCAGTCAAGTGGAGCAGAGGTACCGCCTGGCTCCATGCCTCCATGTGTACCGAGAAAGCTGATTTGTTTTTGCAATGCATTGCAAATGTTCTCTGTTTCTGTATCTTCTCTTGACTCACCGACTCAAAAGGGTTTTAATTTTTAGTTTTTTAGATGCAGGAGCACAATTACCTTCCGGGAATTGCTGTGTAATTACGTGCCCTGTTAACGGAAGGCCTGAATGTTGCTCAAAAAGAACCTTATTCTCTTTTTAACACATCCATCATAAAAAAATCAACAATTCTTGCCATTTGCAACCCATCAAGATGCATTATTGGGGGACATTTAGCCCAAACATAGAATTTAAGTGTCCTATTACATCAGGTGGGGTATTAAACAATGATATTGTATTTAAGCTCTACCATTAGGCAGACACCAGCTACTCAACACTACCACCTCATCCACAGCCGTCTGACCCATTAAGCAATATAGGCGCTCCTGGGGGCGGCAAAACATTTTTTTTAAATTGTCACCTTCGCTATATTTACAGTACGTTACAGTATATTTATATATATTATTGTAAATGCAGAGTATAGTAGACTTATTGTGTACAGGCTGTGTGCTTATTGATTTAATTGATCATTTATCACTATTATTTTTTATATTTCTTTTGTGGTACTATATTTCAGATTTTTTTGTACTAATTTGTCATTTGTTAACAAGCTATGTAAATGCAAGCTATGTAAATGCTGATGAATGGGGGCACCATATAAAATCTTGTTTTAGGTTGTGCTGGCACTGCTCTCATAGGCCCAACGAAAAAGTGAGATGTAGAAGGGCTGTATGTCCAATAAAGCACCAACTCACATGAAATGCAGCGTGAATACCGCGGCAATGGAAAAGAAGCCCTGAAAGTGAGAAGGAGGTGACAAACTGGAGGGAAAGGTGAGAAGATGCTTTTGTATGTTGAACCCTTGTTGTGCATTAGGCTGCCAGGCAGCAGGGTGATGAAATAAATAAATAAAAAAGTGGGCTCTGGTCTGTGCGGCGTGGTGCTGTGCTGCTCTGTGGTGCCTGGTTGCCCATGAATATTCCATGAGGCAGTGAGTGGGGAAGTGTGCTGCCTGGAACATCTGGTCCGGTCCACAGGGACCCTTGTGGCGAGAAAGCTGCAACTTCAGGAGGAAAGGAGGGAAATAGGGGGAAAAAAATGCCAATAAAATGAGGTGGGAAAACAACAGCAATCAGCAAACCTGCATCATATGGTTGATTTGTTTTGCTAATTTGATTTAAGACCGGGAGTACTTGCTTGTACAAAACAAACTAAATGAAAGAAGCCAGACAGCAAAATAGATCTTTTTCCAATCCAATATGATCCAATATGTCTTTCATATTGATTGTGTGGAGCCATTTCTTTGCACATATTTGCATTAGAATTGGTAAGGTCCATTACGGAAAAGATATTCTTCAGAAATGTGTCATCATGTTAGTACTCAGAGTTTTTGTCCATTTCTGCACAATAAAAATATGCATTCAACAATATTCAACATGCGAGGATGTAGTCAATGGTACTCAATGTCGATGTGAAGAGACGAGGTTATGGAGGGTGGAAGTGTCATAAGTATAATGTCTGAATGCAAGGAAACTGCACAATTGACTGTGGCCTTGTCACAGCAGTGTTGAAGAGACTGTCCTTAGCAAGAAAGAGCTATCACCAATGGCTTCAACGCCGACAGTGCAGGGCTGCCAACATTTGGTGTTTGCAATATGATAGATTTTTACCAAGGCAAGCCTAGCGAGCTTTTGAACAGAGAATGAAGTCAACTGAGTGTATTTGAGCAGCGGGACTGACAATTTAAATATCGTCAAATGCAGATTTCACCAGTTTTGTCTTTTTTCATTGACAGGTGATCGGCGGATGAGCCCACCGGATCTTAGCAGCAGCTTGCGTGAAGCATTTTGTTTTTTTCAGCAGGCTGGAAAGTAAACAAAGCCATGTCAGCTGTGTGGAAGTACTTCTGCATTGTAAATGAACATAGCAGAGGTGCGGACTCTAGTCACGCAAGTTGGACTCGAGTCAGACTCGACTCAAAAATTGGATCGCTTTGGATTGACTTGGCAATATCATCAAACACTTGCAACTCGACTTGGACTTTGACATCAATGACTTGGACTTTAGTCTGATGCCTTGAAAATACTTCCGATTTTCAGTGTGTGTGTTTCCTGCTGTCTTTTCCTCAGTCTAGGCTGAGGACCAAAGGCAACCAGGCTTTCAGTATCAAAAAACGTTCCAGAAGAGATCAGGAAAGAAGGGATTGTGTGTCTTCATTTAAATCACTTTTGAAGACACGCTTTTACAGATCTGCTTTTACTGAGTCGATTTAAATTCCACATTTACCTATACCGATTTATCTATGCCGTTTTACATTTGAATCCTTTGTTGCTATTGAAATCATTTGATGTTTTTCATCTTGCTGTAAGCACTGTGTAACTGTGTTTTGAAAAGTGTGATATCAAAAAAGTTTACTATTATTATTCTCTTAATAAAAAAATAATTGATGGGTAAACTAATTTCCTGTGTAGAAGCTGGCATTCTGAATAGCATAATGACATTCCCTTCACCGAACTGTCTCAAGGTTTGCCACTTTAGAAAGCTTGTGACATTTATTTAAGAACAAAAACTCCAGCTCTTTTCGCAGTACGTTTTTTGCAAGGTTAGTTATAAAACCTTGTGTAGAACATCTATGTGCGGAAGGTAACTCATAAAAAGGAAAATATGGCAGGATGAAATTAATTAATTTGTCTGACTTTCCTGTGAGTTTTAATGGAAGTAAAATGTTTGTTTCAGCTTGTAAACCCAAAGCTTTTAATTATGAGAATTTAATTGATTTAATTCAACTCCTTTTTCTGCCCTCACATTTTAGTTAGTAAAGTTAAAGTTTAATTATGTTTAAACACTGCAATTTTGAGTTATTTTCATTGTCAACACCTTGCAAGTTGCATCCCAAGTATAAAATCTAATATTTCAGTGAATGATTGTGTTGTTCTCGACTGCCTTAAAGTGGGGACAGAATTCAGCACCCCGTGCCGCACCACCACCTACCCCATGCCCACGATATTGATATATTTCTCTATACAAACTACTGTATGAGTTGCTGGCACCAGCATTGTTCCGACAATAACACAGTATTGTCCCGCTTGCGTCTCATCATATGGCATCCATACTTTTAGTCGTACATTATAGCGATCTAATTTATCTTATTTATTATGTATTGTGTAAAACAAAGACATGAATAACATCAAATTAAAAGTACAAAATAAATGGCGACCCACCATCCACCAGTTCAAGTTCCAGCCAAGTTTTTCCAGAGAGATGATTACATCGCTGTTTGACGTGTCTGGTAAAAGCAGTGCGCTAGCATGAATTAACTTGAGACAAATGTGCACATTAGCACTCAATAAGTCATCAAAACTTACCTTTATGCATTCCCACATAGTATCAGCATTTGAGACCAAATATGAGGTGAAAGAAAAATGGTAAAAATACAGTAGTAGTCTATCTGTGCGGCATGAGATAAAGTTAGCACAACAATGAACATGCGTCAAGTGAGACGGATGTAACAGAGAGAATCCGGCCACTTTGCAAAATAAAACATAAAAAAATGAAATAATGGAAATGTTTTCTTTCTGTGCGGCCCGGTACCAAATGACCCACCGGTCCGCGACCCGGGCGTTGGGGACCACGTCTTTAAAGTGCTTTAAAATGCACGACATGGGACCAAATAAAATTCCATTGCATCCCTACTTGTCTTATTTAGTGATGCATGTACAGTGTCTACCAGAAATTAGTGGTTTATTACAGACAGTTACAAAATAATTCAATGTACATGTCTTAAAATAAAATAGCGTGGTACTTTTCAGTCGATAACAAGGTCTCATGTCAGCTTCTTTCCACCACAAAGTTGCAGTTTATGATTTTTACATTGTTTCACCACTGTTACTGATAAGGGAGAGATAAGGGAGGTCAACCTGCAATTTTGGGTTAGAGAAAGAGAATGTGTTCCCTCACAAATAATCAGCCCATATCAGGAGTGTGTCGTAGCAGCTGGAGCCCAGTGCTGGGAGCACCGGTGGATGAGGGTCAGGGTGTCCTGTCCTAGATGCTGGATCATGGAGATCCTCTCATTAGGCAGAACCAACCCAGTGATGATTGGCCTTCAGCACCGTGCACCTGAGCACAACTCAGCGGTCATCCTCGCTGCTACCAGCGCGGCTGCAGCCTTCATCATCGGTCACAGGTCTGCATTCACTCCATAAGTATGTTACAACATTGCATTTTTTCATAGCTCATTTGAGTACTTATTAAGCAATCTACCTACACCTGCACAAACATGTTAATAGTTACAGCCTATTTTATAATGCAATAGCATTTCAGCGAACTGAACTGCAATGACTCCATCAGGATTTTTTGGTAGACAGCATAATTCATGGTGCCATTTATCACAGCAAATCTTCCAGGTCCTGAAGCAGCAAATCAGCCCCAGATCATCACACTACCACCACTATGTTTTATTGTTGGTATGATGTTCTTTTTCTGAAATGCAGCATTACTACACACACCTTCCAAAAAGTTCAACTTTTGTCTCATTTTCCCAAAGGACTTGGGGATCGTCAAGATGTTTTCTGGCAAAATTAAGACAAAGCCTTAATGTTCTTTTTGTTCAGCAGTGTTTTTTTGTCTTGGAACTCTGCCAAGCAGGCTGTTTTTGCCCAGTGTCTTTCTTATGGTGGAGTCATGAACACTGACCTTAACTGAGGCAAGTGAGGCCTGCAGTTTTTGGATGTTGTGGTGAGGTCTTTTGTGACCTCTTGGATGAGTCATCACTGCGCTCTTGGGGTACTGGTTGGTCGGCCACTCCTGGGAAGGATCACCACTGTTCCATGTTTTTGCCATTTGTGGATAATGCCTCTCACTGTGGCCCGCTGGAGTCCCAAAGCTTTAGTAACCTTTTCCAGACTGATAGATCTCAATTAATCTCAGTTAAGTTTTAACAGGGAGGCACTTTTTCACATGGGGCCATGTAGGTTTGTTTTTTTTTTCTCCTTTTGATAATAAAAAAGTCTCATTGAAAAAATGCATTTTGTGTTCCGTCTTGTTGTCATTGACTACTGTTTCAATTTTTTGATGATCTGAATCATTTAAGTGCGAAAAACATGCAAAAAAATATGAAATCAGGAAGGGGGCCAACACTTTTTCACACCACTGTAAGTCATGTCGTGTCACATCATGTCGTGTGAAGTCGAACACATGTAAACCAAATGCGGTTTGAGCATTTGCATTCTTGCAGTGACTCCAGTCCGCTGAGCTGTGCGTTGCTATGAGACAATAACTGACCATGACATGCTCATGCATCTTCCTCTATTCAAATGAAAACCAATTACGCTTCTTTCATTGCAGCCTCCGAGCTGCCATCGCTCTGACACGTATGCAAAGAACCACCAGAGGCAACATGACCTCTCAGAAGTACAAATGGAAGTGAAGCTGGTGTGTGCCATCAATTCAAGGATAAAAAACAAAGATGCAATTTATGCAGTGTTGTGCAGTCAGGGCCAGCAAGTCCTTCTCTGCTGGGTTAAACTCTATCATAAACACTGTCCTACATATACAACTTAAATTCTAGTATTTCTTCCATGAAATCGAGTACATTTCTTCCCAAGAGTCTGTTATCTTCATTATGTTGGATTTTTTTTGCTCCAATCAGATTTCAGCTTCTATGTGTTGCCATGTCAACATACTATGCACTGTACTGCAACGGCAATTGAAAAGAGACGAGGGGGATTCTGGGTCTGAATCTAATCTAATAATTACAACAGTCACTTTTATTGCAAATGTTGATCCAAAATTGCAGAAGAACATCAATGTTAAGCGAGCGTCAGGGTTTAGAGGGTGAGGACGGAACCGTGTGTCAATTTTTTTCGGCCATCTCAGTTACTCACATATTTTTGCCATTTGCCAGTGGTCTTGGAAGGTAACCCCCATGAATACTGGAGCTCTACTGTAAACGGAACCATTACATGATGTACTTGCTGTGAGTTTGTTTCTAGTTTGTCTAGAACCAGGAACCCTAATAATTCATCTTGAATTACACGCTAATTACAACCAAGAAATGATTTGACACTCAACACACCTCAGCATCCCCATTTAAGTTTTTGGGAGTTTTGATCAAATGTTGTATGCTTGTAATGTACCATAAGAATGTAGAGGACATTTCAACAAAATTAATTTGTTGTGTGTATTGTTGGAAAACATGGAGGTGTTTAAAAACGCATTAGAGTTTTTATCATTCATGTGTCAAGGGGAGCACACTACACATGTGTGCAGTGGTGCAGCGGACCAGTGGGAGTAGTGGAATCTTCTAGTCCAATATCTACTGATGGATTGTCTGTTTGACCATAATATGTGTGGTGAGAGACCACATGAGCACACCTCATCCATCACTGCCAGACGCACAACGCCTCACACATGCACACACACCTCTCACCTAAGTATCAGTCCAAACACACACATTTCCTATATTGCACCTGAGACCTTCACATCCCACAAAAACACACACACATACACACTCATATATATACATCCTGCCCTTAACCTCTCCTCCACCACAGAGATGACCTCTCCTTCTCCATCTTCACCTCTACCCCTTTTGACACCCACACAACACGGCACAGAGAATAGATGGCATCCCTGCCCCCTCACACACACCTTTATAAAAGAACTGTACTGTATGTGGAGTGTGACCTTGAGCTATTCACATCTAGCTGCACTAATTATTTCACATTGTCATAATGACAAAAATGTGTCATTTTAACAAAAAGGCTACAGGTGCAAACAGTTGTGTTGCTGAAAAAAATGATAAACCAAAAAAGAATGCGCAGGTCATAACACTCAAACATCATCGTATACAGTAAACACTGATCAAGTCTGCATGAAGTTTATTACAGTTTTTTTTTCCATTTGTTAAAATACAATTTTGCATTTGATCAAAAACTTAACTCAATTGACAAAACCGCACACCCAAATTGCAAAACACCTCATACAGTCGTCCCTCCCTACATTGTGGTTCGAACAGCGCTCCCTCACTCTATTATGTTTTTTTTTTTAAATCAATCAATTAAAAAATGATCACTATTTTGTGGTTGACTATGGCCTATTATTAGTGTAATAATACTGAAAGGCAAGTCATATGTAGTATTCTGGTCGCTAGGCATCAATAATGTTATATGGATGAAACATTACCTTAACTTGCAGCCATGGATGACATGATAGTGAAAAAAAGTTCTCCTCCCATTCCGTGTGGAATTGGTACATTTCTGGCTACTTATTTTGTCCTTGTCACTCAGTTTCAAACCCATTCTTAAGTTTAAAATAAATAAATTGGACGCTAACCAGTTAGCTCGGCTAGGTTTTAACTTGGTATGCAAAAAGCGGCGGCCGTCTCTTGTGTCACTTCAGAGATCCCGTAGCCTGCGCATAAGACTTGTGCAATGTGATGTAAACAAAGCTAGCAGTATTGTCGGAGTGTATGTCTATGTATGGCAGATTCATGCTAGACTGGCTTTCCTGTATATCAATCAAGTGACAAATGTCATCGTGAGGAAGATTGATAGGCTGATGTTCATCTTTTTTTCTAGTGCGACCAACGACCAATATTATGTTGATAGATACTACAACAACAAAGAACTTTCCCAATACAACGGTATGAGTTATGATTATTACCATATTATGCTTATTTTGACTACTATATTAGGTAATACGAGTATAAAGGTGACTAGAGGAGTGTTATTTCATGTCTACATGGCTCTAGTAAAGTTAGAAAAAATTTGTAAGGCCATTTATTAATACTGGATCCTACTTCACAGAAATGAATTATCGCGGCCGGGTCTGGGATAGCTGGGATAGGGATAGCTCTATATCCTGCAAAATGAAGCACTGTGTCCAAAACTATATATAACATGATTCAAATCAGACTTTTGCACCAAACAGCACTCACTTCATTCATATTACTAGATTTTTGTCTAAGCAACGACACACTGTTGGGCATAATGAGAAGCACTCTCATCTTTCATATGCTTTGCCATACAACTGAAATACTTCAAATTGTAGGCAATTCTGCACATTGTTCACATGCACAGGAATATTTGCAGATACACACACATGCTTTGCAAAATGTATTATGAGGGATGTCCGATATTGGCTTTTTTGACGATAACCGATATGCCGATATTGTCCAACTCTCAATTTCCGATTCCGATGCCGATGTGTGTAACATCACAGAATACATTTGTGTTTCTTTTGCCTTGATTTATGTTATTTTTGGAAAGATTACATTTATTTTTAGTTAAAGGGGTATCGTTTAAAATACATGGATTTGCTGAACATTATTTTGATTGATAACTTTTATGTTCTTATTATATATCCTTATTTTATTGCCTTAAAACTACTCATTAAAACCACTATATGTATATGTATATGTATATGTATATGTATATGTATATGTATATGTATATGTATATGTATATGTATATGTATATGTATATGTATATGTATATATTTATATATATATGCAGTATATACAGTGTATGATTTTTTTGACACTACTTTGCGCTCTATAGCTGATGTAATGTGAATTATTACTGTGTTGGATCAATAAAGTTCTTATCTGAGCCATCTGAGAAGATCAAATACATTGTTTTTGGTGCTTAACTGTTTCCCAAGTATACAGTATTAGTGCGTGTGTGAATGTATAAACGAGAGGGATTAACTTAAATTTCTTTGTAGAAAGGCACTTTATGAAAGTAAGTACATTTATTTGTATTCACTTACAGCGCAGCCTTGACACATCCGATATGGCGGCGTTGACGTATGGCTCAGCGAAGCCTCTAAGTTACATGTTTAGAGCTCGCATGGTTGTCGGTTATTCTGCATTACTCGTTGGTAGTGTCTTGTCTGTTGTTATCTACCTACTACGTTGCTGTGTGATGTTTTTTTAGCTCTTTGTTTAAAAAACACAGTGAGCTGACACGTTGGCCACAAAGTCAGGAGATCAGGAAGACGTGGGTTTGAATCTCTGCTTGGCCATCTCTGTGTGGAGTTTGCATGTTCTCCCCGTGCATGGGTTTTCTCCGGGTACTCCTGTTTCCTCCCACATTCCAAAAACATGCATGTTAGGTTAATTGGCGACTCTAAATTGTCCATAGGTATGAATGTGAGTGTGAATGCTTGTTTGTCTATATGTGTCCTGCAATTGGGTGTACCCCGCCTCTCGCCTGAAGTCAGCTGGGATAGGCTCCAGCACACCCCAGCAACCCTAGTGAGTATAAGCAGTATAGAAAATGGATGGATATAAGTCAGTGTAACATACACAGCAGCTATATATACATTGTGGAGTGAACTAATATGAAAAAGAAAAAAGAGAAAATTGCAGAAAATATATATAATATAATATAATATAATATATTATAAAAAATATATTATAAAATATATAAAAAATAGGCAAGAAAAATAATTAGGCAGCATATTTCCACACAGCTCGGTCTGACCACAAGACGCCGCGTCCACATCACAGACAGTCATATCTTTCCTTGTCAGACATGGAGGTAAAGAAGTGCTTTGATGCCTTATCCATCTCTGAATGGCACCCACTCACCTGTGGTCTTTTCATAGTGCTTACTTCCTGATTGAAGTGCTAACAATTAAGCACTGAGGTGTTTGGCCGGGAAGAGTTTTTGCTGTGTGTGTGTGTCACTTCAACCAACTGTGCTTTGCAAGTCATTTTTGTGTGTTAGCAATTGGGAAAAAAAACTGTAGTGAGGTGTCGGCTGGCACATATACTGGCCAATTAGTTCATGTATTGTCATTTTGAATGGCAGTGTTTTGAAATGGCAAACATGTGACTTTGTCAGATTGCTGTGTCTAATGCAGACAACCCGTGTTCAGTGCATTTAAAAAGTGCCATTTTAAATTACAAAATGTGTCGAAAGCAGAAAATGTGTGACTTTTGTAGACTTGAGAAGAGGTTTGTGCTCTCTCCGTGTCACTTTAAGTAAATGTGCTATGCAAGACATTTTAGTGTGTTAGCAATTGGAAAAAAAAAACTATAAAGAAATGATGTGGAGCCACTGGCATTCCAGTGTTTGTGTAAAACTACAACCACTAAAACACACTAAATGCCATTTGCTCAACCACATTCTCAGTGGCCGAAACAAATTTTTCGGATCACGATTTGCAAAACTCATCCCCTCTTCATTGCTAAGCTTTAACCACATTCCCAGTGCAGAAACACATTTCACACTGGAATACACTTGTATACACTTAATCATACTAATTGGGCAGGATAAAAGTCAGTGCATAGTGGTCACATGTGCATCCATCTACAATGGGCCGAAACATACAGAGACATGGAGGACCAAGAGCAATCATTGCTGATGAAATTTGCTATTGTCCACAATGTCCTTGCTCACTGGATGACATTGATGGAAGTAGGACAAAGAGTCCAACCTAATTTGAGCCGATAATCTGTGGCCAGCATCAGCAGGGTTGACATGGTTCAGGTGGTAAAGTGGTTGTCCCCCAACCTGCTGGTTTGACCCGTGACCAAGTTGAAGTATCCTTGAGCCGGATACTGAGCCATCAAAGGAGAGAACAGGTAATTGTTTCTCGTTGTTCGACATCATTGACATTTAACTGGATGTATACGCTCACAGTCAAGAGATCGAAGTTTGAAAATCCCTTGAAATATCTCTGTGTAGAGTTTGCATGTTCTTCCTGTGCTTGTGTTTTCTCCTGGCACTATGGCTTCGTCCCACACCCCAAAACATGTACGGTAGGTTAACTGAAGACTCTAACTTGACCATAGGTGAATATGAGTGTGAACGGTTGCTTGTTTGGTTGTTATGTGCCTTGTGATGGGCGACCAGTCCAAGGTGTAACCCACCCCTCTCCCAAAACCAGCTGGGATATGCTCCAGCTTATCCATGACACTAATGGAGACATTCACTATGGAAAGTGGATAGATGGATGTTTATATCGCATTTTCCCCTTTGAAGAAAGATGACCAAAATGGGGGTGGAAGTACTCTCTCCCATGTTTCCCAACAATACGAAACACTCATGGTTGACAAGGTCAAATATCAGTGACTGTGTGCAGTAACGTTTTCTTACATTTTTGTATTCATTTTTTATGACAGTGCTGAATGTAGTTTTTTTTGTTTTGCTAAATACATGCAATAAATATTTCCTGTTAACTAAACAGCCTGGGTATTGCGTATTACATTATCTAAATTATTTGAGGTAATGTCTGATCAATGCTCTTTTTGAATAATATATGGCTACTTGCTGTATGAATGATTGCAACACATTCTTTGGTTTTCGAACACATACGAGGTGTTGATTGGGTGTCAGAGGTTTTTGAAATGCTAGAATTTTTGCAATTTGAGTTGAAAGTTTTGAGAAAATGAGTGGAAGTTTCAAAAACTTTTTTTTAGCAATTGAGAACAAATGTGTTGTTGTTCTTAATGCAGGTTTGATCATTCAAGATGTATATCGACTACGAGGATTTTGTACAAAAAAAGAATGAATTTCAATTCATAGAGAACAGGCAGCTTCATATTTGAATCTGTCTAATGAACATGCAATGTTAGTCTTTTGCCAGTGCCATGTTTTCCTTGCCAGTGTTCTAACTTGATATGTTGGCACAAAGCAGTACTTTTGAACTTTAAATAATGATAAACTACTGTTTTTTCGACCAAAACGTGTTTCCAAATCTTTGAGAACCGCAAAACACACTAGTCACTGTTTTTCAATGCTACTGGTCCATAATATGAGATAAAGTTGTGGAATGCCATATGGATCTATATTTGTGTTGCCTGTTCTTTGCATTCTGCAGATAATACAGCCAAGGTTTATAGAGTGGATGAATATTAAGTAATAGGCTTTTGCTAAATGATAAATTGGCTTTAATTCATGATAGTAGATTCCTGCTATTCCTGGGGGTTTCCGTCCAGGACCACTAGCAAAGGGCGAAAATGTATATGCTCATAAAAATGTCTATTTTTGACACACGGTTCACTTTCCCTCCCTCTCTTGCTAGATTGCCTTTGAGTTGTCCTCTGATTTTGGATCAACATTTGCAATAAGAGTGACTGTTGGTATTTTACATTAGATTCAGCTCCAAAGGCCGCCCCTTCTTTCTTCAATATGGCTAACACACATCCATTATTTTCTGTGCCGCTTCCCCTCATTAGGGTCACAGGGGTATGCTGGAGCCTATCCCAGCTGACTTCGGGCGACAGGCGGGGTACACCCTGGACTGGTCGCCAGCCAATTGCAGGGCACATATAGACAAACAACCATTCACACTCACATTCATACCTATGGACAATTTAGGTGCTTACAGTTTAGAGTCGCCAATTTTTGGATTATGGGAGAAAACCCACGCACGCACGGGGAGAACATGCAAACTCCACACAGAAATGCCCAACGGAGATTCGAACCCAGGTCTTCCCGATCACCTGACCGTGACTGTGTGGCCAACATGCTAACCACTAGACCACCGTGCGGCCCGCTAACACCCATATTAAACCTATTTTAAAGTATGTAAAATGCATCGGTACATAATACTCATCACTAATGAAAGATAATGTAAGGTGATCATTGAACAGATGGAATCTGAGTCACAGTGTAGAAGGGATATATAAGTTTCAGTTTTGCTCCTCACAGCAACTATGGTGCGTTCAAGGACAGCCGAACAAAGCGAGAAATCTTGACGACAAAACGGTATAAGTGAACCATAAAACATAAACAGTCAAAATTGTGTGCTTTTTTTAAAAGTGGCACATGTATGCCGTACATTTTACCTTATCATGTATTTATAAATACTACTGACTTGGGTAAATGAGATGTGTTTTCTGCGGAAAAAAAGGACTATTCGTGGAGAAAAAAAAAGTAAAAAACAATTTTGGACCAAATATCTGCACATTCGCCAGGCTGTGAGTAGCATAGACTAGTAGTCTGTAAGTTTGTCGGTGAAGGATAAGAAGCATTAGAATAAAAGGCAGTGGAGCAACATTTAACATCCAAACGCTTTACTCTTTACATGACTGGGTGCTGAGATAACACATATTATACAAGTTGTGTGTGTGTGTGTGCTGTGCCATGTCCTCCTCCGTGTCCCTTTATGCTCTTGCTATCAAATCAGCAATTTAGATGGTATCTCGGTGTGTTCACAGCAGAAGCAAGGAGTAAATTAAAAGCAGAGGCTGACAGAGAACCATATGTTGCCACTCTCTGCAAGAGAAAAAAAAACGTAGCAAAGATTAATTGATTATTGCTGCCACTTCCACCACCTCCGTCAGGATTACTGGTGTGTGTACGCATGTGTGCTGCTGTGCTTGCGTATGGGCATGCAATATGTGCGTGTGCGCAGACAGATTTCAAAACAGCATGCCTATATTGAAGGGCCCCAGAGGGGGACCTGTCAGACATGATGGCGTTTATTGTCTGTGGCGACAAAATAGCAACATTTTTAAACTTGCCGTCTCGTATGAAATGTTGAAGACTTAAACAAGCAACATATTACTCATGCATGAGAGCTTCTGGGCCACTGTTGGAATCTATGTGTCTGCCTTTCTCTGAGCTGGTGCTGCAGGAGGGAAAAATGACATTTATATGACTGGTGAACAGCAGTCAGTAGATTCAGATGACACATTTCTTGCCCTTTTTTCATTTCATTAAAGAAAAAATTTGGATCTCAGTGGCATCTGTGTGTGCTTACAGTCGAGTGGTCAGTAACCTCACCTGCTTAAGATGGACTGCCTGCAGGAGTGTAACAGACTGGAGGGGAAAGTGAGGGCAGAGTTTGATTAGGTGGAAGGATGCAGAGAAAAGGAGAGAAAGAAAAGCATCGAGAGAGAGAGAAAGGGGGAAGAAAGACCACTCAGGGGAAATCAGCTCTCTCCACTCATAAACAAATTCATCATCAGCTCTGACAAACCGCATGTCGCATAACGATGAGCTTAAGTGCAGAGAGCAGCAGAGAAGGAGGGCGAGGGAAAGGAAGAGACAAGAAAACGTTAGGAAGGAAAACAAAAGGTGAAATCAACATTAACGTCAAGTTAGAGCGATGAAGTGCCTTCTGCAGCTTTGAAGATAGATGCATTTACTATAGAATAATGACACCATCTGTGTACACGTCCTGGCTTCTTCTTTCCAGTTCTGTGTCAGGATGATCACTGTCTGGAGCAGCATGCAGTACCACAATACTACAAAGACAAGCATTTTCACATAATAATAACAAAAAAAACCTGCCCTATAATACTGTATATACCAGTAGATAGATTCATAAATATGTTTATTTGGATGGAACATGCACAATAAATTGCTGTTTTTACATACATACATTAACATCCATCCATCCATCCATCCATCCATTTTCTATACCGCTTCATCCTCATTAGGGTCGCGGGGGCATGCTGGAGCCTAACATACATTAACATTAACAGCTAAAAGAAAACAGAATAAAACAGTTGAAATAATACAGTTTCAGTAGCAAAGTTTTGAACTAATAAATATAATAAGATATAATAAGGGGGGTAAAATAATTTTAAAAAGACCAGGTGAGTAGGTGAGTTTATTTTGGACTGTGGGAGCAGGTCAAGCAGCCATGATTTAACATGTTTAGTAAATGATGGTGGGCAGCTCACGTATTGTATTCCAGGTGTGAGAGGCACAATATAAAAACAACAATCATACAGCAATATAAAACAATCTCTGGAACTTGCCGTGGTTGGCCTGTGTTGATTCATGGTTTATTTTTTTCATTTTTTTGTTTGTTTCCTGCAGTGCAGCAGGGGTGAGTCCTTGGTAGATTTTTTTTTTTTTTTACACACCAGGATGAAGTCCACATATTTAATCATATTATCCCAGCTTAATAAATCATGTTTTTCAGGATATTGCAGCTATGAGAAGTTTTTCTTGTTTTAATAAAAATTTTAGAGATGCCATTTCATTTCATATTTCAATCACAAAAACAATTGTCCGCTATTTGTATACTTTGGATAATGTGTTCACCGACTGCTAAATAACATATAACAAGTCTTAATCACAGCTACAGTATAGAACATTGTGTGTATCATAAAACAAGATAGATAGATAGATAGATAGATAGATAGATAGATAGATGGATAGATGGATAGATGGATAGATAGATAGATAGATAGATAGATAGATAGATAGATAGATAGATAGATAGATAGATAGATAGATAGATAGATAGATAGATAGATAGATAGATAGATAGATAGATACTTGGGTGTGGCGTAGCAGAGGGGCGGGAGAACAAGGACCCCCTGAGATGGTGGAGCAGAGGGGAGCCAGGGGCTAGACTGACAGCCCATAATTATGGCTCATTTTCAGTCATTAAGCCATGGAGTGTGAGCAGCTCTCTCACTAAGGGAAGGGCACTGATTAATAATGAAGCCCCCCTCTTCCTCCTCTAACACACAGACAGACATATGCAAATACAGTATGTGTGCATGCACAAATACACTAAAAGATGAGCAGTCTGGCAAATTGTAAACATCTACTCCTTATGCCCCGCATGATGAACTAGTCTGTTTTTACAAGTATTTATAAATATATCGGCTTAAAAAAAGTTGTTTTTCACAAACACTGGCACAGACTATACAACTTCTCATTTTCTACTGTGTTGAAAACCTAGGGAGCTGTTCAGGAAATTTGTGGTGCTGAATTTAAAGTGAGCATACAGCAGTGCCTCCCTCCATTGCACATCCCTTCTGTTTTCTTACCCCCCACCAAACCCAGTGTCTCCTCCTCCTTCTCGCTCGTCTTGCTGCCTGTCAGAGGAATCACCATCTCCTTTGAACTCCAACACTGGCACCCCGCAAAGATCAAACTCTGAGCTGCTCCCCGCCATGAAATATTTAGCACACAGAGGGGACACGTTCAGTCATTGTGGGTCGAGAGCCTGGTACAAAGGTGCTACATGAAAGATAGAGAATATGAAAGGAGGAGAAGAACATTTTGAAGCCAAAGCTTGAGTTCAAGGTGCATAGGAATACTCTCCACCTCAGAGATTATGTTCTCATCACTGTTTGTTTTGCTGTTGTTTTTTAATATATATGTTTCTGAAAAAGATAATATGTTTGGAATAACTTTTACTCTGTGGTACGATAGATTAAAAGCCAAATTCATGCGTTCATTGCATTATCTTTTTTGGGGGGAAAAAAAGACAATACCAATGTACAACATTCCCAGCAATTGCATCTAATTTGATTAACAAGCGCTTCATAATGATAATATATGTAATCAGCGTTGACAATTGCTATGAAGCTTGTAGAATTGCACCGTATTACAATGAGAGGTGTTTCTAATATTTTGCTTTAGAAACAACAGCTGTCAGTATAACGCAGTGACATTCGAACCCACTGCACACTATACCAACAACAATACACACATTGTTTGATTAATGCTGCTCATCATAACTGAGCCGAGAACACACATACAACATAAACTCCCTGAATCAGTTCTTCTCAAAAGCTGAATAAGTCATGATTAAGATGTAAAGTGACTGCATCTAGCCACAATAACCTTATCTGGGGTCTCATCACTAATATTTGCAGGTGTCACCGGCACCACTAGCACACACAAACAATACATGCACACACACACACACACACACACACACACACACCAGCAGCACCAGCCCAGAAAGGGCCGGGACAGAGTCGGCTGGTCCCAGCTGGTCCCTGCTAACACATTCCACTGCACCCTAATGACAGCGGGCCCCCCAGCCTCCATGACCCTGGCCCTAACACCCCTTCATGGGTCCCAAGGGATCCTGCAGGGCTAGGAGGGGTGAGGAGGGAGGACTTATCGGGAGAAGGAGGGGGGAGGAGTGACACAGATGAGGGAGGACACTCCAGGTGGTGGGACAGCTCTGAGGGAATTGGAAGTCATGAATATATTAACTGACAGGAGGGGGAGTAATGAATTCAAATTAAATTATATGTGCTGAGCACCACACGAACACGAGCAAACACACCGGGGATATTTCAAGGGGGCCGACATAATTATACCTTTCAGGAAATGTGATATAAAAAAGGAAATAATGTGAGACAATCAAAGATGCAAAACAGAGCAGCACTCTCAGAAAGTTCTCAAGCACAACTTTTAAGGTGTAGTGATTTTTGTCCTTGGAATATCTGACATTATATGCACTGTAAAATATTAAAATAAAACATCATCATTTGAGTATAGTGATGTATCTTGCAACACCGACTGATAGTTATAACAAACGGGCCTTGAGCTAAGAGGTGTTATCTCATGCCTATAAATGAGTCTGATGTGGTCATATTCCAAATGTGGTCATGTTCCAGGCCAAACATTTGCTCCTTGTGGTTGTAGAAAGCAGGACTGACCCCACTAGCCAGGAGGTGAGAGGGAGTCCAGCTGTCTCCCAGGGCTGGGACCGACTGAAGCAGCCATGCACACACACCTCCCTCCCTGCCTCCCTCCCTCCGGCCACCTATCCCATTGCCCACTTTGTCCCACGGTCTGTCTTGCCGTCGCCAGGGGCAACTGTCATCCCCAAATCCCCTCTGCTGTGGTGTGAGGCCAGGTGACTAGAGGGCAAACAGCACTGATTGGTCCAACAACAACAATCAAGACAGTGTCGGACTGGAGAGGAGAGGCGGACAGGTTGGAGGGACGCAAGAAAAGACGGTGAAAGACAGTGGGGAGGAACTCAGCACAGCCTGAGGCAAAAACAGTGGCAGAGGGTAGAGCGCTCCCATGTCTATTGTTCAGCTGATCCTATAAACAATATTCCAATCCTGGTGATCTGCTGAGTATTAGTGAGTCCATACGGGCTTTTCTGCTTATATAGGAAGTACAAGGCAGTCAAAAAACAGGGCAGCTTTACTGTATAAACCTCTTAATTTCATAGGGTTAACATGACATGTAGGTTAATACTTGGAGTTTCAGTTCATGGTCTTATACCAATTTATATTCCCCTTCTGTACCTAGCTTTTACATCCTGGTGTGTTGTATGCAAAAGCAACCTCCAGTACAAGTAAGAGCAGGAACTATGTCGTCTGCACACTAAGGCGATGTTAATTATGGATTCTTCAGACCAATTAAAAGTCCCAGTCACACCGAGCATTGTTTCAAGGTTTCTATTATTTGGTGAGACTGTGAGATGGGGAAAGATAGGATGCCAAGCCGACTAAGATAAACATAGGCTGAGATGACGCTGGGATAACCGGTTATCTCAGCTTTCACATGCCTTTCAGCTTTGTCCTTCTCGCACCCTCGTTCCGCTCCCTCTATCTGTGACTTTCTATCATTTTAAATCTCTTGCAAGTAATCTGTTTTTCCTGTTTCCCGTGTCCCCGTGTCCTCTTTCAATTTAACATGCTTACTCTAGTTTCTCCATAAAGTATATCGTATCGTCTCCCGTTCCTATGCAATGTATGTATTCCACAGCCAGCTGCATATGACTTAAACTAAAGCACAACCATGTCTTTTCCTCTCACCTGGATGAATTATAAGAACAATTAAGGGCATTCTGTTGCTACACTAACAATGACAAACCGTCCTGTACTTCACCGTCTAAAAAAAACACAGTGAGCGACAAAATGCTAGTACTAGTAATATATTAGCGTGTGTGTACTATGCTGCAGATTAGGAGGTGCGAGACAGCAGATGTGTTTGACTGAAAAAGCCCCCATCTTTCGACATCAATCAATGATCACGGATTGGGATTGATGCGGAAGAGGCAGCACATTGCAGTATTACAGATGAAAAGTGTTCACACGATATGACAATCACCCAACTAGTAGTGTCCAATTAAGACGAGGTGGAGATATATCTAAGGGCTAATTTGACATCCCCTTTAATGAGTGTTACGGCGTCCTCCTGTAGAAGCAAAATGACGAGTAATAAAGCAACAGAAAGTCATTCCGTTTAACGTTCACATGTGTACATTGCGAATTTGAGATGAGCATTTGTGTACGCTTCAACAAAACAGCTGCTCATTCAGCCTCATCTTTCCCTCATAAATCAGTTCATCAGTCCATTTCTTGCTGTGTCAATCCCGCATATGTGTGTGTGTGTGTGTGTGTGTGTGTGTGTGTGACAGATGAACATGGACTAGTGTATGAGCTGAGCCTGATGACAATGACAGGACTTGATGAGCAGATATAGCTGGCTGCTGATGCCCCTGACCATATGGACGGCTATTGTTGTGCCTCCCCCTCACTACCACAGATGGTGCCCGCAGCAACACAGCACAACAAACCCTAAGCTATTGTTTTACCACTAGCAGTGATAATAAGGGGAAGGAGGGAGAAAGACAAGAAAAATAATTACTTCTGCAGCCTGGAAAATCTGTCCTTCTTCGGAGCTGGTGTCCAGAAGGGCAAATTCCTGAGAGAAAGCAGCCAGAATGGTTGTTGGTAATTGACTGATATGGTAATGAGCACCTAATTATACCCAGTACACGAGCTCAGAGGGCCGCCTACACAGTGACTGCCCTGTGACCCGCTTTATGACAAACTGTCACTTTATCTTGCCACATCACTCAGTGGCCTATCAAATGTGACCCCAAAATAGACAAATAAAAATAGTTTGACATATGCAAATATACAAGTATACAGTACACTTAAAGACATACAGTATTCTTGCACACGCTTAAAAGAACACGTGTGAGTCTTTAAGACATGCAGGCAAAATGAGCAGTGACTGACGTCTAACAATAAACATCAAAGTTGTTGTAGTTGTAAACAGCAGTATAAACATGTTTTTGATTGATTCATACACTCCTGATCAAAATCTTAAGACCAGTTGAAAAATTGCTAGAATTTGCATTTTGCACATTTGGATCTTAATGAGGTTTTAAGTAGAGTTACAATATGCAAAAGCAAGAAGGGGGAGTGAGACAAAAAGCATTTAGAAAAAGTCATTTATTGAAAACAACAATTAAACTGAAATAGGCTGTTTATCAGCTGATCAAAAGTTTAAGACCACTGCTAAAAAAATAACAAAAAACTCTCCAAACCAGAACAAAAAATGTTCTCAGTAGGACTCAGTAATGAGTAGCTCCACCGTTGTTGTTAATCACTTCAAAAATTGGTTTAGGCGTGCTTGATGCGAGTGTTTCCAGGAGGCTAGTGGGAACATTGCTCCAAGTGGTGAAGATGGCTTCACCAAGGGCATCAACTGTCTGGAACTGATGGCCATTTTTATAAACCTCCCTTGCCATCCATCCCCAAATGTTCTCTATGGGATTTAAATGAGGGGAACATGCAGGATGGTCCAAAAAAGTGATGTTATTCTCCCTGAAGAAGTCCTTGGTCAAGCGAGCATTGTGAACTGCAGCGTTGTCCTGTTGAAAAACCCAGCTGTTACCACACAGACGAGGGCCCTCAGTCATGAGGGATGCCCGCTGCAACATCTGCACATACTGTAAGCATCCGCCGTTTGACGACCCTGCACCACCTGAAGCTTCGGTGTTCCACTCAATGAAAAAGCACCCCAGACCATGATGGACCCCCATCCACTGTGCAGGGTAGAAAACATCTCAGGTGGGATGTCCTTGTCATGCCAGTAACGTTGGAAGCCATCTGGACCGTCAAGGTTACATTTTTTCTCATCAGAGAATAAAACTTTTTTCCACCTTTCAATGTCCCATGTTTGATGCTCCCTGGCAAAGTCTAAACAGGCAGTTTTGTGGCGTTGAAGGAGACGAGGTCTTTGAATTTGCTTTTTGTTTTTTAAACCCTTTTCCCGCAGATGCCGTCTGATGGTTATTGTGCTGCAGTCGGCACCAGTAAGGGTCTTAATGTGGGTCGAAGACCGCCCTGTGTCTTGATGGACAGCCAATTGGATCCTCCGGCTCAGCTCAGGTGTGATTTTTCTGGGTCTACTACTTGACTTTTTTGTTCCATAATGCTCAGGATCTTTCAAAAAATGTAAAATGACTGTCTTACTGCGCCTAACCTCAGCAGCAATGGCACGCAAATGGCACTCAAAAAGAGAAAGCTTCTTAGCTTTAGCCATCAGGAGGGCATGACAGTGTGAATGCCTGACAGAAAATGAACATTTTGAGCAAATTTTGGGCTTTTACAGCCTGTGGTCTTAAACTTTTGATCAGCTGATAAACAGCCTATTTCAGTTTGTTGTTTTCAATAAATTATTTTTTCAAAGTGCTTTTTGTCTCACTCCCCCTTCTTGTTTTTGCATATTGTAGCTCTACTTAAAACCTCATTAAGATCCAAATGTGCAAAATGCAAATTCTAGCCATTTTTCAACTGGTCTAAAGATTTAGATTTTTTATTTTATCACATTACATGTGCTCTTTACTTGTGGCTAATGTTACATCACTGTTCTCACTTGTGCAACTATTAAACTAAACATGCTACTTCTATGGCCTATTCATTCATATTAGTTTCCATTATACACAAGGTATTCATTGTCTGCTTTTACTTTTGACTGTGATTTGAATAGTGTTCCAAATGACTCTGCGGGGCTGCCAAATTAAAATGCCCCTTGACTGAAAGCCATTTGAAAGGAGTCCCCCTACATGCTGGCTTTTGTTTAGCTCAGCTGAGAAGTAAAACTTGTCAAGAGGGAATAAAACAGAAGGTATTCATTATTTCAATATATTTGGTTAAAAGTAGGAGTTACCGCTCCCAAGCTAAGAATGCCTGTGCAGTGTGCACTGTATTGCATGTTCATCTTCATTCTCATTATGAGACACTACATAACAAGCAGCTCAATTCATGCTCATCAGGACCTCCACATGAATCGAATTCACAAAATTATGTTCTAAGTTTTGGTGTTATACTGTACTATTGCTGTATTGACACAGACTTACTTTTTGGCAGTTTTCTCATGTGATTTCTGATGGTAATTTCTGAGCTATATGCCATTTGAGCTCATTTGTATCTATTTTGCTTTGAGAGCTCCTCTGAGAAGAAGCGATGTGGTCTCATAAATTAGACGGTGAAGTAGATGTATTGAACACCACAGCCTGACGATGTTTCTTCATTCATTAAATACAATACTTGGCCTAGTCATTCCCTAACGCCAATAGTTTCCACAGCAGTTGGTGTAAATCGATGTCATCACAACACTGACAGCCTCCGTGAAATACAATATTTCCTAACATAGCGACATTGGTAGTCTTATAGTGACTTTTAAACAGCTGGTGCGGGATCAGTTCCCTCAAGGCAGTCTTTATGATTTCACTGTGATTAACTGGCAGACAGTTTAGGATGTAGTCTGCCTTTCATCCTAAGTCACCTGGGCTCGACTGCACGGTTTCGGCACCGGCATTTTGACTTGGAATGCTAGCAAACTTGTAAACATATTGCAATGGATCCATGGATCGCTAGTAAACATAACATGAGGACGTTGGATGGATGGATGGATGGATGGATAATTAATTAATTTATGAAAAAAAACACAGATCAAGGAAGGGCGTGATTTTCAAACTGCAAAGTGGTGAGGGATGACTGTATTTCAACTCAGGGCGTGCATGAAATGAATAAAGTCTGTGCCCTAGTGGAGGCACGCCAGAAAAGAATTGAGAACCACTGGCCTAATCCATTCGTATGTCAAATGAAGTTAGTCATCTCTCGCTACATCGTGGCTCGAATATCGCTCCCTCACTGCGTTTTTTTTTTTCCATCCTTAATAATTGATCGCAGTTTCGTGTTTGGCCCATTATTAGTCAAACAATATTGAAATGGAAGTTACAGTCACCCCTCATTTACAGCGGTTAATTGGTTCCAGACCCGACCGTGATAAATTAATTTCCGCAATATAGGATTCAATGTTAATAAATGGAATATTTTCGAGCATAGAAAAGCTGTTTATGACTTTCTAAATACTGTTTTTTAACATTATTAGAGTCCTGTAGATATTAGTCATCTTTGCACTGGTCTTAACACATGGCGCAACCCTTATGCTGCAGGGACTCGAGACGGTCACAAGCTAGCAAGTTAGCGATTTAACTAGATGGATGGATGGATGGATGGATGGATGGATGGATGGATGGATGGATGGATGGATGGATGGATGGAGGGATGGACCATAGTCTATTTGAATCAAATAGACAGTCAACCAAGCACTGGACATATAGATGTTTCCTATCATATATCATGAGTGTGCAGTTCTGGGTCAGACAGGCATAGAGAGCCAACCCACCAGATGGCCTTGGTCCAACAGGTGGGCTCTTGTCAGGGGTGGGGCTTAGAGGTCTGACATCTGCCATCCAAAGCAAACCTCTCACGTATAGGATAGTGAGAAGCATCACCTTAGTCCCTGTTTCCTCATTGCATATATCTGTATCTGTTGCTGGTATATCTCAAGGCTCCTTCTCCAACTCAGCACGTTTCCTCGATCATATTTCACACACATCACAGCTCAGTGTGCGCTCATTTCCATGGTTAGGGCGTCAAACAATGACAACTCATTAGCATTCATTGTGGGTGTCATTTTTTATGTATGAGACATTTTCATTTTGTTTATAATCACAGTTTGGTGTGTTTGCTTATGTGTGTTATTGTGGTCATTGTTGCAATTGTGAGTTTGTTTAATTACTTACATAAAAGATGAGGCTCAGGGAGCCAAGGGAGGGGGTTGAGCCTTGACTCCCAAGTGTGGCAGTGACTTGAACGTGCAGTATATCACCACAAAGAATTGCCTCAGACTTACCAGTTCATACTGCAAAAAGTGAAATCTAAGCACAATTGAATCTTGAATCTGAAATTCATATTTTTGATCCCAGGCTGGTAATGACTGTAGACTCCCTCAAAGAAGTTCAGTCTTTGCAGGCAGCCTTTTCATTTGAAAAAACAGAGTATCTGAACCAAGTTCAGATCATAATTTGGCAAACAAAATGTTTTCAGTGTTTAACATGTCAATAAATAAATATTGCGCTGAAACATACTGCTCTTGTGATTTCCATCTTCCATATTAATTGCACAGACTGAGGAATAGGGAGGATATTCTGTCTTGCAAATGATTTACTGTATTTGACTTCATTTTCACAATCATTAATAACAGGCTTAGCAAATGGCAGCAAATGCCTCATTTGAGACATGAATGAAAATACAGTGACTATTATTAAACATGTATTTCAAATATGATGTGAGTATGACTCATGACTTGTGTCTGTCAGTGGGACATCATGTGGACTGGTGCATGTCTCCACTGTCCCCTACGTCATCCATCAAGTGAGTGTGCAAGGATGATCTCCACCGCTGTGTCGCTAACCCTTTTCAAAGAGAAAACAAAAGATGTCCGCCATAAACTTTATAAAGAACACAAATAGAATAGGATAGTTTGAAACTACTGAAGATGATCACGATCAGGATGGAGCTCCAGGGCAGCCAGACATGTGGTACCACCATAGAACATCACTGATAGCCTTCCAAACCTCCTCCTCCTTTGGCTTGCTGCACCTCATCATTATTTCACCTGCCCCACAGCGTGAAACCATGTCAGATGCTACACAGTTTTATTACATTAAGTCATATATGTGATTAAATAATACATATATTAAAACGTATAAATACAAGGTGGTCGAGGTATTCAAATGATCCTTAAAAGCTCGCATCTAAATATTTTATTTATAGATTATGTGATATAGATTTAACACATTTCATAAATAATGAATTGGTGCTGATCAGAGTGTTGTACAAATGAACCAAGTAGCCAAAGAGTAACAAATAAGTAGTTATTAATATTACTGTTGTTAGGTTTAGCTCTGAGCTGGAGATAAATCTGCCGACGGAGAACCTCTCTTCTTTCTCCTGTAAAACCTACATTTAAAAAACAAATAACTTTGCTTCGATAATCTCACATTTTGTTTGTTCTCCGTCAGTTTAGTTAGGTTTTTGCTCTCCTTTAACGATTTGGAAGGCCGATATTGTCATGAGAACACGTGACACAACCAGGAAATGTGAGGAAGGCTAGACCGTCTGAATTCACGAGGCTGTTTCACGGCTTGAGGAGGAGCCTCTGAACGTCTGGCCTTTGTTGACCGGGTAGGATACTGGCCTTGGGTGCTGCAGACCATTAAATTACTTCACTCATTCCTTGCTCAACCCTTCCCTCGTGTTGTGCTTCTCTGTGGACATTAAATATAAATCTAAGATAAATATTAGATATTTTTTATTTAGCTTATTTTAAGTAATATGTGTCAAATCTGAGTACATATTACTTTGGTCTAATTTCAGATATTTAATCTCTTTCAGTTTTTGTGGTGTAGACACAGTGTGTATGATCAAAGGTTATATTTCCTTTACATTACATTTGCTATAACAAGTGTTGGGAGAAACGGTTTTGGGGTAATTAATTACAATTTCAACGGCTTTACCGCTACCGACAGTGAAATATTGGGTGTTATTATTGTAGCGTCCCGAAAGAGTCACACAGAGCCTGAGCCTGACAACATTTCCAACTTGCATACGGTCTCTGCATCTTCTCCACACCCACACTACATTTCCTCATTCTGCACTAGTGACACGCGAGGTGCATTCACGGACATCAACACAAAACATAAGCAGGTCGTTCCATTATGCACTGATTTGGTAAGCTGTCACCAGCACAAGCCGGTTATTTGAAGGCTTTTCAAGTAATGCAATAATTGCTTTCCCTGGTAACTAATTATATTTATGAAGGAGTACCATAAATTCTGGACTATTGAGCACACCTGAATGTAAGCGGCCGCACCCAACAAATTTAAAGAGAAAAAAAGATTTGTACATATATAGGCCGGACTTGACAGGTGTCCACGTTGTAACATGGGGTATTTATAGAGACAGACACACTTTAAACCAGGGGTCTCAAAATCAATTTCACTGGGGGCCAGTGGAGGTAGAGTCTGGGTGAGGCTGGGCCGCATCAAGTATTGGGAGTAGGGCTGGAAATCTCAGGGTACCTCACGATACGATACAGTTCACAATACATCCATGTGATAACACCACTGTTAGTTCAGTGTTTACTTGCCCCTGTAAGTATGTAAGTAACACTGAGCTTGCCCGGATGTTGCGGGCTGCAATTACACTACTCTTTGATGTCCAGTCGCGGGCCGCAAGATACGATTTGGTGGGCCGCAAATGAGAGTTTTAAACCACTGCTTTAAACCTTGCAATCGTACATTCACTCGGTGTTTCCAGTGTGAAACGTTGTTTTTCATCAGAGTTCCACACCTGCCTATGTCCAAGCAGTAACTCTACACTTGAGCAAACTTACTTAGGATTTGTCAGATCAAAACACATTATAAGCATCATGGAACTGTAGTTCTTTCAGCCGTAAATTAGATGCATCAGTGTTTAAGATAGAGGGTTCAAAGCGTTTTAAAAAAGTAGTGTCTTACAGTCCAGAAATTGCGGTAATTCTGTTATTGGTTCGATTACGTTTTGGGGAAAGTAACTGTTAGAAAGCCCATAATTTACCATGTTTTTTGTTGTTTATGCTTCACTGGTAATGTTTAGATTTGGGCGTTGTTTTGTCCCACTGTGTTCGGCCGTCAGTGAATGCACCGCAGTAGTGTCATGTTACGTCAGTTGAAACGTCTTTTTTATTACTTCTCCGATGCTGTACAGGCACCACATCCTAGTTTTCCTAAGTTAATGCTGTGCATGAATGCATAAAGGTAAGGTTTTAATTCTGTTATTAGAGCTGTGCGAGCTCTATTGTACACTTTTGTTCAGTGTAACTCTTGTGTTCATTAATGCTAACATTAGCATTCAAGCTAACTGTATAGTGATTTATTATATTAATAAGCATCATATTGTCTTAATTTCCTTATTGAATTCTGTATTTGATGTGCCTTTGGCTAATCATTATGTTTATGTGTAATATTGGTTATATTAATTTACTGTTTATTTATTCAGTGACATTTTGTATTCTTTGTATATTGTTACAGTACCACAGCATAAAGCCTTATAAAGACCACAGTTTACCAGTGCTTGCTGCCGCTTATTGACCAAATCCACCAAACAGAGGACAACTTGCCGTGTTCTTTGACTTGAACACACATCTATACCTTTGACCGCTCCAAACCAGTGCATCCTTGGAGACATCGCAACACCCTGAGAACCCTCTCCGTTTCAGTAACTATAGTAACTGCAACTAATTACTTTTTTAAAGTCATTTGCCCAGCATAGGCTATAAATGATGGTGCCAGTGCCAAAATATCAGCGTGACTTCTCTCTGCAGAAATGAATGTCTCAGCTTTATAAAACCTCTTCATGCTTGCAAAGGTTCATGATCTTTTTCAAGTCTTTTCAAAACTGGTGATTTTATAGGAGCCTAAAAACATTGTATTGTTACTAACACAAGCTCTGCAGTTTGCAGAAATATTGTCTGCGTCGTATCAGAATGGAGTGAAAGGTGGCAACCATCCCTGCGAAAGTTCAGCAGAACTCGGTCCTGAAGTTGAATTATTCATCAGACGTCATTGCCATTCTTGTCTACCTCTTAATTGACAGGTGTCTAGGTGAGTCCATATGGCACATGTGCGTGGATACACACATTTAACAAAGACACACACGAGTGCACACACTGGAAAGGAAGGGGGTGCTCGGGGTTCACAACAGACGATTTGCACTGCGCATGTGAGTGTGTGCATGTGTGTGTGTGTGTGTGTGCGGTAGGGTAGAGGTCTCGTTAGTGCTACAAGTATATGGCTAAATTAGTCTCCTCTATCCCTGCATCACCTGCTCTCAGACCCTGCAGCTGTCACACAGCTAACCGTCTCTGGATTTATTTATGAGAGGTTTAAAATTGTACAGTATTCTATATATCCATGCAACAGTTGCACAATATTGCACAATACTGTGACAGCAAATAGGAAAATACAAGCAATTGTTATTATAATTTGCCATTGTTGAGGCGAACAACTTCTTCACTTGTATATTAAATATGGTCCTATTGGTGAAGCTGCTGCAGCTGTTGGCAACACGCCTTATGTTGCTAAAATTAGTAACTAACAACAGTTACTATGGCTGAGGTGTTTAAAAAAAAACCTTTTAAAATATTCTTTCTTTGATATTGTGCGAAAGCCTTAGGCTACCATTAGACACGGTATGTTTTTAAAATCAATATGTTAATTACCACATTTAAGTAAAATGACACTTTTATCCAGATACTCACCGAAATTTAACAGATTATTCTTTGGTCCAAACCTTTTGTGCAATTAACACATGTGCACCATGGCAAGCCACACTTCTCTGTTATGACGGCTGCACAGATGCACAGTGTGGCGTCCCCACACTTTTATAACTATTCTGATTTGAACACATCACTAGCAATTCAGTGTAATTCCAGCACTCAGTGGATGGCAGTGCATTTGGTACCTGGTCCTTCAGTGGGAACTTAACCGGACAGAATTTTTTTCGGCACAGGGCCAATATTGTTAAAAAAATAGATAATAATAAATATATTGCCATTCACCCTGCCCAGGATTCGAAACCGAGACCCCTATGCCATGTGGCGCCATGTCATCCACTTAACCTTTTATCTTCGAATACATTACCGATACGCCTGACTTTCATTTCTACTAGTAACTTGGAGCATTAGTAACTTGCTGGTCCTTGTAAATTTGGCGCTTAGCCTAATATAACAAGTGTAAATAGAAAGGCTCGGCGATAAAGGGTTCAGACAACTCAAAACTTCTGCCCTAAAATGGCGCTTGAGTGCCGACCCCAAGCGCCGTAGTTCCCCCCATATTGTGATTTACACCATAAATATTAGTCCTATGTTTATTTTATCTACATATTTGGATTCCTTGACCTTGAAAACATGCCATAGAATTGTGTTGAAATTGCATGAATGCCTGAATTGAAATGCTGAAGCTGAACTGAAATGCTGTAGAACTGGTTGAATGATGAAATGTAGAATGTCTGTAGGAATAGTTTGGAAGATGAACTGAAGCTGTACTGAAACACTGTTGAAATGTATGAATGTTGAAATGTAGAATGAGCGTACAAATATTTTAGAAGATGAGCTGAAGCTGAACTGAAATGTATAAATGTTTGAATGGAGCATGAATGTCTAAATTTGTTGAATGAAGGTACAAATGTGTTGAAGTATAGGAAGAATTGGAAAGCGCAAGAGTAGTAGAATATAGAATGAATGTTGAAATGTGTAGTCCATGTGGAATTGTGCTGAAATGTAAATTGAACGGAGGGTTTCAATGACTTCAAGAATACTATCAATGCTAACATACTAATGTTAGCATGCTAACACCTAGTATAATAGTGTCTACCTATGAAAATGGCTCTAAATGCTAGTATGCTAATGTTAGCATGCTAGCAATGCTAAAATGTTAACGTTAGCATGCTAACACCTAGCGTGATAGTGCTAAGTGTTTATATAATAGTCTACCTATGAAAACGGAAAAGTGTTTATATATGTGTCTACCAATGTTACCATGCTAACAATGATAACGTAATAACGCTGGTATGTTAACACAAAAGTGTTTATATAGCTGTCTACCTATAAAACTGGCTAAAAATGCTAATATGCTATTTTTTACATGTTAGCAATGCTAACATGCTAATGTAAACATCCTATGAAAATGGCTAAAATGCTACCATGCTAATGTTAGCATGCTAGCAATGTTAACATGCTAATTTTAGCATGTTAACACCTAGCATAAAAGGCCTGATAGGCAGTGCTAGGCAGCTAGGCAGTGAGATCCCAACCTGGGACCAAAAACTGCCCCGCCCACCGGGCTGTTGCTCAGCCTCCTCCCTTCCCCCCACACCATACGCTTGGGTAAGGCCCGGAAGGAATGGGGTGAGTTTCAAACTTCTTTAGGGTCGTCAGGTGAGCACCCTCCTTCATTGGTGTTTCAATGATAGGCCCACCGACAGGCCCACCGATAGGCCCATGACACCTCCAGAGAGCTCATCGGCAACACCTGGCGTCCCAAGTGTGCCTCCCTCTGCTTTGAGCCCAGCAAGGGCCCTTGCGCTTGATCCATAGCCACTAGCTGTTTGTTTCGTCCGCTTCAGAGACTGATCTTGTTGTCTGTCGCAGAGCCTGTCACTGAATGCCAAGGTCTTTCATGAGCCTGATGGTAGAGGAGGCCACAAAACTTCTGCATCCTACTTCAGCTGGATAGACCTTGGCCTTCCATCCTCGTTGTTGTGCATCTGCTGCCAGACCTGTGTAGTGCAATTTCTTTTGATCGTAGGCCTTTTCGGTGGAATCCTCCCATGGGACCGTGAGCTCAGTGATGTAGACCACCTTTAGTGAAGGGGACCATCTCACCAAGTCTGGCATGAGGTGGTTTCAATCTCCTGGGGAAAGATTAGTTGCTTGCCAACATGAGCTAGCATCTTCCAATCCCGAGCCATGGCTTCAGCTTCTGGTTTGGTAGGGGGGTGGTTAGGCTGTTTCTGCCCTTCTCGAATGAATGTTGGCACAGAGATGGAATTGGTAGCTCTCAGGAGCAAAAAGTAGATGGTGTTCCTCTTGCTCTCAGGGGCTGCTGACAGACTCTTGAGGACCTGATTGTGCCTCGAGGTGTAGCGGCCTTGTGTGAGGCTGGTCCTACAACCTACAACTTTTTGGGGGATGGGAACTGCTCTTATGATGAAACTGATGTCTCTTGCTTCCATTTCCCACACCTGCCTCCAGGTGAGCTTTATCCTGACCACGCCTTCCCACCTCATCCACTGTCCCTGCTTGGCAAGAGAGACAGCCTGTGCTCCTCCTGACGGTGCACCTCCAATACCATTTTCCTCCTTTGTGAAGCTGAAGCTTTGCACCAATTTGGTTTATTCAATGTAACACCAAATCCTCCTCTTCCCAGCTGAACATGTCCCACAATGTTGTTGTGCTTCAAGGCTGACGTAACGTGCTATACTGCGTTGGATGGTGTCCATTTTCTTCCTGTTAACACAGGCGGTGGAGCATTGCTGACGATCTAATCTCTGGAGTCCTTCAATGTCATCTGTAGTAGCTAATAGCAGTTTTACAGAAAAGTGTGAATTTTGGGAACATTTTGATTTTTTTTCAGTATAAATGTAGGTAGCCTGAATGTCCTGAATGTGTTGAACAGCTTGATGTTGGAATGGCTTGAATCGGTTCAGAAATGTGGCAGCAGTAGCAGGTAATTAGGGACTATCCACACAGAAATGTTTTCAGGAAGAAGACAAGCCAACATAATATTTGAACATTTCGACGGACATGACTCACCTCAGTTGACATTCTCCTTTAATTTTGTCGTCTAATACTCCATAATGACTCGCAGAAGTAATTCCACGTCTCGTAAGTCTTGATGTGCAGAAGACGACGGGCTTATACGCATACGTTCTTTCTTCTTGTTCTTGTGCATTACATCGTTTTCACAATTACCCTTTTTCAACTGTAGCAAACGCTGGTGTCGGTGCTGGATTCAGCTGGAACCAGTGTTTGAACTGAAACCACACTAGTTTCATTTTCCATTTTGCTGGAGAGTCATTAAGTCACAAGGGTTACCACAGGAACTTAGCGCACAACGCGCGCCATACTCGACTGCAAAAGTGGCTGACTCGTACATGGAGATGTTGCAGCTGATGGTTATTCTATAATTCCCCAACAGCGTTAGGCAGTACCAACTTCTTTGATGTCAGCAGCAATCACAGACCAGAAGAATGTTACTTTTTCCTGCTTTGTTTTGGAGGTCGGCGCTACATCACACGCTAATATGTTATTTTGTCTGTTTAGGTATTCTCCCGGAAGATTGTACATGTGTGGGCTCATCCGCGTTCAAGGTACCGGTGGGACACTATTATTCCTGACTTCAGTGTAATGCAGTTCCAGTCGAACTTCTGTGTTTCCCAGGAGTCGTTTGTCTACATTTGTGATCGGTTTAGGCAGAAGATAGCATAGCAAGAAGGGACGCAACCTTCCGTGTGAGCGTCCCCACTGAAAAATGCGTGGAAGCTTGCTACTGAAGGAGAATCCAGGACCATAAGCCATCTGTTTGGAGTTGGCTTATGAAGTGTGTTCATCTGCTTGCGTGACTGCAACATAGCCACAAGTGTACTGCTTCCTCTTCACATGGCAACCCCAGATGCTAACAAGTTGGTAGAGATGGATGTATTTTTTAACAGTCGCTGGGGAGCACCGCAGTGTGTGTGCGCCATTTAATGGTAGTCGTATTCCCATAATTGTGCCTGAGGAGTATGCCAGAGACTACTACAACCGGAAAAGATGGTATTCTATCATTTTACCAGCGGTGGTAAATGGAAAAGGACAATTCGAGGACGTTTGTGTTGGATATCCTGGGAGTGTGCATGTATAACTAAAGTAAACATCTCAGGCTAGTGGGGTATTACCTGATTGGTGACCCAGCATACCCCTTGCAAAGGTGGCTGATGAAGCCCTTCACGGACACAGGAAGGTTGACCCCACAACAAAGGACCAATGATTACAGACTCAGCTGTGCACGATCTGTTGTGGAGACAGGGCTTGGAAGGCTGAAAGGAAGATGGAGGTGTCTGCTAAAAAGAAATGACTGTAAACTTGAACTGTGCAAAAAAAATGGTTGTTACATGCTGTATTTTGCACATTATTTGTGAGGAACACAGTGACAGCTACATTGATGAAAATGTTGGCTCTACTGACAGTGTTCAGCCACCTGTTCAGTATTACCTGAACACCCTGTTTGCAGCAATGGAATATTTCAGTCAATATTGTGTGGCTTTCTGTTGTGCCTATGCCTTTTTTTTCTGTTTTTGTTGTTGTTGGGCTGCAAAAGTTGACAAATTATTTGTACCCACTTGTACAGGCATATTGTGCGCACGTAAACACACCAATTAAATGTTTTGTTCAAATTCTTACTGTCGTTTCATATCTATACCAAAACATTGCACAGATTTTCAAGTGTTGACCATTTTTTAATCGAAACACAACTAATTGAAGTCTTTGAAACTGCACACTATTTACAGGTAAACAAAGACAATTTTAAAAAGTTGCAAAAATATATTAAAAAAGCAACAAATGCACATGTTGCCAAATGCTCAAGAGTAAATGTCTTCTTCAGTCTTCACTGGCGCGCCTTCAGCGTGACGACCCGTCTGAGGGCCTGCATTCCAGCCTCCATCTTTTCTAAAGCCGCCGGTTCTCAGCTCTTGCTCTTTCCTCTGCCTCCATGAAATAATGCAGAAGGTCCTCATTCCTTTTTCCTGTGCACAAAAACAGTGTATTGAAGTTATACATAATACATCAATGTGCAGCTACACTTTTATTCATAATATTGTTTTACACCACCTACCACTTCGGGTCTGTTGGGTATTATAGAGGCTTTGGGTTTGTGTGCTTGTAGCGAGGGGATGATGATGATGATCACCATTGTTTTCTGACAGTAAGATAAACATATTAAATAAAAACAAATTAAAGATAAAGATAAAGACAAAATAAATACATATTAAAAAAAACATATTCAATCAGAACACATTTGCATGACAGTTGTTACTTCTTACAAAAAGTTATTTGCTGGTGTACGTGCATTTCATTTATTCCACAATAGCAAGCTAGCATGCGAACAACCATTTTCTATGACGCTTATCCTCATTACGGTCGCGGGGGAATGCTGGAGCTTATCCCAGCTGACTTTGGGCGAGAGGTGGGGTACACCCTGGACTAGTCACCAGCCAATCGCAGGGCACATATAGACAAACAACCATTCACACTCACATTCATACCTATGGACAATTTAGAGTTAGCAATTAACATATCGTGCATGTTTTTGGAAATGTGTGGGAGGAAACCGGAATACCCGGAGAAAATCCACGCACGGACGGGGAGAACATGAAAACTCCACACAGAGATGCGGAGATTCGAATGTCTTCACTATCTCCTGACTGTGTTGCCAACATGTTAACCAGCCTCGGCCACCGTGCGAAATTATTTGGCAGAATTATAGTATTTAATGTACCACTAAGCTGACACGCGGGTCTGTGGCCTAAAACTTTGTCAATCTCGTCACATTTCTTTCCTTTTTTTTTTGGTCTCTGTAGTCCTTTTTTAATTTCTCGACTTTGCTATTTATTTATTTAAACAAACGCTGCAGCGGCAATCTCCTCTGGGACCCTTTCCAAAATTGGCCGGGTTGTTGTCGCCATTTCAGATCTCTTCTGTATTTCGGACGATGTTTCTTCCATTGTCCATGTTTTAGAAGGAGTGTTTTCCATTGTTCTAGTTTAATGCAATGTACAGGTAATAAACAGGTAATTCGTGTTTTGTGGTAAACCCGCCCACCTTATTATGCAAACGGTTCGCCCAGCAAGCTTTTGGAACCACAGCTGAACCAAAAAAAAAAACGAAATTCGATTGCGGAACCATGACAATGGAAAAGCAAAGCTCTCAGAACCAGCTCCAAAAAACCTCCGAACCAGTTACAGTGGAAAAACCGTGGCTGTGTTGCGTTCCCATCTGAATGCAACTATATACTAATCCGGCACAATGTGGACACAACTTTTTTCAACCCGCCAAAAAATAAATAACATAAATACTTCTACTCACCAGAGATGTCACTTTCTCCTTCTCAGTTAGCCATTGTGGGTGTAACTTGTCTTGCTGAACAGTTTTGCTGTGATCAACAAATCAGAGAATGGAAAAATGCTGATGTCACTGTGGGCCAGCTGAGAGGCAAATCTGAAATCAGATTAAAAAAAATAATAATAATAAAAACTCCCCGTTGCTAATAGTGTGTATGTGAAATGGACCAGCACTCCTGTTTCACATTATGACATGGCAATACATAGAAACTGAAATCTGACTGGACAAAAAATGTAACATGCGCATACAGTATAGAAACATGCTCCAAAATAAATATAATTGACTGTTGGAACAAATTAATGCAATTTCATGGAAGAAATAGTAGAATTTAAGTTGTAAATGTACTGTAGGTCAGTGCTTCTGGTTGTGGTTAGGTCAGCAGAGAAGGCCTCGCTGGCCCTGACTGCACACCACAGATATGCTGGTATCTTCATGGCTCTCCATTCATCCTCGGAACAACTTCTTCATTATCACCACAAATGAAACAAATTCATGGACACTCCACAACAACATCTTTAATAAGCTCGTATGTGTGGTCTAAATAAACAGAAAAAAAAAAGTAGACATTCTTATCAGCACCGACGTGTGCTCGGAAATCCCAGAAAATGCATGGGAATTCAACTTAAATCACATGGTGTCTGTGAACGCAACACCTCATTGCTCATAACGTGAATCACAAACATGAATCATAACAAAGTGTGATTCAAATGTTCTGCTACTATTAAAGATATATGTACAGCAATGTAAGGTGGCGTTCACGGCTGGTGAGGCGGTGACTCTTGGAGTTTTTAATGTTAATTAACACCCTGTGTTAATTTAGGTTGCTCATTAAGAAAAAGAAGAGAATGATTAATTTTGGTTGTAAAATATTGTTTTGATGTACTTCTCAGTCCTACTTATTTATTTTTTTTACCTTGTTCTTACCTTGTATCTGTAAAAGAAGCACACATGCCCTATCCTTCTTCAGGAAAAGTTCTCATACTTTGCTGTAAAAGTCGGATCACTTTTTGCTTTGGATATATGATCCTTCATCTTCGCAGTCAAATGCATTCATTCACTCAGCAGAGCGTAAAACTATCTTACATTTCACTTGCTGCTCTCCAGCAACACTGGCTTTTCCTCTCTATGGAAGCACCTTATAGCATGCACATGCCCCCACTCCTTCAGGATGAAGCGAGTACTGCAAACACCTCCCATTTGACATTTATGTGTATCTTATTGCCCGATTAGCAAGAATATTGATATCACACTTACATTGAAGACATTACACGAGCTGTAAGTCATGCTGTATAATGCATGCGCACGTTTCCCTCCTCTCACAAAACGGGGCAATAAAAAATGACAAAAGAACAGCGGGAAAAGAGCAAACTGTCCAGATTTAAAGTGGACAATAGGCTAAAGAGGTAAAAAAGGTTAAGAGGTCATTCGGGTCAGGACCCCTGTGGTTGTGTCAATGTGCTGCCACCATCCCAGGACCTGTTAATTGTCGGTCAAGTCATCTGTATCTGCCACTTTACATGGCCATCACATATGTTCACATATTAGGATAACAGACGCAACTGAATACACACGGAACATATTTCATGTTACTTAGTTGACTGTGGATGCTCTTGTTACACCAGTCTCTCTTTCTTTACTTGCTTGCTTTACTTCCCTTCTACACTAATTGACATGTGACCTTCCTCCCACAGCCAAGAGACTCTCTCTCAGTAATGCTTTTGAAAAGAGTCCAATAAACAAACAATTACGAGAGAGGAAGGTGTATCTGGCTGACTTGCTTCACAATAGCAGAGCGTTTAATTTCTGATTTCACAGTCCTTTGGAAGAGGGGACAGGGGGCCAAGCCAAACAGTTGTCTCTTTCCCAGACACACAAGCAGTTCTTCTCTGCCCCTACTGTTTTTAAACAGCATGTAATTACGTCTCGTAGCTTCGTGTCATGGCTCTCATTTTCAATTTAATGTATGGATGTAATGCACTGTGGCCGGAAGAATACATCCATCACTCTTTGGGTTTTAACATGCTGCTCATAACTGAGTTGCATATTGAATAATTCAATTTACAATCACTACGTGTTGTGGATGGTGACCACAGTTTCAATCCGCACCTAATGGATTGATTCAGTGATAACAGCGGGCTGGAGTAAGTAGTTTTCCTACTTGCTTGTCTAACCGCAGCGTAGCCATAAAGACCATCATTACCCTGCACGCAGATCAATACGAACCACCAGTAGACCGGATTCAAGCTTCACTTCATTCAAATGTTCATGCCAAATAAAAAAAACCTTTGATCATCCTCCTTGGCTTGCATTTACTGTAGGTTCATGTAGAACAGCTAATCCAGTAGTGAGCCTTCCATGCAGCTCTGAAACACTGCTACTGAATAACAATGTGTACATTTTTATTATTTTTATTAATAGTTAGTCCTGTCTATGTTTATAAAGTATGCCTAGCAACAAGTGGTGGGTGCAAATGTGGTGCGCTCTGAGAAGTTGATACAGTGTCTCAAAAATATACACAAGAGTACACCCTTTACAGCAAGCATTTATTATATTTCCTCACAAGATAATACTATACTGGATATACTATTATACCATATAAGATCATTTCCATTTTACACTGTTGGATCTCAGGGAGGTTAGGAAGAGCTTCAAAATGCCCCAAAAAATTCAAAGGCAATTTATTGCAAACAAGGATTCAACTAATAGGCTGTTCATCATCTGATCAAAAGTTTAAGACCATAGCTCAAAAACCCCTGAAACCACCTAAAATAGATAAAAAGAAAAAAGAAATTCTAAATGCGTAGCTGCACCATTCATATTAATCACCTCAGAAATTGGTTTGGGCATGCTTTATGCCAATCGGATCCTCTGGCTCAGCGCTGGTGACATTTTTTGGGGTCTACCACTTGACTTTTTTGTTAACCCTCAGGATCTTTTAAGAAGTTTCAAATGACTGTCTTACTGCGTCCAACCCCAGCAGCGATGGCACGCCGTATGAGACCATGCTTGTGAAACTCAACAATCGGACCGCGTTCAAAGAGAGAAAGCTTTTTCGCCTTTGCCATCAAGAGATCACGACAGTGTGAATACCTGACATAAAATGACATTGCATCCACATTTTTGCCAAGATATCGGCTGTGATCTTAAATTTTTTTATCAGCTGATGAACAACCTATTTCACTTTAATGGTTGTTTGCAATAAATTGCTTGCTCAAAATTTCTTTTATCTCACGCCCGTTTCTTGTTTTTGCACTTCGAAGCTCTACTTAAAACCTAATTATGTTCCAATATTGCAAATGTAAATTTGTGCCATTTTTCAACTGGTCTTAAGATTTGGATCAGGAGTGTAAAGCATTGTTATAACTTAGAGTAGTCACATACAGCATAGATTTACTGTCCTCTGAAAATAACTCAAAACAAATTGTCTACTTAGCAGGCAACACAAGTGAATTCACCTCAGAGTGAACATGGCCATATTGTGCCCAAAAGGCAATATTTTCCTCTACACTGACTACTCTAATTTATACATTATTATTTATACTACATAACGAGGTGCCAAAACATGGACAGGGAGTAGGCAGGAACATAATATGAGACTGAAACACACAAAGGAAAGTATTTGCGCACATTTACGTATATTACAGTTGCCTTGTATTATGGATGACAGATATTATTGACCGAACCATTGACCCGTTATTATTGACAGGCTTAAATGGCTTAAAAATTTGATATCGGTTCATATCGGTATCAGTTTTTCTGCCGATAGTGACATTGGTGCACAAGTGAAGACGTCGTGTTCCACAGATTAACAAGCTTGTTAGCTCGATATGTCCACAGTCTATTTCCAGCTTTTGCCCTCTGACTTTGAATATGCACTTTCAAGGTAAAAAAGTAGATAAAGCGTCAATACTTCTAATCTAATATCACATCTCAGGAAGAATCACTTGGAGTCACATGCTGGTAGTGTACCTACAGCAAAAAATAGTGACGGGAGACGTGTGTATTGAGCCCAGTTTATAATATCACTGCTTGCGTTATTACAGCGTTTCATACTTTGCAGTTTACTTTGTTCTTTTATGGATGTTTGTGCCACTTCGAAATGTGCAGCTTTCCAATACTGTATGTATTGTTGCAAACATTATTAAATTGGATTTCTATATGTGAGTATATTAAGTCTAACCTATTTTCCTTGTTGATAGTAGAACATGTTATCTTAGTTGACTATTGGTCATTATTTTTAATAACTGTTTTATGGAGACAAAATGTTAAAAGAAATATTGCACCTTTCTATAACTTGCATTGCATATTGCAGTATTTGTCTTATTTTGCACAAGTATTGTTTATTGTAAAACACATCCAATGGCATCACTGTTAATGTGTTCATTCGTTACACAAGATGTAACCAGACATTAGTCTGGGGGAAGAGCTGCTGCCTATATCGGTATCGGTTGATATCGATATTGGAAATTAAGTTCTGGACACAGAGGTGCCGGCTAGAATTCTGGGTGCCATGAGAGCATCTCTACTTAGTATTAAATAAAAGATCAGATCAGTTGTTTTAGATTAAAACATGCATGATTTGTGTTTTTTGTGTGATTGTTATTGGAAATTAGGAGCGCCGACATAAAAGAGTATTTTCCAGGGATGTAGTCTACTACTTTACATGTCACCTACAGTAATATTTGCTGGTTATCTAGTATAAACTAAATATGAATCCCTTGCATGATGAAATAAGAACATGCTTAGACTCAAAAGGCAACGCTTTCCAGCACCGAGTGATTCTAGTGGTGCTTATGTAACACTCAAGTTGAGTCCCTGTAGGTGGATCCTGTTAGACTTTATAATGATAAGTTACGTTTATTTCCAATCATTATTACAAGAGGGTTGTCTGAAAATCTGTTTACTTTCTCTTCTAGAATTTGCTCCTTTTTGGACATACAGTACACGTGCTTGGCTTCATTGTCCATATGTCTTTGTTCTCCGTGCTTTTGTGTTTGGTATCATTTGCCATCCAGATACATCTGCCAGCACTGATCCATTGTCCTGCAGTGTGCCGCACAAACAGGCGTCAATTAGGCAGCCTGTCGCAGTCTGTGGCAACGTGATTACTTTGGCCCGGCCTCTGCCTCAGCACCTGTCTCAAACATCCTTTGATGGGCTGTAACTTAACCCCTGTTCAACTTTGCCTCTGCTAAGAATAGCACCGCGCACACAGGTCATGTTCACCCTAATGATCACTTCACTTTTTACAGGTCAAACCAGGAGTGTGACGAGATGTGTGAGGTGATCACTGCTCAGAGGAAACTTGTCAAAAAAATACCATATGACCATAGTTGTTAGCGACTACTCCAAATTTGGGTCTGATATTAGTGATGGGCATATCCATTCCCTGATGTCGATATATTGATACTCACACGAGTATCGAATAAGTATCTATTACAGTCATCCCTTACCACATTGTGGTTCAAATTTCGAGGCTTAACTCTATCAAAGTTTTTCTAACATATAGTCATCAATAAATCATGTTGTTCTGTGGTTGAATACAACCTATTAGTCAAAGATATGCATATTTAAGCAAATTGTATGTAATTTTTGCCTAAATTAAGCATTTTCAAGCAAGAAAATGGCTAAATTAAGAAAAAAATTAGCTAAAATACAGATGCAAGCCATCAAGAAGATGATTCAAATTGAGTGAATGTAGTATACTGCATTGGTCACTAGGTGTCAGTAATCGTCCGGTGGGAGCGAGACCAGCCGGAACAACAGGCTTTTATTGTAGGTATAAATTATTTCATGACAGGCACAATAATAATAACACAATATTCATAACAATAATAATCTTAATAATAACACTGGCTACTGTTGCGGCCACGACAAGCTAAAACTCAACTATAAATGTCCGACGTCACTTCCTGTCTGCCACACACAGTTACAGCAACATACGAGCACAAGTTTTATATATGTCTTAAATGGCTTATTTTTTATGATTTTATCTACTATATTGGGTAATGTGAATGTAAGGGTGACTATACGGGTGTTATTCCAGAGGGCTCTCACGGTGGCCTAGTGGTTAGCATGTTGGAGATCACAGTCACAGTCACACACAGTCAGGAGATCGGGAAGATCTGGGTTGGAATCTCAGATGGGCATCCTTGTGTGGAGTTTGCATGTTCTCCCCGTGCGTGCGCGGGGTTTTCTCCAGGTACTCCGGTTTCCTCCCACATTCCAAAAACATGCATGTTAGATTAATTGGCGACTCTAAATGTGAGATTAATGTGAAAGTGAATCCTTGTTTGTCTATATGTACCCTACGATTGGCTGGGGACCAGCCCAGAGTGTACCCCGTCTCTCGCCCAAAGTCAGCTGGGATAGGCTCCAGCATACCCGCGACCCTAGTGAGGATAAGCGGCATAGAAGATGGATGGATGGTGTGTGTAAAGGAGCGTTTGTGTGTGTCACTTGTGTGACTTGACGTGACTGTGTTTGGAAGTGAAGTATAAGCCATAGCCTGAGTGCACTACAGTATATGGGCGCAGTCCGAGTTCTGTAAACTGACTGTTCTTGAACACTTTATTTTTTGTAAGTTGTCAATATTGCTTTTTCTAACACCTGTTTTCATTTTACTTAGTTTGTCGGTGTTTTTGCAAACCTTTATTTGTAACGTCACAATTATATTTTGTGAGATGATTTGCTTGAAGAGACATATTTGACTGACGGACAGTTTTACCTTACCAATGTCTAATTGTTGTACATTGTGTTTGTTTTTATAGGTCCATTTTATATTGAGATGATTAAAAAAACAGAATGTTTAATAAACAAAATTTGCATAAAGAAAAATGTATGATCCAGTTTCATGTTGATAGGTGTATTTAAAAACCTTAAAGTGATCTTTCAAAGGTACACTTATTATGGATAAAAACGTCCTATCATCTGCGATTAATTACAAGTTAACTATGGACAAAATGTGATTAAATTATTTTTTCGATTGACAGCCCTAAAATAAAAATTAAGTATTGTAATTTCTTGTGACTACAGTAATCCCTCATTTATCACGGTTAACTGGTTCCAGACCCGACCGTGGTAAGTGCATTTCCACAAAGGAAGAAATATTTCGTTGTATTAGATTCTAAACACTTTTTTTTTAGCATTATTAGAGCCCTCTAGATAGGAAATAACACCCATATAGTCACATAATGCACTTGCATTATCAATAAGGCTTTTTTTGTTGTTGTTGTTATGTCTAAGAAGACACAACAACAACAACAAAAAAGCCATTTAATGCATAAATAAGACTTGTGCCCATTTGTGTTCCTATAAATGTAGGAAAGCAGAGTGGTGGGCGGGCAGGAAGTGATATCGGGGCTTCATTGTTGATTTTCATCTTGGCGTAGGTTACACCCGCAACAATAGTCCATTTTTATTTGGGATTATTGGGCCTCATTCACGAAACGTTCTTACGCACAAATGTGTTCTTAAAGCCTTCTTACGAAGATTTTTGGCATTCACGAAACGTGTTCTTAACTCACAGTTCTTAGATCTAAGAACAACTTCTACGAACGCTCAGGAGGACTCTTACGCACAAGCAAAGCTTGCACTTTCAATGCGCAATCGCCCTCATGATGGATTTTGCAACCTGATCCCAAAAAATGTAGTGCAAATAAAATATCCCAACAATTATTTATCATCAAAACAACTAAAATATACTCCATTGATAAATATATATTCAAATCCCAATTCATCAAAAAAAAAAGGCTGGCTGGACGTGCGCTGCGCAGAGAGAGAATGTAAAGGGACCATTAGATTTATTTGCTGAAAGCCACGAATATTTGATGTCCCGTTTCAGGCTTCAGGCTTCCCTCTCTGTTCTTGCAGGTGTGCAGGATCATCAGAATAACATCGCAATGAAACGTGGTGTGCCTATTGCGCACGTAACACCCCCAGATAACGACATGAGCCCTCAGGCACGTCTTGAGCCAGAGCACGGGGCTGCTGTATTAATTAGGCAGCGTCTAATCAAATGTAACCACAGAAAAAATTAATTGTCACACACAAACTATGTATTTTGACTTTATTTTTCCATCATGATTGTGTAAATATTTTCTAGAGTTTCCGAAATGGTTTGGTTTCTGATTGATGGCCCACCTCCCTTTTCCTCCAGATCCCTCTGGTGCAGTCTAATCTTTTTTTTTTTTATCTATTTTAAGTCAAAACACTTCTTTTTAACCTCTGCGGTGGCGCGTTTCTCCGTGGAAACGGCATTTATGTTTCCTGCAATGGTGCTCCATGCCGACTCTTTTTGGATGGCCTGATGACCGGTGGATACACGTGAAAATAAGGTGGTCTTGTGTTCGGTCACTCCTTGTAAAAGCACCTCTATTTCTGTAGAATTGAAGTTTTTCTTTCGTTTGTTGTCCAGCTGCTTCTCAATCTTGCCCTTGCGCGTTGCCATCTCCGCCTCCAGCTGCCTGTTGCGCACGGCAAATTTTTGACCTGATATGGGAAATAATAGGCGGTGACCTATGCAAATTAGGCCTCACATGCACGGGCATCGCAGTTGGCATTCATCAACCTAAGAACACCGGTGCGAACGATTATCCATACTTAAGAACGTGTCGTGAATGTGGCGCAGTTTCCAACCCACGCCTTCTTAAGTACACTTCTTAAGAAGACTTTTAAGAAGATGTTCGTGAATGAGGCCCATTGTTCCTGTTGTGAGATCATTTGAACTGTTAATAAAAGCCTGTTGTTCTAGTGATCAAGTCTTGTTTGTGTGTCTCACCGAACATTACAGTAACATTACTGACACCTAGTGACCACTGTACAATACTACATAGCATTCACAAAATCTTTGAATGTGTCTTCTGAATGCCTTATATTTGTATTTTAGTTCATTTAGTCACTTTTATGCTTGAAAATTAAAGTTAATTTAGGCAAAAAATATGTACAATTTGCTTCAACATTTGTTTTTGTTTTTTTTACTTTTCACTTTTTGGCCGTATTTAACCACGCATGATTCATTAATTTATTTTTGAAAAATTGTCATTAGGTTGAAACCGCAAAAGTAGAAGCCTGAAGTGGCGAGGGAGGATTGTATTATGTTTGGAAAAATACACATTAAAGTTGTTAAATGGCCAGTATATGTCCTGTGTTTTACTTGGCTAAAACTGGCAAAAGGTAATCAGTACTGGTATTGAACCAAAAAAAATCTGGTATCACCCAGAACTACAGTATCTGATATCATTTAAAATCTACCAAGTTGTTTTTTGGTGTCCGAAATGACGCCCACTGGCCACAACGATAATTTCATGTGATTCAAAGCATATGTTGCCTTTACAGATATTGTAATGTTCATTTTGTGTTGACACTTTTCTTTGTTTGCAACAAAGCACGGTGCAGCATTGCATCCTACTGAGAGTAACTCATGTAGCTAAATAACCACAATATTAGAAACCTGCCTACCCCTTCTTCTTGACAGTAGTTTACATAATGAGTTGTGGGTTGTCTGTGTTGCTGCCGCAAATACGATCCACAAGAGGCACATGAATGTATATTTGAAAGTGATTCACATGTCACTATTCTACTTAAAATCTTTATTTAACGTTCAAACATACAGAAATTCACATCAACTGTGGAGTTAGGGACAGCCACTAAATTATTCAATGCAAATCAACATTTAAACAACCATATTTTATACATACAAATTAAAAACAATTGCTTATTTAGTTGTCAATATTTGATCCTCTAAAGAATCTGCGTCAATCTGCTTTCTTTTTATTTGCATATGTCAACATCCATTAACATATATTCCTTCTGTGTTTACACAGATGAAGTCGAGGTAAATATTATGGTGTTGCACAAAAAGATACTGTTAATCTGTCTGCAAACCTCATGGTTTAAAAAGAACCGCAGCTAATTAACAGCACACCAGTACAGGAATATATTTTAATATTGATCTCCTTCTGTCCCTGGAGCATTGTCTGTGTGCAAATGCATCTGTGTGTATGAGAGTGCAAGTGTGTGTGCGTGTGTGTGTGTGCAGCCAAGAGTATGATTATGAATATTTTAAGAGCACATTTAACATGGCGAAGCCGAAGCAAGCTCGGTGAAGGATTTGTGCCTACTCTTCAGCTAATGACCTCAGGCTCTTCCAGCAAAGCTTCTTCATATTTTAAAGAAAGTCGATAAAGCTGCAGCCCAGTCAGCAGCATTAAGATTCATACAGACGCCACAGGGACCCTGAAAAAAATTAATAACACGCGTGTCTAACAATCCTTCCTGCGATTTAGAGGAGTACCTAAGATCTCTGCCTCAAATGCAAAGTAGTAATGAACACATAGATGAGATAAATTCTGAACACGCACCCTTTACCTCTCAAGCCAATGCACAAACATCGTTTTGCTCCCCAGTTTCTTCAGGCCTCTCTCCACACGTAAGCTCGTCACCCTCCCCAAACTATTGAACAAAGGAACCCAAACATGCTAAATCCCTCTGCACTCAAAGATATGACTATGTGTTTCTCCTCCATCCCTGCCTCTCCATTTTCCACAAGATAGCAAGCACAAATTGAAGAGCTTTATAAGACGCACATTTTCACCTCTAAACAAAAGCCCTTTCTCCCATTTTCTATCATCATTGTTATTTTGTTTCATCTTCAGATGTGACGAGGCACTGATGGGTCCTCTCAAGGCAAGGTCAGCCATTGTGCAGAAACAACTTTTTGTTTGCAATTCGTGCTCAGGCTGTGGCTCTTTTCTGTTTGCCTTTGAGACAGTGAGGAAGGCACTCCCGTCGATGTAAACTCCAGGTACTGGAGCACACAAAGTAAAGAAAGATAAGATCTATATTTTTAGCAACTGTATTTTGGACATTAAGCTTCAAAGTAAAAAAATATATATAAATAATTTTGGACCGCAGTAGGTGAGCGGGCTTCTCTTAATTGTGGTAAGCGCTGCCTGTCTTGGGAGGCTAGACAGCATATGGCAGAGTCTCCAAGAGAACAACACAGTACCCACACAGCCTGGCAGTGGCTGGAGCACGTGTGTGTGTTGGCGAGATGAGGGAGTTGACATGGGTGGGGGCAAATGTCTCCCAAATTCCAATTCAATTACATGAATTTGAATTGAATTTGAACTGAGGCTGCAAACAGGCAGTAAAATTGCAGTTCAAATTTGAATTGATAGAAGTAGAATTGGAATTCCAATTGATAATGCTGGTGTATTCCAGAATTATTCTATACATGACTTATTTACATATTTCATAGAAACATTATTACAAACATTACAAGTTGCGATGAAGCTCATGTCCATTACATATTAATTACAGCAAGTTTTCAATGTTTTTCATCGTCAGTTAAGAATAAAAACATCCTATATAAAATTAGCATTTAAGTTGATGTGTTATAACTTTCATGTTAGGGAAAATTGTGGAAAATGTTTTACTTTATCTTTACTTACCAATACTTTACTCTTTACTCGTTACTTTATCCAAGTTTTCAAAATGGAGGGAATTTGTGCTTAATGTTGTATTAAATAAGTACTCATAGTGTCTACGTCAAAACCAAATTCTCCCTGTTACTTGAAAACAGGGAATTTCCCTGAATTGCAATTATTTTAATTCGAATTAATTGAATTGAAATTCCATATTCAGAATTTTGCACAAGCCTGGTCTCTACGGAAACAAGATAACAAGAATTATATAGCTAGGCTATAGCTACAGTATATAATTACTCCACGTTATTAAGTTATGTATTGATATATAAAAAGTACATGGTGACCAAATCATCACAGTTGTTCTCACTGGCCACTATTTTTTATGAGCATCGTTGTCTTTTTACATTTTTTACGATGTGGTGGTGATTGGACATTGCAAAAAATAAGCATGTTTTGTGTACACCTCAACTTTAAATTTTGAATCCCTTGTCAGGTTTTTAGTCAGCAGGTTCGGAGAAGGCGTTCTATGATCTAATGTAGGTTTGTGCTTGTCTATGCTGGAACCCTGGCGGTGTTGATTTCGCCTCCAGGAGCGGAAGTCCTGATCGTCTGCCTGGCAGAATAGTTTCCATTTCCTTGTGTCGGAGTTAAAAGGGAAAGGAGCAAATCAATAAAGCCTTAATGGAAAGCAATCAAGAAATTCGGAAGCATATTAGAGCCAGAAGGCCAGGAAGTTGGACAGCATTTATTTAGGGTGAGTTACCTTAAGACTACAGTTGAATCAACTTTATTCGGTCCATTTGATCACCGCTGTTATTCACAGAACGAGTAAACTAGAATAACAACATATAACAAGATGCATCTAGAATGTACAGAGTGACTTGTTTTTGAGATTTTATAGTAAACTGAAAGAAAAACATGTAGGCAAACATATCTGGTCTCCAAGGTGTTTGAATCCAACATCCCGTGCCAACCCAAACAATTCAGACTCAATTCAGCATATAGCCACTTCAAATCCTCTGGCAGAGACATCTCTCTCTCTCGCTCTCTAAGGCCACAATGAGAGGCTTGTTTAAGCAGCTCATCGGCAGCCTGGTAGCCCATATGTGCCTCACACCCCACCGTCCCCAGTGGGTTCCAGCTCTGTGCAGTGATACCACCTCATCTGCCAACACGGGCCGCTTGGAAAACCCCCAATCCATCCTCTGGTTTCTCTTGTCTTCTCTTACTGGGTAATGTTATGATCTAAACTGATAATGTAGCCAGTCTTTTTGCCATATCAACAAATCACAATATTCAAGGCAGATAAAAACAAACTGTCAAAATGAAGAGGTCAGCTGAGGAAAATTGAGAAGAGAACACACTGAAACACACATCATAGAATAATGACACGTTGCTGGTAGTCAGGCATTCTTAACATAAAACAGAGAAGTAATATTTTGTCCAATGAACAATGTGTGAATCTTTTGAGCCGGTTTTGGTGGCATATGTGGTGAGAAGCAGACAGACAGGAGATCAGGGTCCAGTGTCATATCCACGGTGTGTGTCTGCAGGTCCCGCACGGCGGCGGTCCACTTATCCCCCTGCCACCGCGCACATATGTTCCGAACATGGAACAGTTGGATGCAGCCGATGGCTGAAATGGGTCAGGCAGACACAGATGGAGGAAAAAACTCCCACTGGGTCATTGTCAGATGACTTACACCCTCAGAAAAATGTGAGAACATGTGTGAGACATCGAGTAGTATCGCCCAGATTGCATTCGCTTTCACACTTCAAACTGTGTTATTTAATTCTAAATTGTAAAAAGAATAAAAGACATAGTGTGAAGGATTGCAAACATTCATTTTATTGTGCTCTTGTTCTGTGGGAGATTTATATTCTCAAATTCTTGCTCCGGTGCAATGACTTTTTTTCAAGATAGAGCCTATTTTTGGACAAAAAAAAATAAATCAGATTAAATAATGCATGAATATTAATGGCAAAATCCGGGCGCTTGGAGGAGATTGGTACCTATGAAGGTGTATAATATGGTTCACGTTCAAATTGCTCAGCGAGCTGTGGAACTTCATAGATTGATGCTACCAAAATTGCACAACATAAAACATGACATGTTGAAAAATGTACTTCTTGGCCTTGGGAGGTGGGAATTAATGTCTCCATAAAAATGCAAGAGAGCCTAAACACATTTCTGCAAAGGTGCAGAAAAATGTGTATCGCACAGCTTAATGATGAATTCAACATGAAGGGGAAAAAAAGACAGGCCAAACTAAAGTCACATTACATTAAGCTGCCCATTACCCTTCAATTTAGTCTTTTCAAATCAAGACATCGCAAATGGCGTCTCTTTTGAAACGTCTCCCATAGGTGCTGCTGGCATTTCTCCTCCGTAAGTGGAGGTCGTCCTCAGACAATGCCGCCTCACTCGTTTTCTGCAATCCATGGTGTCGCAGCTAAAATGAATTCTAGGTAAATGTCCTTGACTGTCAAAACCCTCATTAGAAAAGGGATGTGAGGCAATCATTGAGGAGTTGAAAGGTCATCCATTTGTTCCACGTCCCTTTCAGAGTGATCCTTGGCTTCTCTTTCATGTGATCATTCAACAGCATTTCCTAGCATAAAGTGTCGGGTCCAAGCTAGATAATGAAGAGCTGAAAACACATTGCCTGTCCTTTCCTAGAGTTATACTCATATGTTGTTACTGTGCCTCAGAAACTTGCATTAATCCAGAAATTGCTTCAGGATCTTCCAGGTGATGTTTCATCCTGGCTGATTCAGTCATACGGTACCTCTTGCATCTTTCACCTCAAATGACCCATCACATGACACATCATGTTGTCAGGCATGCATTAGTATGTGGATGACATGTGCTCTGCGAGGCAGTCATATGTTAACACTGAGTCCCTTGGATTAAAGTCAAGTTTGCAGCTGTAGTTTTGGAATAATTCATCGCTCGCATTTTTACCCTGGAGGAGCCACAGGTAGTTGATGAAGTGGCAGTGCCAAGACTCCCAACTGGCGAAGACGAAGCGCAGCTGCCGGGAGTCAGCACGGCCAGATGCCGTTGCTGATGTACCATGTGTTCCAAGCGGGGCAACAGTGTGTTTGTGCGAGAGCCGGCTGGGAGGGGAGAGAACGATACGCTTGCCAAGACATTCTCACGCTGATGCCAACCTGACACATGCTCGGGTAGTCCCCACGGTTCACGGTGCCATCTCTGCCTCTCTCACCGGTCTGTAGGGGGTCCTCTTTTTCCTCAGATTCAGCCCTTTGCCAGGATGGAAGCTGGCACCTGCTTGTCGCCATCCTGCCCGTCAGCAGCAAGAGCGTTTCAGGTGGTCCTCACCAAACGATGTGTTGGCTGCAGGCCATTGCAGCTTGGTACGATCATGTCACTTTAACCTTTACCACTACTCCTTACAGCACCATGTCTCATCTACCCATAACAAATTTAAATAAACTATGCCCCTTATAATCCACCAGTCTTCGGTCATCCCACTTGCTGTTGTAAACGAGCCTCTTGATGGCTGCAATTGCAGCGCCCGCAAGCAAAAAATATGGCTGACTTCCAGGACACAAATCCCAAAGCCTTGGTCGTTTGTTGACAGGAGGCAACATTTTAAAAATGGAAAATTTCTCACCTGCTTCTACATTAAAAACGCATCAAAGCGTCAAATCACAACAAACAAAGGGTTATCTAGAAATGACGTTATTACTGGGGAAGCATCGCGCCCCCTTGAACAGCGGCTCCCCACAAATCGGAACGGATGGTCTTTGACGATACTATTCCTGAGCGGGGGGGAGTTCTCTGATACAAAGGCTCCACATTCATTAGGAACATGCCATCATCGTTTGCAGCATAGGGGGTTTGCGAGGGAAGTGAAACTTTTTGAACGTGTGCCATGTCTGTACCATTCTCTTATCGGAGGCCCTCGACTGCCAGCTGGCGGCTGAATGTGCCCACTTGCACAGTGATGCCAAGCTAGTTGGCACACCGACATGTGATGTAAAGCCAAATGTGTCTGTGTGGTGGCTGCATGTATGCAATACTCACCCCTCCCATCTTCCTCTCTCACCTCCCCATTGCATCTGTAGCTCTTCAATAATCGGAGTTGATCTTGACAGTATGTACAAATTCAGACAGATGCTTGCGTTAAAAAAAAAACCTCAGAACAAGTATTGAATACTATTCAGTATATAAAAGTATTCAAATGTGTTAAACTGAAATACTTAGACATAAAAATATTACAGCAAAAAAGAAAAAAAATCTAAACTGCTTACTTTCTTTAAAATGTAACATTTTAATAACTTTGGGATAAAATAATTTAAATCATTAAACGTATATAAATGTATAATACAATTGCATTATTTGTAAATTGTGATTTTGGAAGTCAGACTTGTCTTTTACGATTGAAGAAGACACCATAGCGTTGCATTGTGTTGAGACGGAACTGCTAAACCAAAGTTAGGTGTTTCCTGCCGGAACCATTATTTGGTGTACTGTCCTTCACAATAAGGACACCGGCTTCTAGGTAAGGCGAATGTAAATAATACTCTGTGGTACAAGCTTGCACCGTTGCGGTGTTTTGTCATATATATAAATGTATATATTGTATTTTAAATTTAGATTATCTAAGCTAGAAAGACAATCCACAGAACGATTTTAAAAGTAAATGTCAGCTCGTAGTGAAATACAATACATTAATTTACCCCTCGGTGCATCATTAGCGAACCAAAACACATCTCCAAACTTCACCGGAGTTTAACCATTACCATGTCATTATTTCCAACACGTATTCCTTGCGAGCATATTTGACTTTGTGGGTAGTAAGAGGCATTAAGAATTGAAAGCATTAATACAGATCCAGTCTAAGTAAAGTAACTATAGCTCTGATAAAGCTACAGATCTCTAGCTCTAAGTCTGTAATAAAGAACACGTCGCATACATGTTACGTTTAGACACTCATGCTTGTTTTTACCCCCCTATGATCAGCACGTTGAGTCAGAGTAGCATTCAGATATGATTAACAGACAGTATAGGCAATTTATGTGTCTATACAAATTCATTCATTTGATTTTAGAACTTGGAGATTATGTTGCATTATTGACTCCTCAAGCAATCAGTTGCCACACTCAATGTTCGCTTGTGAATCAACAGGTGTCATCCTTAAATAACTGAGAAGATGTCATCCATCATGATACTAATAGCCTGGATCTGAACGACCTACCTCAACCATGTTGTCAGGATTTGTTGGAGCATGTCACTCCCTGAAGTGGAAGTGTTGCCGTAAATCCACCATTGACATACATTTTTGCTTATCTGATGCAAGTCGGTGGTTTCCAGGAAATATAGTCCAGAGGAAAGCTCATAAATGGACAACAGTACCCTCATCAAAGATTAAGCAGAAGCCTGTGTATGCTCGAGCTTTAACATTTGGAGACAAAACAGCTGTGATAGATAGTAGTGGCTGCCACAGCTACAAGCAGCTTTATGCCAGTAGCTTGGGTCTTGCAAGGAGAATCAACGCCACCCTTAACTCTGACTTTGGACGCCTGGAAGGGAAACCAATCTCCTTTTTGTGCGATAATGATGCTTCCTATACGGTGGTGCAGTGGGCCACTTGGATGAGCGGTGGGACAGCGGTTCCACTGTATAAAAAACACCCACCATCTGAACTGGAGTACATCATCACAGATTCCCAGAGTGCATTGCTGGTGGCGGGACACTCCTATGCGGATAACTTGGAGCCCCTGGCACAGAGGCTGGGTCTGCCTTGCCTCACACTTCCGCCTACCTCTAAAATCAGCACTTTAAACAAAGATGACACCCAAGACATGGAAGAGGTCAGACCCCACTGGGCGGAGCAACCAGCCATGATCATCTACACCAGTGGTACGACAGGCAGGCCGAAGGGTGTTCTCCATACGCACAGCAGCATCCAAGCCATGGTAGGTGATGTCTTTTTTACAGTTGCCATTTATATAAATGGAAAATTTGGTACACATTGGCTTTAAACCCCCTACATTTCACATACATAGTATTTTTACCATGTTCAAGTGGTGTTATTGTTTTGGCGACCGTCTAGAACAGGGGTCTCCAACTTTCATCACCATTAGAGCTACCTTGGCAAAAAAAAGGAGAGGTGATGGTGCCTCTCGTCCATGGAATTTGCATGATGTCAAGAGGGCATTGTAAAATGCTTGTTACATTAACAAAAAGTAAAACATAACACGGTGTAAACACACACACACAGGCTTTGCTAAACTAAGCTAACCCAAGTAGCTTCCATTCACGTTCTGCAAGAGGAGTTTTTCTGGCAACCTTTGCCGGGGTTTCAGGGCGCCGTTTAGACATGTTTAATTTACAAACATGGGTTAGTATTTGTGATAAGATTCCGCCACGATGGAGCGGTCCGCTGGGAAAATACTTCCCCACTCAAAGTTCCTTTTCCTCACGATGACATTTCATTCACATTATGTCAGTTTTTGTCAGATTCTGCTTTTAACAGTAGATTCTGTTTGTATTGGTCAATCCTCGATTGTGTTCGCGATTCCGTTTGCAATTCCGTTAATGCGGCCCTAATTAAAGTGGGAACACAAAAATGAGAGCACAACATGTAACAGGTAAGTGAAAACACATACGGCAACTACTACTAATGTGGTAGTCTCGGCTTTTTGCTAAACGAGTGCCGCAAAGCATACTGGGAAGCCGGAAACATTCCACCGACGGGAGTGATGCTGTCTTTTTGTAAATAATTAATCAAAGTACAGGTTTAGAGTTAACACAGTTGTTATTTATGATCCTCCGCAAGTACTAGTAGTTGCCCTGTGTATGTGTTATCTATCTGCTGCTGTGTGAAGGTTATAGCGTTGCTTTTTTTAAGACATTGTGAGTGAGTCAAACTGTTATGTTCAGTAATGACTTCCTGTCAGCACTGACAAGCTCATTACAAGTTCGGTTTTGGGTTCTGCTTGGCCAAATAAAGAATGACTTTCTTTAAGGCGGCTGAAGTTCCTTTGACCCTCACTTGGGAAAGTCAAGATAATATCATATTTTTCTAATTATGTTTTCCAGTTTTTGTTACTTATGGCCTATCACAGTTCAGGTTCATGACAGGTTTCTGGTGGTGTTTGTTGACAAGTTTATTGGTTGAAACGTGATTCCGGACTGAAAGCTTAATGTGGCCCGAACTCTAGCTCCAACTTTCCCCACTTTGAAACTAATTAACTGATTTAACTCTTCCATATTGGTTTAAAAATTCACATCAAATAATTGATTTTCATTTCACTGGCTAACATGTGCAGGACCAGGGTTTCTGCTACATGTAATTGATTGTGGCCACTACAAAATAAAAGCCACCACACCTTAAAAAATATTTTTTTAAACTTGAAAACAATGTTAAGTAGTATATTGTTTGAATGGATATACTGTATGTGCTGTATAGATACATGTAATAGAGTATTATTTACACACATGTTGACCACAATTAGTCTGAAAACATTTGAAAATATCATAAAAATGTTTCACTGCACTTTATTTTGATAAAAGTGCACCATAATCGCCTGTCTGCCTTGTCGGCACTTGCTCTTGTGTGACCAGAAAAAAGTATGTGTCTTGTGTTCCTTTTTATCGTGCAAATAAAAAATAGAATGTAAAATGTGTATCACAGGGGGTCACCAACAGATGCTAGTAGTAGCTCACCAGCTCATGTTGAGTAGTTCACCAAAGAATATTTGCTTCGGGTCTTAGTAGTTTTCTAAGTGTTCTATTTATACATGACGCCAGTATTTAAGCAGTCACATAAAATAGATCACCTCTCTTTTCTTTTTGTCAAAGTAGATTTAATAATGCTGCAGGTTGGGTACACCTGTGCATGCATAACCCTGGATTATGACTTTATAGTGTTTATACAGGACAGATTTCTGTAATGAAAATATTTAGATTATTTCATTTTGGTAATTGTGTTATTTGGAACTAAAAAGTATATTATTATATGTATTAATTAATTTTACTCTAAAACAGGCATCAAATTAAATTTAGGTTAGTGTCAAATAGTACAAAATGTTGTACTTTTCTACTAGTCACACAGTACTACTGGACTAAACGGGTCAGATAACAAAAAGAGGCTCAACATTTTCGACTCTCACTTTAAGGGCTCTCGGCCATTAAATTGAGTTTCGCAATGTTCTCGGGTTCTGTTGGCTGTTGAAAAATGTTAATTAAATAAGTAAATAAATAAATAAGTCATAAAAATGGTTATTTGTCATAATTTTAAAAAAAATGCAGCGGCACAACAGAGCGGCGGCAATCCCATGCAGCCCACCACAGTTTCAGAAAATCCTAGGGGAAGCCTGAGCACTGTTGTTTGGATAGGTTGAGCATTTTGAGCGATAATGAATTGACTTCTGGCTATTTCATTCATTCACTCATTTTCACTGGCTGAGCTGCAGCCAATCCCAGCTGACGTTAGGTGAGAAGCAAGGTACACCCTGGACAACTGGTTATATGTATTATAGCGTTTGTCTAAAATGTCCCCAACTGTTAGATCCTCCATTTGTCACTTTCCACAAAATATCTCAGGCGTGAAGGAGAGGTCCCCTTCATTATTACATTAAAACATATTTAAATCGACACGTGTTTGTGAATTCAAGAAATGTTTTTTGACATCTTCACATTGAACGACACACACACACACACACACACACACACACCTCTAAAGTATCTACACTTTGATTAGCATAATTCCTCTTTTGTTTCAGTCTAGCTTTCTTAATTAGCATTAATTTATGCCATTAAAGATCTCAAAAAGATTTTGCTGTATATTTTGAAGTCAAATTGACCCACTTGTCCATTAGTGTGGAAAATCAAATCATTCCGAGTGAAGTCAGATCTTCATTTGTCTCTGCTCGATCCTCGGTGGTGAGTGAATGATTAAGGGAGTGTTTTCTTGGAACGCAACGATTTCAATTTCCTGGAAAAATTCCACTGCCCTATTTCAAATTAAGGATAGAAAACATAATTGCCTATTTCCCTCTCCAGTGCAGCACACATTTTCTTTGCATCTCTAATCAAGTTTTATAGACATAAGGAGGCTCAGGAGATTGTTTTGTTAGTATAGCTATTGTTGCAGGAATAGTAACTGCAGGGAGGAAAACATTTGTTCTCATATAAAACCCTATGGGATGACTTTCTACAAAATGTTGAAATGTCTCTGGGACTTTTGTCCATGTGTCAGACAATATCTTTGCATTGTTTGTTAGTATCAACATTTCAGCTTTTTCCTCATTACATTATGCCTTTCATAGAATATTTTCTTTTTTTTTTGTTTATTTTATGTGCCGTGGGCCCATGAAAAAAAAATCTAATAAAAATCAAAGTCCGCAAATCACCCAGGGTTTATGTATTTCACTGGGAAGTGTTACCAAATGACGGAAGAGCACTATACGTCTTAGCACTACAGCTAGTCATGACTCATGCTAGTCAAGGCGAAGCTTGTGGAGTTGTTATGCACTAATGCACACTCCCCGGGCTTGTGGAAGTGGCCTGCGTGTCTGGATCGTTGCTTCCGCTGTGAATATTTTGCCTTTTGTGTTTGTGAAAATGCATGACACAAGAAATCCTTCCTGTTTTTCCACTTTTAATGCATACTGCGTGGAATTCTGAGTGGAGTCACCGTCACCTAACAGGTAACGCCAAATCCAGTTTTGGCGTTTTAAATATTAATAGTTCCTTTTATTTGTGATTGTATTTACAAATAAATGAGCAATTAATTAATTAATGTATGAGAAACACTGATGCATGCTTTATGCAAACATTACACTAGGTTGTTTTCATAAACAAATGTAAGATTAGTTAGCACTAGTAAACCAAATAATAAACCAAATAATTTAGAGTTTTAAGGGCATATAACAGCAACAAGACCTTTTACATTTGTGCATTAGTTCCTCTGTCTGCTATCTCGCTTTTTCCCCACACCTGCTTGCCTTAAGGTCCCCACACATTCAGGATTGCTACATTTTTTGGTTAGCACAGTAACTGGAGGAAAAAAAGGAACATAAATGGTCATTTTCTGGCCTTATTAGTCGGGTACAGTCTCACTGTGTTGATGATCAGATTCTGGGGTGTCTTTCAACTGTGTGGCCCTGTGGTCAGTGGTGGGATTTAAAATGCAGGAGCACGCAGGGTCTGACCTCAGAAATTGTGTTCCTGCAAGTGTGTCTGTGATTATCAGCTATTTATTCAATCGTCTGACTCTCCTGCGTTTAAGAAAACACTCAGTGGAGATTCATCTGCTAGAATGCAAGACAGTGTCTGCCGTCAGTGCACAAAAATGTATATCATATGTAACAATATGAGGGTTGTTTTCTAAGTCAATGTTTACATTCATATTGTATCAATCAGGATAAAACGGTTTTGATGTTCATTTATATTTGCAATGCTCTGAGAAGACAAAACAAGGATTTAACATAACATGAACAACACTGACCTAATTATATCAACTGCAGGGGATATTATTTCTGTATTCCTGGGTATGATCATCATGCTGTGATACTTTCAGACTCATTGCAATCATGTTAATTACTGCAGCAAAGATTCAAAACATGAAGGATGAACAACATATTTTGATGGCTCCTGCCGTTGTTGTGAACAATTTCAACAAGGCTAATGGTATTATCTCTGTAATTTGGGTATGTATAATTCATCAATACTATGACTCCCTGCCCTCCTCCTCAGGTCCAGTGTCTGGTCTCCGAGTGGGCGTGGTCCAAAGACGACATCATCCTCCACACGCTTCCTCTCCACCATGTGCACGGCATTGTAAACAAACTTCTGTGCCCACTCTGGGTTGGCGCCACTTGTGTCATGCTGCATGAATTCCAACCTCAAAAGGTGCAGCCTGCTCTCTCATACTCTAAATATTTCTCTTGGTACATTTTTGAAAAAAAAAGTTGTACATCTGTAAGGCTTAGGAGATGAATACAGTATGGGGGTGCAGATATCATTGGCAGTGAGTCTATAAGAAGCAGTGTGTTTGCTGGAGGCTTGAGAGCTGCAACTCTTTCCGCATGACTTCCTCTTGTCTGTAAGCCTACAGTGTATGGTTATCAGTGTCTCTCTTTCTCCGTTCCACTTTTCGTCTCTCCTCGCTTCATCTCCTCTTGCACTCTCTCCCTCTTGCCAGTCCCCTCCTCCCATCCCTCTCTTGCTGTCAGACTAAGTGTTTTGGACCAAGTGATTAATTGCCCTGTGTGGCTTTGTATCTGACCAATGCCGACTCACGGTAAGAGCTTAAGCAGCGGATCAATCGATGCGCTGACATTGAAGAATGATGGCGCATATTTGGCCCTGAGAGACAATGGAACAAGTTGTGTGTGTGTGTGTGCGCGCGCGCGTGTGTGTGTGTGTGTGTGAGACACAGGAATATAAAAAGACTGACGATTCAACTGTTTTCTAACATATAGGTGTTTTATGTCAGGCCTTCAAGAGCTTTAATGGCTGTGGGCATAGATGCAAAGCAAAGACCTTTGAAGGACAAGTGTATCTGTCAGAAAGGCATCTCTCATAGCCATCAGTATTCGACTGTTATCCCTGACCTTGTGTACCAAACCACAAAGCCCATTCTCTTAACCTCAGAAAAAATGCTTTATTGTCCTGAAGTTATAACTGCTTGATGAAATGCTGAAGAGTCTGTTTCTTTTATCCCTCAACTTCTGTAAAGGGTAACCCAGGCAGTAGTAGGACTTTTTCAAAGACACTCCTCCTATAGTCCTAAAGTGGTACAGAATGTTCAGCACTACAGTGTAGATGCTGAAGGTTTCATTGCCTTGCTCCAAGTCAGCTATTAGGGAAACTGGTATTACGGCTGTGATTATTATGGATATTAAATATGAGAAAAGGATTTACTGACACATTTTCATTTCATCATGTATAACGTGAGAGAATTACAAAGGGGGAGGGATAACAAGACAGTGGCTGTAGCCAATGGTTTCTTCAATTATCATGTAATCTACTGACTACTCGATTTAGTCTCCACAATTTATAGACTGAACAGTAAAGTGATAGAACATAGTGGAAAAATGTCCATCATAATTTCTGCCCAGTCCAAGGTTATTTCTTCCAATTGCCCGTTTTGTCCATCTTATCGACAGCCTAAGACAAAATTACATTCACTTTATTAAATCTCAGATGCCAATCCTTTGCAGTGAATGTGAGAAGAATACATCAATCCCACACCAGCTGCACGACAGTCAGCTATGTCCTACAGTATATGTGAACACTACAGCAATGTAATGTACTATTTGTATTGCTTCCAGCTATCTAAGGATTTAAGATGTACTTAATGCTGAAAGAAATGGGTCTTAAAGGTTGTTAAAAACAACATGAATTTTACTACACAGCCATATTTGTGAAATATTATAAAGTAGCTACCTTTTTATTATTTATTTAGGATATATAGTAAATCCACGCTTGAATGTAATCCGAGATTACATTCCGGGACTACCAGCGAAGGACGAAAACACGCAAGTAATTGATGCACACATAAAAACATCTATTTTTAACACCTAATCTGGGTTTGATTCTACGTTGGGCATCTCTGTGTGGAATTTGCATGTTTTCCCCGTGTGTGTGGGGGTTTTCCTCCCACATTCCAAAACATGTTGGGTTAATTGGCGACTCTAAATTGTCCATAGTTATGAATGTGAGTGAGAATGGTTGTTTGTCTATATGTGCCCTGCGATTGGCTGGCGACCAGTCCAGGGTGTACCCTGCCTCTCGCCGTAAGTTAGCTGGGATAGGCGCCAGCATACCCCTGTGACCCTGGTGACGATAAGTGGCATAGAAGATGGATGGATGAATGGATGAATTCAGCTTCAGAACTCTAATGATCGATCAAAAGATGTAATCTGAACCACAGTGTAGAAGTTATATATAAGGCTATAGGCATTTGTTGTCGTCCTTGCCGTATTTGTGGCAATTTCGAGGATTTTGTTCATCCTGAGTCAACATTTTCTTACCCAAATAATTTTCCGAAGGATGAGGGCAAGACTTTTGGCTATGGCAGTTTGTGGGCAACTTGCTGAGGCGTCTGTTTCGAGGAGCGTGTACATGGATGTCGGAGTCGGGAGTGGTGGGGCACTGACAAAGTCGCTTCACTGAACCAGATTTTCAAAATAATTTTTGAATGTCAAAGAGAACTTTTGCTTACATCTGTGAGTACCTTTCCCCAACTTTCAAAAGGCAAAACACGCCTTCCGATGACTTATAGGTCAGATTTACGAGACCTGAACAGTCATACTGCAGTAGGATCGGATACATAACTGATTTATGACCACATACAAAAGAGGCCTGGGTTGCATTTGAAAAAATCGGAGCAAGAGGGGTGACTGGAGCGCTGCCGGTGTCCCTCAAACCACCAGTGCTTATGGAAGGGAATATATCCAAAAAGAAGAGGAAGACTTATGACCAGAAAAAGGGCATAATAAATCCTGGTCCAGACACTCAGAGGGGTTTGAAAAATATAAAAGGCCTTTAATTCGATTTAATTTGGGCTACAAAACATTAAAATACACCGACGCGTATCAGCTCGTGCCTTCGTCAGAGTGGAATTGAAATTATACAGTTCATACTGACATGCCAGATACAGGTCACATATGAGCAAAAAACTCATAATTGACCTGCAGTGTCAACCTACAGTAGCTGTTTCTCTTCGTCTCACAGCAACTCTGATGTGTTCAGGGACCGCCGAACAAAATGTCAAATCTCAACGCTTGAAGGAAACATAGGGCTACTCCCTATCAAATGATTAAAAATGTAGTCTGATTAATTACCGTTTTCAAATGAATTAATCATGATTAATCAGTGTTTGCAGCTATATCTGAAGTTTGTGCATTTTCACTCTTTTATTAACTGAAAGATAAATTGTTAACATACCGCATGTGTTAACAGTTCAAAATTAAATGAAATTTTAAATCAAGCTAAAGCATACTACGCACCAAAATATACTCTTTATTATGACAAATAACAATTTTTTATGATTTATTTATTAACTTATTTAATGTTTTTCAACAAAGAGCAGAACATGTACCGAGAGGACATTGCAAAACTGTTAATTTAATGGCAAAGTTGCTAAGAGCAATTAAAGTGAGAGTCTTAAAATGTCGAGCCTCCTTTTGTTACCTGACCTGTTTAGTCCAGTTTGTAACAAACCTCTGTGAGTCAGGTCCCTAATCCAATAAAAGTCCATCCACTAAAAGATGGGCGTGCAAAATACTTTTAGGGTATAATATGGTTCAATAATATGGTATCAGTTTGTGGTGTGATTTAGAATATATGACACTTTTTTAACAAACTCTCTTTAACGCAATAGTAATTTATTGACGGTCCCTATTATGAACAACCTGCGGTTAGAGCAGCACTTCCCGTGTGAGATCCCCGCACCGTGACACAGCAATGTTCCCTCTAATTTTTCAAGTGTCTGAGCATACATACAAACGACCTGAGCATTCCTTGGATCTCTATGAGAGCCACCAGACATGCAACACTTGTCGTATCATACCCGTCCAAAACCTGAGAACTTGAGGTAGTCCAAGTTCCACTCTGTGGTATTAGCATGAGTGGGTTCAAAAGAATGGCAAGACGTATTTCACAATGTAGCTTTCCTTTTCATCAACCTCAGACAGACAGACTATCTCATCCAATTCATGATCTGAATCTTGTAGGAAACCCCTGGTTTATCATTTCATTTTACATTATTTCCTTGTTTACCATTTATTTTGTTAATTATGTATACTTGAATTTCCTTTCTGTTTTGCAACAGCTTGTCGTGGTACTATTTCATCCTGGAAATTTACTTGAAATTGATGCCATATTTGTTGCATATGTTTACTTTTGTCTAAATAAAAAAAATTATTAAAAAAATGTCAACCAAAAAAAAACAGCCATCTTCCGCTCTCTTCAGCAACACTCGAGAAAAGTCGGCCTAAAACGTCCTGTTTCCGGTAAATCCGGCCATCAAAATAAAAGCACACTAGTACTACGTGCACGGTTAAGCAACACATGACATTCAGTCCGCAGTTGCTACCTTAGCTTTGCAGCACGTTTTTCAGAGCAGCCCTTTCTTGTTCAAAAAATAAAAAATCACACCCAGATTCGCCTCTTTTAGTCCACCTTAAAAGAACCGCTTTGGCTTGGTGTGTAGATTATATCATATGGTACTGCCCATTCGTTTCGCCATAACACGGCTTACAGCAAGCAGCCTGCAGCTCTCTTAACTCCGCTGCGACATTAGCTATATGCTAACCTGGAAAACAGCAACATATATTACGTAACACACTGTTAATACATTGATTGGCTCCTCAAGTAAAAATTAATCAGCTGGAAGGTGTTCGTCATTGTGTTATACTGTATGTTGTTACCGCTTGTACACAGAAGCACATAATAAATTGTTAAGTGATTAATTTATTTACAGTTCATGTTGGCTTTTATTTCATGCGCTGCATAAATTTGCAGTGAGTGGCAACTACCGCTGTACCTACAGAGCCGAATATCCACACATCCAACATGAAATTAACTTTACCACAGTACACTGTGGACATGTCTGCATGTGGTGTTGCGTTTTCTTCTTCTTGCAAGTGGCGGGAGTCGCATTACCGCACCTACCGTGTTGGAGTATGGCCCAGCGTTGCGAATGTTATACGGCAACCGGATTGGCCCGATCTCGTGGCGGAAGCCAAGGTTATCCGGTCTTCAAAATATATCGGTACAGCAGCTGGACATCCTTATTTAGAACAGTATTGTAGTAACAAGAGTAATAAACGCAGTACAGTAAGAATAGCAAAACCCACAGATACCACACTTTTATTCTACACAATTAAATTGTGCCATCTTAGCCGTTGCTCTTTTTTGTGTGGAAAAAAGAAGATTGCTTGTGTACACTTTAAAATATAATAAGTTGACTTTACTTTGGCCGCACGGTTAGCACGGTTAGCTCTAGTGGTTAGCACGTTGGCCAACACAGGAACAGCCTGGAGATCGGGAAGACCTGGGTTCGATCCTCCCTTGGGCATTTCTGTGTGGAGTTTGCATGTTCTCCTTGTGTGTGTGGGTTTTCTCCGGGTACTCTGGCTTCTTCCCACATTCCAAAAACATGCAGGTAAGGTTAATTGGTGACTCTAAATTGTCCATAGGTATGAATGTGAGTGTGAATGGTTGTTTGTCTATGTGTGCCCTGGCTGGCGACCAGTCCAGGGTGTACCCCGCCTGTCGCCCGAAGTCAGCTGGGATAGGCTCCAGCATGCCCCCGCGACCCTAATGAGGATGAAGCGGTATAGAAAATGGATGGATGGATGGACTTTACTTTAAAAAATATGCAAACGTGCTGCCTCGCAAAAAGTAATTTATGTTAAGTTACATTAAATACATATGATAATTATTGTGTGTGTGCAGTACTTAACTTATTTTGAGTTTGCAGTACTCAAATTATCTTAAATATTTTGATTAGAATAACTTGTTTATTTTGACTATGGAGTGCTCAAATTAACTTGAATGAATTAGATGACAGTAACTTATTTATTGTGAGCTTCCAGTACTCAAGTGATAGCTTAATTCGCTCTGGTGTTGCTCATCTATCATATTCAGGTCAACTTAATGTAATTAATTTTTTGAGAGCCACTGTACTCAGGTTCAACTCAAGGAGCGAGGGATAGATTAGTGTAAAAAGTAAACACATTAGCCTGGTTTTGGTGTTTACCAGGCTAGTTCAGCTGAGGGCCTAAAAATAAGGTGCTTTCCGTCTCAAAACTGTATGCATTCGAGACTGAAATTTTTGCATCACTAAAAAACCATTGTACATGGAAAAGTCTAAAAGTTTCTTGACCTAAAAGAATTACAACAGAACATGTCAATTTCATTAAAAAACCACACACACACAATGAACTGAGAACACTGAATGGATTAACTCAGTGGAATTAAAATTGATTGAACAATTGAACTAAAAAATAGTTACTGACCTGCATGGGAACATGTTCCAGCTTTAGACAAGAAAAAATATCAAAGAAATAGCCTCTGAACAAAAATGCACACATATTAAAAAATTAATATTCCTCAAATAATTGCTGGAGAGAATATTATTATTAAGACCTAAAACCTTTGAGAGAATCTTTCTGAACTAATCATTTTTAGTTCAGATACTTTTAGTGCATATACTTTTTGAAAAGCAAAGTAACAACCTGAAACATATTGACAAATGCACATTAACAACAAATAGTTCCTGTTCTTCCTCTCTTCAAAATAAGAGTTCTGGTTGTGTTGGCATTACTTGTACAAAAGCACATACATTTTAAAAGCACATACATTTATTTAGAAAAAAAAGGTTACAATTCTTTCTTGGTATGAGACACAGGAACCTATTGATTGTTCGTAAGACATTAATATTGGTGTGCCAACACTACATAGGCATTTGAAATTATTGGGATTATTATCTTGCAGGAGCTGTGACGTGAGATGCCTGTGTAGTGTGGACATACTAATATTGCTGACAAGTCACTGCATTAGGGAGCTCTAGTTGACCTGAAAAGACAATTTCAGCATTAAGCAAAAAATTGAAAAAAAAAATTCTAATTCTAACTAGTCACAAATGAAAATGTACAATTAATTGTTTTAATCACAAATTAAAATCTGTAATAATAATAATTATATAGTTACTTATTATATAATAATTATTATTATTTTAACATTAACAAACTAAAATGTACACGAAATAATTGATAATAATGAATAAAATAATTATTAAATTAAATATTTTCTTTCAATTGTAAATTTAAATATACAACAAATTTTTTTTAAACCAAAATTGTGCGTTGAATTATTTTTTTTAAACAGTCATAAATAAAGGTGTACAATTAATTATTTTTTAACATGAGACAACAAGCGAATCCGGTCAATTTTCAAAATTAAAGCAGTTTTCAAAATTAAAGCAATTTTCAAAATAATACACCAAGATTGACAAATACCGTAGCCCTCCCTGTGCCTGTTTATTTATCTAAACAGAGCCCGACAGAGTTGAAAACACACACACACACACACACACACACATCAACACACATATATATACACAAAGGGTGCCTATAGGCTACTTTTCTGAGACCCTTATTTTATTCAGTACAGTCAGACAGGATGTCTTTTCTTATGAAGGCCAGAAGTGTGTTGTTTGTCTTGGAGCACTTGACAGTAGTGTGGTGGGGAATGAGTAAATGTTGTTCCAAGGAGGAGGGAGAGACGTGTTTGCGAGTTGGAGTTACATATGTGATGTTGAAAATGAGCACTGCTGTTGATGTGTTAAGCTAGGAATAAAGTATCACACCCTGTGTATATCTGTGGGGACGCTACACATTCTCTATCCACCCTCATAACTGCCATGATACGTATGCGATAATTACGCTACAAAATTTTTACGTAATTAATTAAATACGTTAGTTACCATTGTTAAGGCGTTATTTGTGACAGCCATAATAAAGGCAAACATGGAAAAAATGTGGCTTTTTGAGACAATGCATGCTACATTGTGCATGTATCATCAAGTATTTATTATATTTTAATTATTACCGACTGAGGGTGAATGAGATGTGTGTTCTGCAGACAGAATTGACTATTTTCAAAGAAAAAATTTAATTTTTGTAAAAAAAAAATTTTTCCACCACAAATCTGCTGAATCTGAACCGTGGGGGATGTGCGGGGATCCACAGTAGTTTAACATTATTTTGGGTTGGTGACAAATCGGAATGCTTTTTGGATGCTCACAGTCTCATTTTATTCAAAGAGACCACATTGGTATTTCACTTCCACCTTGAGTGCAGGTCCCAGCAGCTCACTGAGGTGTTCAGCATGCAGCCCGTGCATTTGGGTTCTCACTGCATCCTGTCCCTCAGGTGGAGGCCAGCTCTTTGACAGACATAAATTGCCTTCTTCTCCCCTTCTGGTGGACTCCGGTGGAAGCGCTCCACTGGAGATGACAGACAGCAACCACAATGGTCAAGTGAGAGACAGTTAATAATTCCTCACTCTCTGTCTATAAGGTAGCTGGCACACCCTCATTAGCTTAGCTCGCTTCGCGTGTGATATTGCTGTTATAATAACAACAAAAAGTGAGAGGGAGGCACTTGATTTTAGTACTATCAAGTCTAAATTCTGTCATCGGCATATGTGAATTTAAAAAATGAGGTAGATGACAATACACTCACTCCCTCAAAACATTAGATGCCTTTGCACAATCTGATGAAATCCAATACAAATTTTACATTTTGACCGATGCATGCAGAGGGTCTGCAGCTGTGTAGAACTGCACTGTGTCATGCTGACAGTACCATTATAATCAGGTCTAATGTTGTGGTTACTTTATTTAGCTACAAAGACATGTTTGATGTCGTGCAGTTCTAAGTTAATCTACAACTACAATGATAACTACATTGGTGGTACAGTGGAAATCAGCTGAACGACACTGTAGACATGGAATAATTTGAGGCTTGGTGTGAAGAGTGATGCTATTCATTGCTGATATGTATGTGTGTGTGTGTGTATGGGTGTGTTTAAGTGAGGTAGCAATAGACTGCATAGATAGTGAGCAGAGACAGGAAGATGAAGGGATGAAAGTATAGAGAAAAAGTAGCACTTGGTATGGAATGAATGTAGAAGAAGTAAGGATAAGTTGACAGATAGACAGTTAGGGAGGAGCATTTGTCTCTCGGGGAGGGGACAAGGAGACAGACTTAAAGAAGCTGTCGTTCACCTTCACTTAATTCACACTGCCCTCCCAGCCTCCCATCTTCAGCTTTGATGTGATGCATGAGAGCGATGAGGTGGCATTGATGGGTTGGAGTGTGTAAACAGGCTTTATCCTTGAACAAGCGAGCCAAGTTTTATATTTGCATATTGTCTTCTATTCCAAATGTGTGCACCTTCTTTCTATGTGGAGAAGGGCATGTGTAGCCTCTCCTGTGGAGTCAGAAAGCACATTTGTCAAACGGAGCTGCATAGAAGCCCCTTCAACCGGCCAATGTGTCAGCTGTGCCCCACAGCATTCTGATGTTTTCCTCCCTGTGACCTTTTCAAATCTCGCCTTCTTTTCTTTGTGCGTGTTGACAGCTTTAATATGAGGTGGCTTCGTGCACCTCAGCCTTGCCATTTAAATCAAATAAACCAAACTAAAAGGCACTTTTCAAGTTGCATACAAATGTGGATGTAACCATTTATGTTGGATTTCTATTCATGTTGGACCTGTCCATCAGAGGGTCCTTATCACTGTCTTCCTTCTGCCCTATGCAGCCAGATGCCAAGCTAATCTCTTTTTTTCTACTACGTCTCTTCTCAGGTATGGGAGATGCTGCTGAGCTCCAAAGCTCCACTGGTTAATGTCTTCATGGCTGTGCCAACTATCTACTCCAAACTCATTCACTACTATCATCAGCATTTTACACAGCCTCATGTCAAGGACTTTGTCAAGGCAGTGTGCAAAGAGAGGATCAGGTATGGGCTTTGGGATCAAGGAAAGCACCAGCGGGGAACAGTGGGCATCCAAAGGGAACATATTTGTGTACCATCAGTTACACAACACAATATAATGAGATTCGATACGAGAGACTGATCAAAAATGACATGATCGTAGGGTGTCACAAGACACTCAGTTCGCGAGATGGGACGATACACGTGCTTGTGCCTACGAGAACAAGACGAGATTTTAACATTACTTTTAAAAAAAGCACAATGAAAAAAAAATACTGTGTATATGACAATGATAATTTAATTTCTACCATGTTACCTTGCATTGCTTCTCACAAGGCTACACTCTTCTGTACTCTGTGTGTATGCTACCGGCCCCGCCTCCAACCACCGAGACAAATATACAAAAAGGCTCACTCCGTTCATGCCGTTGTTGTATGAAGCAAACGCACTAAGGTGCCGAAACCAGTGCACAGAGTGAATCCTCTTCCTGCCTGTTTGGGGGTGAGAGACGAGGAAAACGCATGCACATGGCAATATATTGAGGCTGGCAAGACTGAGTTCAGTTATTGTGTGATTAATTAATTAATTTATAATCGTCCCACTCCTAGTGCCCACAAGACAGTTTTTTTCTGGACGAGAAATCTTGTTGCGTTTTAATCATGCCAGATCTTGTGACACAAGACCTTGTGACATCCCTATATTATAGTGATGTTGATTTTGACTGACACTGTCAAAGTGGTATTCATTTAACAATATGTTAAACATTGTGGTTGTAGTTTCTTGCCACTTTCATATTAGAAATAAGGTAAGGTAATATACCGTTTATTATGATGCTTATTATGATTGTGTAGTTCTACACCACTGCAAAGTACAGAATATCATTATATTTTTTGATTTACTTAATATTGTGGTCAGTGAGTGCTTGTTTTATACAGTAGGATTTCATACAGTGCCATCTTTATATTTTACATTCTTAATCGTTGCCTTCCCTTTTCAGACTCATGGTCTCTGGCTCTGCTGCTCTGCCGCTGCCCACGCTGCAGCGCTGGGAAGACATCACGGGACACACACTGCTGGAACGTTACGGCATGACTGAGATCGGCATGGCACTGTCCAACCCTCTGCAGGGCCAACGCATCCCAGGTATTCAAGTTGGTTACACATACATATTTAATATCCATTCTGGGGGATAAAACACATTAAATGTAAAAAAAAAAATAATAATAATAATCAATGTATTCCAAAATCTGCCAGCTATGAGAGAGGTCTTCATGCTTACTGCAACTAATAGTATCATACAAGGATAATTTTCTCAGAATGTCAAAAACTGCCTTTACAAAGAACATCACAATGTTCAGTTACATTTCCGATAACCGACATACCAATATTGTCCAACTCTCAATTTCCGTTATCGATATCATCCAATACCGATACCGATATGTGTAACATCACATATCTGCTGTGGTGGAATTAACACATACAGTATCTGTACTGAAGCTAATGGATAGAGCATCAGCAATTAGCTTGTCAACGTGGCTGTAAACAACCTTGTACAACATTGTAAAACATCGGAGAAATACCTGCCATTTGGCTTAGGCTGTGACCCTTGTTTTAAAAGTCAACAAAGTAGACATTTACATTTTTTTTATCATCAATAAGTCCAGTGAAGAAAATCAATTGTCATAATTTTCGTGTCGGCCTAGCACCCTTAGTGCAGCAGCAGTGGCGGAGCCAGAAATTTTTCATTGGGATGCCCACGGTGAGACTATTACTCAGATAAGAGTGGCAATAAGTTGATACCTCTAGATGGCCAGTGGGGTGGCCGGAGAGTGGCCAGGGGTGGCCACCACGTAGCTCCGCCCCTGTGCAGCAGCATGCTATCTTCATTTCCACACCATACTACAAATTGCATTTACAGAGTAATTCCTGGCCCAAATGACCATATTTTGCACCATCAGATTTTAATGAAATTTCATCTGATATCCTACATATTATGCCTTTTGTCTTGTCCTGAAGCTCCGATCTATGAATTTTTAAAGGCTTAAAGTTGGACTTAACATTCGAAGCCGTCGTATGAGTCGCGGTCGTCCAAAACTCAGTATAAATCAGATGCGAAATTGAAGAGGAAAACTAATCTATTTTTTAGAAGGTCATAAACAGATTTTCTATGCTGTAACTACAAAAATATTCCATTTATTAATATTGAATCCTGCTTTGCGGAAATTCCCTTTTTGTGGAACAAATTAACCACAATAAACAAGGGGTGCCTGCAATTTGTTAAGCATGTCCAAAACAAATAAACCATTACCATTACTAATACCGCGTTCCTTATTATAGCTGTAGGTCCTGTCCACACGGAAACGTTTTTTTTTTGGTGAGTTGAAAAAAAATGTGCATCCACTCAGTGCCGGATTAGTAAATAGTTGCATCCAGCTGGAAACGCATCACTGGTACCACTGTGGCTGATTTCGAGCTGGTTCTCAGAGCTTTGTTTTTCCATTGTCATGGTTCCACAATTGGTTCAAATTGAAGCAGTCTTTTTTGGTTCAACTCTGGCTCCAAAAGCTTGCCGGCCCGAGTTTGGCCCGAACCGTTTGCATGATGAGGTGGGCGGGGTTACCTAAAAAAAAAAGGCTGCAAATTACCTCCATCTTTATGACATTGCATTGCAAACTCTACCAACCACTCAACGCTCCGAAAACATGGACACCAGAGGAAACCCGCTGTCTCTTGTCCATTTGGACATCCGAAGAAGTGCAGGAGAAATTTTAAAAGGCGACAAGAACCCGGCCAATACTGGAATGCCTCAGAGGCAAGATTTTGTTTGGTTTTGTTCGGTCTTTCAAACAAATAAATAACAAACTTGAGGAATTAAAGAAAGACTACAGAGACCCAAAGAAAGACCTCGGCAGGAGTTGTAGTGATCGGAGGAGTGCTTTATTGTGAGGAGTTCGACAAAGTTTTGGGCCGCAGACACAAGCGTGCCGGCTTGCTGGTGGGTTAAATACCACAATGCTGTAATTCTCAAGGTTGTAGTGAGTTGTGTGTTTTGATTACAAAATGGTCATCACTTGAAATTTCCTGTTATTCCCTGATGGGAGGCATAACCACTATGATGTAATGACACGGTTTCCCAGGACAATGGAAAATGAAATTGGTGTCGAGTCAGTTTGCAGGCAACACGGTTCCACCCCAGCCTCAAACTTAGTCCAACCAACCAACCAACCAACACCAAAGTTTGTTACAGTGGAAAAGGTGTATGGGTGAAAACAATGCAATATAAAAGGCACAATTTTGTGTGGTGCTGTGAACAGACACACAGACGTAACCACGTGACACACCAAACTATAGAAGAACGCATGCACATAAGTCCATCGTCTTCTGCTTTCCAAGGCTCTTCTAGACTTATAACGAAGAGGAATTACCGCATCGAATCATTTAGAAATTTTAAACAACAAAATATCAGGAGAATCTCGACTGCGGTGAGTCATGACAGTCGAAATATTCAAATATAATGTTGGCTTATCGTCAGAGCTCACTCCTGGTCACGTGACAGCGACGGAATGGTGACATCATCATTTTCAGAAAGAAGTGGGTTGCTTGTCTAGCGTTTTAATATAAACGTCTGATAGACCAACCACTAACATTTTTGTCCAGTCTCGTCTCGTGAACAAAAACTCACTCACGACTCGTCTCGTTTTAGTCATCAAAGAGCCATGTTGAAGTCGTCACCGTCTCGTTTTCTTCATGAAAAAAAAAGTTTTGTTAATGAATTTCTTTATCGTCATAGTTGACGAAGACAACAGTGTATCTGTAAGTGTCAAATAAATAATGACTTAAAACTCAGTGTTATTTTCTTTGTACTGTAAAAGGAGATAAGATTAGTCTTGGTCATATTTATGGCAAATGGAAACTACACTGATGTTTCTGAGCATTCCACTGCAGTCTAATTTTTTCTCAGCTTCATATGTTGTGTTTTGATCCACAGTTAAGTAAGTCCCATGATCCCAACCCTATACCTTCCTCACACATGCAGGAACAAAAGCAGTGTTGAAATGAGGTCAGATCAGAGGTGGATGCTTTCTTCTCTTTTCTCTTTTCCAACATCTCTTCCTCTCTTGTCACCATCGTGTTCTCCCATTCCCCTTTCCTTTTTCATCTCGCTATTCCCTCGGCCACCTTTCCCTCTTACAGGTAAACCTAATTAGCTTGCAAGTGCATCCTCATGTTTTGTATCTTACTGGGGGTGTTGTTTTTGTTTGTTGGTCATGTGATGTTTGGCATAAACTGAACAGGCTGTGTTTGATTCCTCTCAGGTGGTTATTAGGAAGAGTTTTAAGAGATGTGTGCTTCTATTGATGCACAAACACATTTATGAGACAAGTGTGCACAGGTGTGAGCGTTTGCAGGCATGGGTTGGTGCTTGATGGAGTGGCTGTGTTACTGTCTTGTCTTAAAGTAGGTTAAAATGGATCAATAGCAGCCAGAGGAAACACATAGAGAAAAGAAATGGGGGGGTTTCACACTCTGCGATTCTTTTGCAGACACCGTATTTTTCTAATAAATGGCAGGTCCTCATACACACTATTGACAGATGCTTTATTTACACATTCCTCTGTATATGGGGCATCTATCTGTTTGGCCTACTTTTGTTATGTATCTTACAGTTTTAGAGCATTGTAGATAAACAGCAGTGTGTCTTTCTAGGTCAGACTGCCCTTGTAGAGATGTAAATATACTTTATGAGATGATTACATCATCTTCACACTTTGCATCTCATGAAAATCAGACTAACCCTTGTATCATCCTTATATCTTTACTGGCAAGCGTTCATCTTGTTGTCACATATGATGACATTCATTTGTGTCAAGGAGAAATGTGGTTTCTGTACAGTCCTTTGTTGACTGTGTTGTACTTTGTGTGGCTCTTATTAAAGATACTAAAACTGTTTTTCTGCCTCGCGTCTCTGTATCCAGGGCCCAGACGTACACAGCACGTAACAGTTGTTTTCTTGACGTTGGATAAGATTGTTGCGTAACAAATTGTGTGTAACTGAATGTCCGCTTATTCCAATATACTTTCACATGTCACAACATTAGGTACACTTATGCAATCTTATGAGATCAAGTAAAGCAATTCAGCAATTTTGTCTTTTCTTGTTATAGTAACATACTGTGTATGTAGCCTAATATAGAAATAAAAACCCCATCATGATCAAACGATGCAACAAATATTCTGCTCCCCTGAAGGAAGAAATGAAATTGGCCAAAACATGACTCACGTTATGTTTGCATGTATAATACTATGTTACTTACTATGTAATACTGCTGCTGGTTGTATTTAATCTTTAATAAAACACAAGGTACTCTTAACAAGTGATAGTCCAAGAACAAAAAATTTGGAAAAAAATGTAGCCTGGATCAAACAACAAAATGAAAAACAACATAGGTGGCAGGACAGCACTGAAAATGACTAGGGGGGTGATTGGCTAGAGAAAAGTCAATACGATAGAAAAGGCGACAGGGAACTCTTAGCTTGGAACCTGAGGAGAATAGAGTAGCATAATAGACAAGAACTGAAGGAATAAATGTGCATCCTTTTCCTGAAGCAGCTGTGCCTAAAAGCCTAGATCAGGAGTGCTCACACTTTTTTAGCTTGTGAGCTACTTTTAAAATGACCAAGTCCCAAAGATCTACCTCCTACTATAAATATAGAAAGTATATATATATATTTACTATATTTATTTTAAAAATATGAGTACGTATTTATGTACGTTATACATGTGTACCAGGAGTACACGCACTTTCTCAGCATGCAAGTACGAGTCAAAATGATCTACCTCTTTCTATAAAACATAACATATACAAAATGTAACCAGTAAACTCTGAAATTCTATTGTAACCTTGATTAGTATTTCATGTTCACATTTTCAAAGTTTACAGGTAATCCAAGTTGTTGCTATCATAATTCACTTCAATGTGGAAATAAAGATAATTACACATAACTCCTAAATAGTTGTGTACATAACCTGAGTACCGGTAATATGTCAGTCAAATTAGCTATGTAACGTTCATTAGGGCACACAGTTCATGTATTACATCCAGTTAGCATTTGCTATCAAACATTACTGATATACAAGAATTTGAAACGATTATGCAAAAGACAATGCAGCCGAAGTCAAGGCAACATATTGAAAAGGTTTCACCAATGGGCACATTTTTAATTTCATAATGAAATAATAGTTTAAGAAGCGAACGTGTAGAAAACACTGATTTCTGTAGTAGAGTTCATGACATGAAGCCAAGCCAGTAAACAATACACTTTTTTTCTACGTAGCTAGCCGCTACAAGTGAACAGATAACTTTTGTTATAGATATAGACATCTTACCGCTGAGTTAGTTCATCCATAATCAGAACAATAAAGATGAAAGTTCCATCTTCGTGTGTAGCTTGAAACGCTGCGGGGGAGCAAGCGCGAATCAGGAGGGGAGCTTAATGTCAGCTGACTGATGTCATATGACAACTACAAAGTGACTTTTACGCGATCGACCCAAACTACCTTGGTGATCTACCGGTAGCTTGCGATCGACGTAATGGCCACCCCTGGCCTAGATGATAATGGATACAGCGTATACCCTAAATGTCTTTGTACTGGATACAGTAGAACAGTCATGATAACCAAGTGATGTTTGTGGTTACTGCATGAGATGCAAGTGTTAGAGTGTGTGTGACAGACATTGCTAACCAACTGCAAATCAATTTGCAGTTTGAGAATAACTCTTTGGTCGAGACCTGACCGGTTCTTTATCAATAGAGCAGTGGTCTGTGAAGTAGTGCCTGAGGCAGGGGAGCACATATACAAGCAGACGACATTCTCCCACTCCACCACTGTCTCTGCTATAATTACTGAAGCAGACTTGCACACAAACGACACCAGTTGCTGACAGAATGTGTGGGAATATTCAGATTTTGGTTTTACTCATTTCCACATTATTTGTTACACTTAAACATGATTTCAGCTCAACAGTTACTTCACTTTGACACCCTGTTATGTTTTTCAAATCTTGTCAGCTTAATTTAACCATTTTAACAAAACTGTGCTGCGCTAAAAGGCTTTGTCAAGCACTCAGCAGCAGTCAGACAGAGGCTAAAGGACCCAAGCAAAAAACAGCGATAGCAGTACTAGGGACACGTTTAAGTGGTTGTATAAAGGAAGTATTAAAGGCATCATCTGCCAGAGTGGTTTTCTGGGTTTTGGTAAAAAGACACCAATGCTGCAGGTAGAGCTTGAGCTTGAGTCTGTCTTAAAATTTTGAGCAAGTGTCACACTATCCTGCTAAACATTGAGTTACTTGATTGTGGTCCAAACAGCTGCATCAGCACTCCGTCAGAGCTGGCTGAGCTGACTGTTGGCAACTAAGACGAATGGCTTTTGGGTCATTGTATTTTCCAGGCTCAGCAATCCATTTTGTAACCAGTTATGCCTTGTGGATGGAGGTTAATACCATCGTTGAGGAGAGCACTCCCTCTATGAGAGAAGCACTTCATGATGATAACGCTGATGTTTATTGTACGCCACCAGGATACTTAGCCATGGCCACCATAACCGTTTCTTGAATGCTTAACATAAGTCACATGTTCATTTGGGACACACATTACTGACAATAATAAACCAGAAATTTTCAGTTTTGTCAAATGTAAGGCATTTTTTAAACTTTGGAATGTATGAGAAAACTTGGATGTTGGATAATGATTGTATTTTTTTTTGTGTGTGTGTGCGCACATGTGTGACAGGAGCTGTAGGGTTGCCACTGCCTGGTGTGGAAGTGCGGATTGTCATGAATAACACAAGCAACACCACAATTGTAGAGGGAAACCACAGAGAGACTCAGGTAGTTACATAAATGTTATAAACCTTAATATACACATATAATAATAATAATAATAATAATAATAATAATAATAATAATAATAATAATATATGCATGTATAAGATGATAATAATAATTATAATAGTGTTTCGTTTAGAATGATGTTAAGTGTAATAATATTAAGTGTGTGTGCTCCAGCTGTCGCTTAGTTGTCAAAAAACGATTAATGTTTTCGCCTCTCTTTTTCCTCTCAATGTCAAAGGTACGGCCAGGTCTAGAAGGGAAGGAAGGGGAGCTCCAGGTCCGAGGTCCATCTGTCTTTAAGGAGTACTGGAACAAACCTCAAGAGACTAAAGAATCTTTTACTGATGACGGCTGGTTCAAAACAGGTACCAGGCACTTCTATTTTTATCTATCTTCATGTTTTAAACGTATTTCTGAGTCACATTCACTTGAAGGGAGGGAATTCTGAGACTAACTGAATTAGTTGTAATGTCAGAGGGGTTCAGAGGAGGGAGAAAAATACTTCTCATCTTTGCAGTAGAATGATTTTAGAGACTTAAAAAGTAGGAATGTTTTTGTGTATGTCTTTATTTTGGGATCATGTAATGAACTGTGTTTTACTTTTCTCCAAAGTGGTTGTGATCGCTTTGAGTCGTGAACGAAATATTGCTTACCTGTTCTACTTCTGTGTCATACATTGGTAGATGCGTGTGTGTGTGTGTGTGTGTGTATCAGTATACTGTGGGAAGCTCTCATCACATTCTGCCTGCAGCCAAGCAATTCTTTCTCTAACCCCTAAAGTCCCACTTTACTGCAAAGCCATCAGGAGACAGGCTTTAGTTTGGTGTGACTGGGAGGGAGGGGATGCAGCAGGGAGGGCAGAAGCAATCTTCGGATTGTCATGTAGATGACAGGAAGGACGGAGCCGGAAGCAAAGAACTGGAAGATGAGCTTGGAGTTGTGCTGATGGACCAGGTTGGAAAGGTTCAGCAAGGACAAGGTGAGGAAGAGGAGTGGATGGTTGGAGCTGGAAAGCAGCAATGAAGAAGTGATGGAGAGCAAAGCTGGGAGAGCAGAGCAGAGTGTGTTTAATTGGCTTTGCAGCCTGGAAGGACAGAGATCCAGAGCACAGCATGCTACTGTCACACTCCATTACAGCCAGTGGCCACATAATGAGAGCCCCAGCAATCAGCTCCCCACAGACTGGTCAGTACCTCAAGCCATACATACACACACAATGTGTCAGGTGGACTCAAACACAAACTACCTCAAAAAAGTTTTACAACACTATAGAATGTCGTAGAAGTTTACCATGCAAAGGAATATCATTAAAAAGTCTAAACTTTTAATTCTAACAAATAAAACTGAACAAAGGATCTGACATTGACTGACAGAAACAGATAAACTAATGACAAAGCAAGACAAAGTCACAACAAATATTAAATATACGTGGAGAGTGCTGAAAACAACATGTTGACATAATATGTCGTGACAAAATGAGGTCTTTATACTTCAATCTGTTTGAATTTCAAATTAACTTTCCCTGTTTGAAATAATGGGAATAGAAATGATACATTCCAGTATTTCTTTCCATCTTGACTTTTTTGGATTTTGGACCGTATTGTCCTTGAAATTTACAGTCGCACCTTGACGCAGCAGCATATTCTAGGTTTTATTTGTGTCAAAATTGACATTATATACTGTAAGTGTCTCAATTACTTGTTTTTTCGTGGGTGGTCTTGGAACTTATCTACTGTATGCCAAGAAGTTTTACAAAGTTTTCCTTCAGAATCAATATAGTCTCTACCAATCTAAAATGTTTAGACAGTATGTTAATAGCAATCCACACCGGATTTCACAACTAGTTTAGTCTATCTCAGGCTGCAACAAAAGCCCGAAAAGCGAAAAGTGAATATCCTCACACTGATGGAGTGGCTGTTGCCTGAGAGCAATGATGCATACGATACATAAAAACACATTTTCGTCAGATGTCTGGGAAGCAGTGCATCCCTCAATTCTTCTCCTTGACCTCGCAGCAAAAACCTAGACAACGTCAAAAAGGCGAGAAAGAAAAAATTCAAGTTGATCAGCCGAGAGCCTCGAGAGTCAGAGATGACGACCAAAGAGAGAAAGGTGATCTGTGACTTAAGGGAGCAGGTGTGAGGGTGTGGAAATTGAGGTCTAAGCAGAGGTTGACGTACAACATATGAAGCTCCACTGACGCCTCAGATTTTTCAACAATGTATTGTCATAATTTTTTTTATATTCATTAAAGTTTCGAGAGCATGCATAGTATATCTCAAAATGCTGTTACCCATGTCAGACTTATCTTAAAGGTGTGCTTAGCTAATTCTTGATTTCTTTGTTTTCCAGACAGCAGTCTAGGAATGATAGACAAGGGATTATGAAAGCAACAATTGTCTGAGGCATGATGTAACTTTTATCGAGATTTCTTTCTTTATAATACAGATTTTATCCTTGATATACTGTATATTTGTTTTCCATCCACAGTGGGTTTGGATCCTCTGCCTTGCAAATTGTTTGGCAGTCAATCATCTTGGACTTTGACCTAAAATCCGTTCATTCATTTGCTATATCGCTTGTAATCTTTAGGGTAGAGGGTGAGCTGGAGCCTATCCCAGCTGACTTTGGGGAAGTGGTGGGGTACATGCTGGACTAGTCAAACACCAGTCAAACACAGGGAACATACTGTATTTGGACAGTGACAGAGTTTTTAGGATTTTGCCTTTATATACACCATCGCAATTGTTTTAAAATAAAACATTGAAGATGTGATTTAAGTATATCGTTCCTGTTTTAAAGGTGATGTCTGCCTTGGTTAGGTACTGCATGGGGGGTGCTACCTTTCAAATATGCTGGAAGGATTATACACCCGCCCTCTTCCCGATTGGACATTGCAAGCCACGCCCCACGTAACACACTTGCGTTAGTTATATTTGTCGTCAACTATTAATAGCAATTTGGCAAAGTTTAGCTACAAATGTCAGCTTTCATTGACATTTGTAGCTAATGAAAATGAAAATGCTGCACGAGACAGCAGAGAGTGAAAGCCATGAATGCCAGTCATTTTGTTCAGCCCGCACATTTTTTTTTTTTTTTTTTTTACAAAGTTTTGTTTTGAACTGAAGGTTACTGTGAGATGCAGATGCAGCTCACGACTTTTTCAAGTAAAATAAATGGAGTATTCTTAACCGATTCAGTGGCCGCAACTGGAAAAAAATGCTGTATATTTTCTACTGACTGAAGACAAAAGTAAGGCATCAAGACCCACAAACAAGCAGAAGCTAAAGGTGGCTGCAGCGAATGCCTGGCAAACCATCTTAGAGATGGAAACACAATTTGGTTGATGGACCTGACAAGGCCATCAGCGTAAAAATAAAATAAAACATTTCTGACTCCTATTTTCTGAGCCACAAATGTGCTTTATGTTAGATAAACCAGAAGAATTGTTCAGATAAAAGCAAAAAAAAGAAGAAATGGAAAAATCGTTGATTTTGTGTCAGACCCAGCAAGCAATATGAAGTCTTGGTGGAAAGGCGGCTCATGGAAGATACTGACAGGCAAAGAAAAAGTGCAGAATTGGCCAAAGAAAGAAACATGGAATTTAAGAAGAAAAGTGTGTGAGAATTTAAATCAATAACTCCTCAGACGGCTGGAGGTGTCTTCACTAGTGTGAGTGGGCCTGTGGAGCTTGACTGGCAGCTCTATAGAGAAGCTGTCGCCTTCCCATGAGTGCTCGCTCTTTCCACTCAACCTCACAAACATCTCTAAGCACATTGATTTTTTTCTTGCTTTTTTAACACCCCTTTTTGTGCTCTTTGCTCAAGTCTGTCCATCTACCCAGAGCTACGCTGAGCTCCTAATGACAGCTCATCTGTTGTTGTCGCATATACACAGACCCAAGCACTGCCTCCAGAATAGGCTGCTAATGGAGTCATAAATACACTCCTGATCAAAATTTTAAGACAAGTTGAAAAATTGCAGGAATTTACATTTTGCGCTGTTGGATCTTAAGGAGGTTCGAAGTAGCACTTCATAATGCAAAAAGAAGAAATGGGAGTGAGACAAAAAAATATGGAGTAAACAATTTATTAAACAACCATGAAACTAAAATAAGCTGTTCATCAGCTGATCAAAAGTTTAAGACCATAGCTCATAAAATACAATTATATATTTTTTCCCAGTAGAGAATAAAACTTTCTTCCATCTTTCAATGTCCCATGTTTGGTGCTCTTGTGCAAATTTTTGACGTTGAGGCGAGACCTTTGAAGACATTTTTTGGTCCTTAAAACTCCTCTCACAGGGTGTTTGTTGACAGAGGTGTGGATTCGAGTCACGAGAATTGGACACAATTGGAGTCACAATTTTGATGACTTTGGACTCTACTTGACAATACCCTCAAAGACTTGCAACTCAGATTGGACTTTGACATCAATGACTCGGGTATGGCTCGGACTTTAGTCTGATGACTTGAAAACACTTGAGATTTTCAGTAAAATGTGCCCCCATTCAAAGTATCCAACGAACATGACTGTTCTGTCATTTCCAGCAAGACAACATTTTTTAGCTTTGAATGTGACTCATTGAATGCATCTATTAACATCCAATCAGGTTTAAGAACAAGAAAATGTGTGGATTACATTTGTGTGCACTGACTAAATCCTGAATGCTATGTCAGCACTTTTTTCTGTGAATTGAAGTCTTGTCACACTGGTCTTATTTCAAAAAATAAAACGGTTCAAAATGCATTCATTTTTTTGGCAAATTGTTACATTATTAAAATGACATTTTATTTGGGAGACATTAAACAGTGCTCATGACTTGTAAGGACTCGGAAATTTTAAGCCTATGATTTCGGACTTGACTTGACCTGTCTTGTCTTGACTTGAGACGTTTCTTGGTCCCACCTCTGATTTTTGGACTGCACTCTGCATCGTAAAACCTTAATTTAGGCCAAGGATCGTCCTCTGTCTTGACTGATAGCCAATCAGATCCTCTGGCTCAGGATCTTTTGAAGAAGTTTAGAGTGACTGTCTTACTGCATCCAACCTCAGCAGAAATGGCGCGCTGCAAGAGGCATTGCTTATGCAGCTCAACAATTCAAAGAACAAAAGCTTGTTTGCCTTTGCCATCAAGAGACCATGACAGCATGAATACCTGACAGAAAATTACATTGAATCTACATTTTTGCCGAGATTTTGACTTTTAAAATGCTGTGGTCTTAAACTTTTGATCAGCTGATGAACAGCCTATTTCACTTTAATGGTTGTTTGCAATAAATTGCTGACTCAAACTTTTTTTGTCTCATTCCCATTTATTCTTTTTGCATTTTGAAGCTCAGTGCAGAATGTAAATTCTTGCATTTTTTCAGCTGGTCTTAAAATTTGGATCAGGAGTATACATTGATGAACTTGTAAATAAGTAAGGCAGAGTAAGGACAATGGACAATGTTCTTCATTTTTGGCCTACACTGTTGAATAACAGATGCTTAGTTCTAGCAGGCACTGCAAAACAAGATGTGTGTAGGTTTAGATACAAACTTATTTAAAGGGACTGTATGCAACTCGCTCCGAATTACATTTTTCGTAGCCAAAACACATAAGAATTAGCATACATCGCCAATAGTGGTTTAAAAGAACAATTTGTACAAAAAATATCTATATTTTTCATTTACAAATTCAACTGCATAATAATTGTCATTAGTTCGGTCCGAATAAATAAAATTGACGTTCATGGCGTTCACGCACAGTTATTGGTATTCACGTGAATGTCCATAGCCCATACACACACACAACAGCAGTCTCGGTGTGGCGATCAACAATTTACATTCATGTTGTTGTCACAATAGGCCATACATTCAATGATAGCCAACGTTAACGCTTAACTTCGCCAAATTGCTATTATTAGCTGACAACAAGCATAACTAACATGTATGCATGTGTCAAAGCAGGAAAAGAATATAATACTTGTAGTACATTCAAATGTTGCCCCCCTCAACAGCTGGATGAACCTGCTGCATACAGGCTCTTTAATTTGGGGCGCCCAAATGTTTACAGTGGCCTGACAAGACATATATAAACATTTTCCATATTTAGTTTTGTTGATTATCACCACCAAGGAGGTGTGGGTTTGTTTGTAGCCCTTCTACAGGTTTTGGTATTTGTACACCCGGATTTTTTTAAGATGGGTATTTGTCTCTGGATGTTTTTCATTTATTGCTGGAGAGAAGCCAAACATTAATGGCATCACAAAAAAAATGCATATTGCTCATAATGAGCCAAACATGCATGTGGATGCAGAATCAGAAGCTGTAAACCAAGTTCCATTTGGGTCTGGACCAAATTGTGCATGTGGAAGCAATTTAAATATAACATGGAAAATCCAATTTAACATGTTCAGGCTCTTCTGTAGCTGTGAAATTTCATCAGATCAGGTTGTAAGTTGTTGTGCTGTAATATCTTGTTACATTTAGTTCTCTTGGATCCAGAAGGAGCCTGAAGCGGGACTTTATTGCCTTTTAGTTATCAAGATAGATTGAAGTTCTTATATTAATTTCACAGGTGACACATGTTTAAGCCTTGTAGGAGGTCCTTGCTTCTTGAGTTGTCTTGTTTTAAGTAAAACTGTTTTGTAAAACTACCTTTATTTTCACAATATTTTCCAGACAGTTAATGCAATATTTTTTTTAGACTGCAGATATGAATAATTTTCCTTCTGAAACAAAACACAAGGTTTTAAAATGTCTGTGAGCAGGGTGTGTGTGCTTGTGAGTGTTTGTGTTCGCATCCCGAGTAGTAAAGGTGAGCTCCATGTATGGTGGGTCAGGTATGGTGGGTCAGGGCTATGCTGATAGGCCACCCAAAGTTGTTGCTGATATCTTGCAAAGACATCAGCCCTCGAATGGTCACGGCTCGTTTACTCCCAGTGATACGCTCTTCTTCTCTGCCACCATCCTTCTTTCGATCCCCCAAGTGTTAGATTTCACCCACAGTCTCTCAGTGTGTCATCCCAAGTGCGATGTCAAAAATTCCAGCAGGACACGCTAACACTCCGCCCTCCCAGCAGTTTGCTCAAAGGCAACTCCTCTCCATCCCATTTACATGTTGTCAACTCATGATGGAGCTGGATGACATCCGGTACTATTTCTCATTATGAAAACTGTCATCCACAGAAGATGGCACAGAAGCCTCTTTTCTCTCAATTGTCTGGCAGCTACCGACCACATTCATTTGCACACTACAACTAATTCCAACAACTTACAACCAGATGCGCATGTGTGTTGCAGTGCCATTTATATATTGCTATAATGAAACAAGGCAAACCAAGGCATTTTTACTGTTGCTGTGCAGGCATGTTTTCAGGAAATTTGAACATTATTGTGATGATATTGTTTTTTTGTTTTTACGTTTTAATTTCATATAGTTTCTTCTCTACTTCTGCACTATTTGCATGCAGTATGCCATGGTAGGATACAGTTGTTTACCAACTTCTTAGCACTCTGAACGCTTTGATGAATTTATATTCTGGTCCAAAGACAAGCGGTAAAACTTGTCTGATCTGCTCAGTCAGTATTGTATTCAGGTGTCATCATCATGTGTCCCCCATTCAGATTTGTGTGTTTGTCTGTAGAACTGAAGCATGTAAATGGCAGTTAAATAGTTAGCTCCAGAAGCATTTCAGATCAGAGACAGACATCAATCCTCAAGTTCAGCCTGTTATCTGCTTGTGGAGAGGCAGGGAGCAAGCAATCTCATCAGTAGCATTACCATAAAGCAATTCAAGCTCCTTTAATTGCATTATATTAAACAAATTAGATCAGTCATCCAAGTGCAAAGTGCTATTTTGTGTGATATTAATTACCAAAAAAGGAGCTGTGACAAAAGTTAAGGATGATAAATAATGTCAGAGCTGAGATTTCAGCGCATTGGATGTCTGTTATTTATCCTCATTAACTCCTCCATCTTGGCTTAGGGCTTTAATGTAGTGCATTAATATTCATGTATGCTAAGTGTTTACAGTCCCCCTGAAAAGAGGCACTACTCACATTTATACCACTCGTCTTTGAGCTGATAAGGCTCTCGTCTTCGCAGTAATGGCGGGTGCTGAGCTTGAACCTGGTTCTGCTGAACCAGACATTACGGGCATGACTTCACTTGTACGTTCTCTCTGAGAAATGTCTGCATGCTCACTTTAAACACTCCACCAGTGGGTATACAAGCACAACACTACATGGAAACCTGCATGTGGTTTGTACTGTACACTGTTAATTTGACATACAGTATTTCTGTTGTGATTGTTGAGTAGTGAGTTGTAATGCATAAACATTATTAAAGTACAATATTTTGACTCTCTCTCCCAGGGAAATGGTTGAATGCAGTGGTCGAAGGCAGACAAAAGGTTGTGTTCTCTTTCGTCACGCAAGATACACACGGAACATGGTGGCGAATGTGTAAAGGGAGTTTACTGTATGTGTGGGTGGTAGCCTCTGTAACACATTAACACCAAACACAACAGTCTTTGCAGTGTTTATTCCATTCCATCCTTTAATTACCTTATTGACCCAAATATAGTGGCTCCCCGCACATTTGTGATTCTACATTTGCATCCTGGCAAATTTGCACATTTTTGGTCCATCCATTAACTTTTTATTTAGTAAAAAAAAATGTTATTTGTGTTTATTTCCCAGTCCGGGGTGTACCTTGCCTCTCACCAAAAGTCAGCTGGGATAGGCTCCAGTGTACTCCTGCGACCCTAATGAGGATTAAGTGACATAGAGAATGAATGAATGAATGCAATAATTTAGTTTTTTATTTGTATTTATTTAATTTTTTTAATGTATTTTTTTCCATCATTCACAGTGTCATATATATTTGTTTTTTCATTATTCTCCATGCGCATGTGACACTTCAGCCTCTGTTCGAAACGACTTGACATTTTTATTTTGGAAGTTTACATTATGAGGTGGCTTTTTTTTTAATTGCATTCAAATAAAACCAAAAAGTCTCACATTTTGGAGATACATGGTTGTTCTAGGACAGCAACAATTTGCTAGTGTCTTAATTACATGTAAAACTACTGTATGTTATGTCATAACTAATCCCTCTCCTTCTCAAGTTCAGTTAATTAAGTTTTTTCCTGCAGAGCCAACTTCCATTTACTTGAAACTTTCTCTTGCCCTCCATTCTCAGTTAAAGTCTTGATCTGTTTTTATTTCTTTTTTTTTTCCACGCCGTTTGCCTTCACTTTCTTTAATGCCTCCAAACGAGATGAAAGCCCAGTGCAATTAGGCTTCTTATCGTTTTAATTAAGAAAGCCATTCGGCCATATCTGCCTCTGACGCCACAACGCATAATGGTAGAGAGTCTCTGATGCCTGAAGTCGTGTTTGCGCGTGTGTGTGTGTGTGTGTACTGTATGAGTACACACTGTGTGTGTTTGTGTAGCCCAGTAACACAGTTACCAACATCCCTCTCTTACGCTTGTTTTTTTTCCCTCTTTTTATCAGTGTTCTCCAATCACAATTCCCACTTGTGCCACTCTCTGAACATGCTGTTCTAGCTCTTGTTATTGCATCCCCACCCCTTCAAAGAGACAAGGTCAGAGAGTCCTGGTACAGTACTTCAAACTCAAGAGTGTTTTCGCCCTTTCCCCCCAAGCATTTTTACAGTTACTTGGATGACGTTAACAGTATTTGTATCTGCATCAGCATCAAATAAACAGGCCTGCAAACACAAGAAAAGTAGACTACATCTGCCCCTGCATATCTGCTTCAAGAAACTTCAAGAAATTTTCTATTTTTTAAAGAACTCAGTTACTGACATTCACCCAAATCCCCCCTCACCCCCCATCTTCCCGCTCCTCCCTGGTTACCCTGGCGTATCAGTGCAGAGCAGTGGTCTGTGAAGAAATTCCCGATATCTAAATTTACACTCTGTATCAATCTTGTTTAATAGACTGGAAAGCTTATAGCCGCCATGGCAAGCCAGTGGAGAGAGCAGCAGTGATAAATTGTCGGTGTGGAGGCGACAGCCGCCCGTGATGTATAATGAAATATTTATGATTTATCCCAGCTAATAAACTGAAATGAAGTGCGTGATGTATGGCAGCAGATGGGCCCTCTATTGATGCTGAGGCATAGAGGCAAGTGGAAGGAGGAGACGGCAAGATAGGTGGAGAGAAGGAAACAGATGATGTGATGAGAGATGCCTCAGAGAGGTCGAAGGAAAGGATGAATGATGAAGTGGGGACAAATGGAGAATAGTGTGGATTTGTTTGATACAGGAGAGTTTGGAAAGAGAGAAAATACGCACTCAACAGCTATTAGGCACACCTGAGCAGATTAATCAGCTTTAATACAAAAGGTGTAATAAAATTTGCCTTTACAAGCTTAATAATGATCATTTTTGTTTCTAGGTTGCAGTGGTGCACAGCCACACATACTAAGAGTTTTTTCTGATGTTTTTGCCCTTATCTCATACAGTATGTAGACAAAATATTACAACCAGCTCTCAGTAAGATGCAGTGCAGTTCTACACCACTGCCAACTATAATAATAAACACTGAACAGTGTAACCCTACACTGTCCTTTGGATTTACTTACTGTATTTTAATGTGTACATCGGTCCCACATAAGAATCTGAATGACAAATTTCATTTTTCTTCTCAATGAATTATTACTTGTTAAACCAAAATGTAAGTGTTTAAAAGAATCAAGTTGATATAACATCAATTAACGGAGTAATAAGAAAGTGAACATGCAAACTCAGGTCAAACCCAGGTCTTGCAGATCCTTTGACTGTGTGGCCAACAGGCTAACCACTCAGCCACCGTGAGGCACACGAGGCAAATGCATTGCAGACAATTGTGTGTGCATATACAAAAATCAAATCTGCATTGACAAAACTAAACTCGATTACATTGACATTATTCTTTTAATTTGATCAGTTTCAGTGTACATGAAAGAAATTAGCATGTTCAACATTATCTATAAACAACTTCAGTCTACTTGACTAAATCATGTTCATAAGCAGAATATAAATTAATCGTGTTGCATTTACTAACTTCACCTTTGTAAGACCCAATGTTTCCCTTTTTTTCAGTGTACATGAAACAATAGTGGATGGCAGGGGTAATTATTACAATTGGCTCCAGCATACCCCCGCGACCCTAGTGAGGATTAGTGTCATATAAAATGGATGGATGGATGATCTTTTGCCGTCACAGTTGCTTTGCAAACCTTGCATATTATGGTCTCTTGCTCCACATCTGCTCTAATGAAACCAATGGCTTTCTTCCATATTACTGAGGAAATATAGGAAATATAATATCGCCTATAGTCTTCGCTTCTCCTGCGCCTTCAGCCATGCTCATTTTCCCTCTTTTGTTGTCTCTGCTCTGCCTTTCTCCACTACCACTCAACCATCCTTAGGGCCCTATGAAATCAGTTTTATTTTTTTTTTCCAAATTCCATTTTTTCTGTTTTCATTTTTTAGAATTCGATTTTTTACATTTTACACTTATTTTTACCAGCATAGGTATACGTAGTGTATGCTTTATGGGTTAGTGAATAAAATGTCCATTAACTAAATGCAAAAATTCTTATATTTAGTGATGCAATACATCAATGGACAATTTTGCCCAGTAATTCAGAAATGGATGTAGTCTGGCTAACTTTTCTTCAACAAACTGTAATGCCCGTGCTTATGGAAGATGTAGTCACCGATGCAATTCCAACTCCATATGTAAGATATTTTCTAAGACACTTTATTTTGTTTACACAGTTAGACGACATGAGGCAAACGGCCCTCTTATTCTGAAGGCTGGAAATGTGTGTGTTGAGAATGTCTGGAAGGCGAGCTGGGTGCAAGAATAAACGTGCTTCTCGTCTTTTTTCACTGAGAACCTGCACGTCGTCATCAGGCATTGTAAAACGCTCCTTACATTAAAACGCTAAAACACAACGTGGTGAAAATAAAGTCATCCAGCCGGAGTCGCACACACACAACCACACTAGCATGCTAAACCAAGCTAACCCTGCAAGCTTCCATTCACGCTCCGTAAGAGGAGGTTCTGCCAACTTTCGCCAGTGTTTATCGGCATTTCAACATGTTTAGTTCGGGAGGAGGCGGTTTGGTGTTTGAAATAAGATTCTGCCACAATTGAGCGGTCCGCCAAGTAAATACCAAGGACTGGTAATACACAAATGTTCCTTCTCCTCACGATGACAACATTTCATTCACATTATGTCAATTTCCGCGAAATTCCACGTTTAACAGTAAATTCCGTTTTTATTGACCAATTCCGCGATTCACGCAAATGCCGCAGTTCATTCATATGTCATTTTTATCATTGGAAGAATTTATACTGGTACAGTGTTCCCTCGCTCTAGCGCGGTTCACCTTTCGCTGATTTGCTGTTTCGTGTATTTTTTTTTAATTACAGCGTATGAACGCTGTTACAGGCTGAGCCTGGCCCTTTAAGAAGAGTTGCATTGTGGGAAGTTGAGTGTCTCTCTCTTCCCACTCTCGTCTGTCTGCACCGCCCATTGTTTTCTGTGTCCTGATTGGCCGTAGACAAAAGAAAGGAGAGGTTTTTTGACAAAAAGGAGAGGTGATCCATTTGTTTTTTTATGTGACTGCAAACATTTACTGTAAATTGTACTTTATTTACAAAGCACATGCATGAGAGGGTGCATGAGAGGCAGGGATGGATTTGTCGTACTTAGCATACAATTTGACTCTTGAATATGCTTGTATGCTTCACTGCGGTCCGTTTTGTTGCATTTCACTGGTTTTGAGTTCAGTCTGTACAGTACAGATAAATATAAATATTTATAGATATAGCTATTATCAGTTTCGGGGCGACGCAAAATCATTTCTGTCCCCAAGTGGGGGCATGATAGAAAATACCTGAGAACCACTGGCTTAGCATGTGACAAGCTGTCGTCAATTGACTACACATTTTACGGGCTATTGTTCATTCTCCCGATAATAAGAAACAAAGTGAAAGTCAACACAAGATGTGTTGCGTATCTGGTCACATGCGCAAGTGCCGGCAAGGCGATTCCGGTGCATGCTTATCAAAATAAAGCGGAATGAAAAATTTGATGATATTTAAAATTGTTTTCAAACTGTAGTCAATATGTGTGTAAATAATAAGCTATACATGTACCTATACAGCATATATATCCATTCATACAATATATTATTAAAAAAAATTCAAGTTTAAAAAAAAAATTAAGGTGTGGAGGCTTTTATTTTGTAGTGGCGGGCCGCCACGATCAATTAGATGTAGCAGAAATCCTGAAGAATCTAACTTGGCGGAAATTCTCTTGTCTTGGTCGGGTCTTGAACCAATTCACCAATATAAACGAGGGATTACTGTACACAATTCAAAGAAGGAATACAAGATGCAAATATGTTTTTTTTTTTGTCCTCAGTCTCACATTTAATAAATACTAAGAGCCAGCAATGTTATGAATGCAAATGTGGTGTATTTTGCTGACCTCTGAGTCCTGCTCAGTCGTGACACATGTTACCCCCAACACATCCACCTCTCTCAGTCCCAGCTGTTCATGCACCACCTGTAATAATCCAAAAGAACATCTTCCAGCACTGACCCATTTCCTCTGCTTCTGGCCCCAAGCCCAGATGAGCCCATCCTAACACAAAGTGTATGCTTTGTCCCCACACCTGTCCTCGGTGTGTGTGTGTGTGTGCGTGCGTGTGTTTGTGTTCGTGTGTGTGGATGTGTGTAGATGCTGTACTCTGCACTCTCTAAATCTGCCTTAAAGACGCCCATGCAAAAGGTGTAGACTTCAAGTCTCCATCACTGTCATGTTTTTCTTTCCCCACACACCTGAAAATGTAATAAACTCGTACATTTAATGACATGGGCACTGTAAACTCGGAGACACAATTTGTTAAATACTCATCTCAGAAAAGTGTTAATGGGCTGCTGGCTATGCCCAATCATGTCAGTATCGCATGCTAACATACCTTTTGGGGTCACTCATATCTGTAGATGTGGTTCTTCACCATTTTTAATGAATATATTTTCATTTACAACATTTATTTACACACTAAGTCTTTGAGTATATTTTAAATATACTTTACAGTTGAAAAAAATCTGTACTAGATGTGTTTCTGTACTGTCATGTTCACGATTGCTTAAAAATCCTGATTTCATGTCCTTGTCACCATTTTCACACAGTTACAGGCTCTCTAAGTCATATAATTTAAAGTCCTGTTAATCCGCTGCTGTTAATTTTATGTTACTACATTACTATTAGATTTTATGGCCTTACTAGTATATCCCATTGCTTCAGCATGGTGATAAATCATTGTCTATCGATCATAGGACACTGAATCGAATGCACATGAATGCAGACTTTTTGACATTTGCTAATTTATTGCATATCCAGATAAAAATCAATGTAAAACCGGAATACTTGGAATGGAACACAGCTTATCTATGCAAGTGCAATAAATAGATGGACAGTGATGTATTTAAATAAAGGTATGTAGTCGTCATCATTACTTTTTTTATTTACCTCCCTTGTTTGACAGACGTAAAATCCCCTGACCACTTTCCACTGTTTTAACTATTTTTGTTTGTAAATGGCAACTCTTTCTGGTTTTATTGTTATCATCAGGCACTCACACTAAAAAGACAAAGACAAAGCAAAACACTTGTGGCGTTAATCTACAATGTAAGCAGGAGTGTCATGATTTACTGACATCATTAGTGATGGTGTTGTTTTGACTTCTGAAGCATTTTTCTCCAGAAAATATTGGTAGAGCTTCAGGTTGTACCTTTTTAAGTGCCTCACTGTGTATGTAATATACATAATTCATTTGTGTGGCGTTTAGGAGACACAGCAGTATTTAAAGATGGGGTCTATTGGATCATGGGCCGTACCAGTGTTGACATCATCAAGAGCGGTGGCTACAAGATCAGCGCCCTCGAGGTGGAGCGCCACCTGCTGGCTCATCCAGACATCACAGGTAAAAAATGTGTTGATGCAGATGTCAAAGTTTGTATCCAAAATATGTCTGCAGTGTTAAGGTTTGAGACATGTACTTTAAATGTTAACACCAAGCTGGTGGTCTGTAATTGTGCTATGTGTCACCGTACAGATGTTACTGTGATAGGGGCGCCAGATGCGACCTGGGGTCAAAAGGTCACTGCCGTGGTTCAGCTGAAGGAGGGTCAAAGTCTGACTTTGTCTGATTTGAAGACCTGGGCAAGGTATTTTACCTTTTACAGCAATAATAGAACTCTCTATTGACAAAGTATCGGGACACTTGGACATCAGACCCACAAGGAGTCACAATATAACAACACATCGGGTCTGTCTCAGGAAAACGAACTGACAAAAAAAAAAGACAGACGCTGACAAATTCCGATCATGAAGGGCTCTGTCTTTGTGACTAATTCTCTTTTTTCTTTGTAAATCTCACTGGCGTGTATTTGGATCAGTGCATGGTGACTACCTCTGCTCCATGTAAGGCATGACTGACACATTTCTCTTTTAATTACCTCTAACTCTGATTTTCTCAATATTTGACCTCTGCATCCCATCTACTCCATTCAGTGTGTGTGTCATAGCTGTGGGTTCCATATGGTGTAGGTGTGTTAGATGGTACCGTTATGGCTTGCTGGTTCAGCTTGGTGGATTGCTACTATTGCCTCTGCCACATGAGGCTAAAAAACACACACACACACAAACTGCAGCCAGGGGTGCAGCCAGCGGATGGGCAGCACCAGCACACCACCCGCCAGCCACTGGCCACAGGCAAGCAGGGAGAGAGAAGGAGATAAAATGAGACATAAACAAGTAGATGGATGCTCACTCTTCAGTGCCCTGGCTGCAGCTGTCAGTCTGAATCTCTATCACACGTGCTTGCTATCACCATGCACACACAGACACACACACACACACACACACTCACGCACACACATACTGCCCCAGAGAAGTTGGCGACACAAGCGTGCACCATTACAGACGTGCAGGCATGCACATGTACTCAGTGGCACTTTGCTCAAGACATGTGCTGAGAGCGTTGGAAGCAGTGTGAGTCATTGTGTTCACTTGCAGCGCAACACAGCAACTCACACACGCACACAAAGTAGGTTAAGAGACAATAAAAAAGCTCCAGGCTGCAACCTCACTTGACGTAACAACCATGCACTCAATATGGAAAACACTTAATTAGCCAAGGCGGCAATTTTGTCTTTGACTTTTATTATTATTTTGTTGTTTTTGTTTTTTCTAATCTCACAGCGATTATATTGTTTTGTTGGGAGGGAATCATCTCTGTCTGGAAGGTAAATTTGGGGTATTAGGGAGGAGAGCTGCAGAGAGGGATGAAGGACATTTCTTATCTTGACTACTCTGCCACAGGCCTCGCCTTTGTTGTGCAATTGTTTTCTACTCTTGTTTTCATTGTTGTTGCATACGTGCGCACACAATTATTGACGCCCCTGTGCAGTGTTGTGTGTTGCTGTGCATTCTGAGTTACACATGTGTATCTCCTCTGTGCAGCATGCAGTAAAGAAGTCTTTGGTGCATTAACGTCTGTGCATATTGGCGATGTCTTTGCAGAGAACACTTGGCGCCCTACACCATCCCCACAGGCCTGCTGCTGGTAGATGAGATACCAAGGAACCAAATGGGCAAGGTCAACAAGAAGGACCTCCTGAGACACTTCTTCCCTTGACTGCATCACATGTAAGTTAATGGCTGACACCACTTGCATCGCCTCCTGAGGCTCAGGGTTCTTATGTGGTGTACACAAACAATGTGATGATAATTGCAGCTTTTTAAAATTTATAAATGGAGTCAGATTTTAAACAAACTCACGCCGCAACCAAAACTAAAGCAACAAATGTCGACACACAATGTAACTGTACCACACAGATAATGCGGGTATCGAAATTGATGCTTACACACTAATATTAATGCAAAACAAGACTATTTTATAATAGTTTATAGCCCTCATGGCATGCTGGGAAGCCCACACACACACTTCCCTAACAGGAAGTTACCCAGCATGCTTTGTGGGTAATTTTTTGTATAAATGAGGGAGTCGTTTGGTGTTATGACCTCCTGTTGTTTTGTGTTAAGCGGTGTTTACACTTGCACACATTTTGTCTCCACATTGTCCTGCAATTTGCCGTGGCAATACGTGTCCTATCCACTCCTGATCAAAATCTTAAAACCAGTTGAAAAATGTGCCAGGGTGCTGAAAAAAATGCACAGAATAAACCCTTTTCTTGCCTGTTTGGAAGCGGGAGATGACAGACATGCATGCACATGGCATTATATTGAGGCCGGCAAAATTATAATATAACGTGTGTGTGTGTGTGTGCGTATGTACACTCCTGATCAAAATCTTAAGACCAGTTGAAAAATTGCTAGAATTTGCATTTTGCACATTTGGGTCTTAATGAGGTTTTAAATAGAGCTACAATATGCAAAAGCAAGAAGGGGGAGTGAGACAAAAAGCATTTTGAAAAAGTAATTTATTGAAAACAACAATTAAACTAGCTCACTGCCACTCCCTCCTCGTATATAGTCACTTCTCATACACATGTTGTGGTTGTGCTGACCAGTGAGGCCATAGATGGACCAAATTAATATGAAGCTACAAGTTAGTGGTTGGGTCCGCAACATATCAGAAAAGAGGCAAAAATGCCCATCACGGTTTTCCAAAGTCAAAGCTGATATTTGTGAATATCTTGTTTTGTTTAAAACACAAAGATAATGGGACTGCTTTCATGGATGACTAAGGAAATTAATAAATATTCACATTTGAGAGGCTTAAATCAGAGAATATTTACATATTATATCATATTATATCAAAAAACAACTAATGGATTGCCAAAATAGTTGTCGCTTAATTGGGTAATCAATTAACCATCGATTAATCGATCAATTGTTCCAGCTGTCGCGACAGTGGACCTCCCGACACCACTCCCCGCTGCCAAGATCCCCTGGCAGACCCGAGCGAAAGCCGCAAGATCAATTGCCTTCAACCTGAAAGCTGCATCACATGCACCTCTCCTCGCGTTCTCCATGATGAGGGTGTGTGCACAAAGCGTAAACTGACTACTCCCAAGGACACGAGATGTTGCAAGACCAGAATACGACCACAAATTTGCCTCATCACATCAAGCATGAGAAAAAAGTAGCGGCTGATAAACCAGAAATTACGGTATGTGAACCCTTTGGAGAATTTCTGCATAAATTGGTCATAAAGTGTAGTCTGATCTTCGTTTAAATCACAAGAATAAACAAATACAGTCTGCTTAAACTAATACCACACATACAATCGTAAGTTTTCCTATTCTTTTTAAATAACATGTAAACATTCACAGGACAGCAAGGAGTTGAATTGTTTGGGAGGAACACACAACGCCATGTGTGGAGGAAAAACGGCACAGCACACCAACATCAAAACCTTATCCCAACTGTGATCCGTGGTGGAAGGAGCATCATGGTATGGGCGTGCTTTGCTGCCTTAGGGCCTGGACAACATCTATCATCAATGGAAAAGTGAATTCACAAGTTTATCAAGATATTTTGCACAAGAACTTGAGGCCATCTCTCCAACACTTGAAGTTTAAAAGCGGATGGGTGTTGCAGCAGGACAATGATCCAAAACACAAAAGCAAATCAACAACAGAATGGCTTCAGTAGAAGAAAATACGTGTTCTGGAGTGGCCCAGTCTAAGTCCTGACCTCAACCCAATTGAGCATGACTTCAAGAGAGCTATTCACACCAGACATTCCAGGGATCTTGCTGACCTGCAATAGTTTTGTAAAGAGAAATGGTCCTAAATTTGTCCTGGTGGTTGTGCACGTCTGATCTGCAACTACAGGAAACGTTTGGTTGGGGTTACTCACTGCCAAAGGAGGCTGATCCAGTTATTAAATCCAAGTCTCCCTGTCTTGTGAATGTCTACTTCTTATTTTCAATAAAAATATGAAAACATAGAAGTATTTGTGTGGCATGAGTGTAACCCGCCTGTTTCTGGTATCCATCACCTTAGTTTAAGCAGACTCTGTTTGTTTATTCTTGTGATTAAATGAAGATCAGACTATGTTCTGTGACCAAGTTATGCAGAAATTTAAGAAATTCACATACTTTTTCCTCTTACTGTATACAGGTATACACTCCTGATCAAAATTTTAAGACTTGTTGAAAAATTGCAAAAATGAACATTTTGCACTGTTGGATCTTAAGGATGTTCTAAATGCATTTTTTCCAGAGCTGTATGTATGTACTGTATATGTATTTAATGTTTTTATCTTTTTAACTAAAAAAAATATATATTTTATAAGTATCAAAGTGGGCCCCCGCATCCTTTGTTTTTTTGTTTTTTTTTAGTATGTGGCCCTCAATGGAAAACTTTGGACACCCCTGCTCGAAGCTATTGCCTTGTAAGCAAAATGTCGCAAATCAAGTGCTATGACACCGAAACACATGTTCATTTTGTTATTTTCGCCACGAAAAATAACATTGAATATTGACATAGATCGAATATTGAAATCATTTTAAAGAAATACTTTTTCCTTTCTTTTTTTTTACACTTTGTCACTGAAATCAAATCAGAGAAGAAGGAAGAAATGAAGTCTCGCTGAGAATGCTCCCACCCGGAAATGCTCAAGGACTCTATTGGGTTCTGTGTTGTTGTGTTGCAGTTTTGGATGAATTTCCGTCATTTGTTACAGTATATATTGTTTATATTATGCCCGCTCTTTATGTGGAAGGCTTTTACTCGAACACTCGAGGAGACGGAGTAAGCCTGTTCACATTTCTAGGACTGAATGTGTTTTACCTGAGGGTGCTTCTACCGTCATCTGTCTTTCCTCGGCTGAGACTGTGGAAGCTCTGACGCAGGTTCATTTAAACCCAATTGTCAAAAACCCAGAAGACATTTGACCGTGGAAAAGTGTGCCACGGTGCCAGTAAGTAAATTCATTCTTTCTAGTAATATTGGAACACATACGTAAACAAGTATGCAGGAGTACGGCGGGAGACAAATAACACCAAGCATTTTGTGAGGTCTGATTTTTTTTTTGAGGAGGCATTTTTGTGATGCAAATGTATAAATCTTTTGAACGCATATTGTTTTGAGAAGCCAAAGTCTTAACTTAATTGTCCCCAGCAACTAAGTGGAAATCTGACCAGAACTGGACTTAGGAGACCAAGTGGTTGGTAAGTCGTTGTTATCGGACTGCAATGCTGATGGGGATGTCATACAACTTCATGTCAAAAAATGCGAACTATTCCTTTAACTTAAGAGACCCCAGCACTAGCCGGAACTGCTTTGCTCCACAATGAAAACCGACCAGAACTCGCCCCACGGGACAAAGTGGGGGGAAAAGTCACCGTTGATGCACTACACTGCTGATTGGGATGCCATACAACTTAATTAAAAAAAAATCTGAGCTATCCCTTTAAGAAGTACTGTATGTCAATCAGAATCCAACAAAGCCTCGTTATTAATATTAACTCTGGAAATGTACAATGCACAATCTTTGAAAATCCAAAAATGAAGCATTCAAGTGAAATACTGTAGTGTTTCCTACTTTATGTGCTAATCTTTTATGTGTGTGTGTGTGTGTGTGTGCAGCTGTAGTAACACAGGTGTGACGAGAGCCTGGAGGCAGATTCTTTAGCACCACAGCTGGATGCCCAACACTTCATCTTACTAACCCTCTTGCTCTGCAGGCGCTTCTCGCCTCTCAGCCTTCCTCATCTCAATTTCCCCGACACTTGGCCTCCTCCGTCTTCATCACCACTCATGACAGATTGCAAGCGGGACCAACCTGACGATCAGATTCCTCTTTTAGTGAACCCTGGTGCGCACAGAGAATAGGCACAAAGTGTGTGTATGCAAAAGTATGAAACGAAAGGCACGGATGGCTTGAATGTGAAGCAGGACAATCAGAAAGATTGGATTCTCAACAAGAGAGTTGAAGAAGAAGAAGGGGGAGAAAGATGTTGAAGGGCATGGACTGCTGCAATACAGACAAGATAAACAAAGCTAATGCACAGCTAGAGTATTCCTAGATGGAAAGAAACACAAGTGCAACCATCACTTGGAACATCCTCCTGTCCACACACACACACACACACACACGCCTGCCCACAGCCACCAGAGACCTGATTAAGAGAGCACAGCTATCGATCTGTGGGCTGGCAGATAGGATGGATGAGCAAGCAGGAGCACCAGAGGACGACGTCCATGCCCCGTAATCCCCCCACGCTGCCCCACCCCACCACCCACGCTGCAGCTGGAAGTGGGCCAGGGCCACGGGCAGAAAGGCATTGCCTTTCACGCTTAGCAGCAGAGGGTCCAACCCTAACTGAAGAGTGTGAAGCCACTGTGCAGTAATAGGTACACTATAGGTGTGTGGGTGGAATCAGGGTGGAGGGGGGGATGTTTATTCCTTAGAGTCAAGCTTGATGGAGTACTTGTGCCCTTGAACTACCTCCACCTCTCTCTCTCACACACACGTACACGCACACACATCTTACCCGTGTTTGCTAGAGCATGGTGGAAGAGGTTGTCTGCAGATGGCTGCTTATTGGACCCCAGGGTCCGAGAGGATGGCTTATAGGGGACACTGGTGAGCTTGTTTATGTGTGTGAGACACAGAGTTTGGGCACAAGCGGCTGGTGTCACACAGAAATAGCTTTCATCTGGTCATTTTGGTGTCCCTTTGTCAATGCTTTGCTTTTTATAGCTGTATGGCTGTGTTGATGATTTTATGATGGAAGCATTAGGCCTTAACAGGAACCAGCTGCTTCACAAATGCACCAAAAATTGAAACAGTATTACATTGACAAATGACATTTACTTGCAGCCTCGACATTAAATGATACAGCGTTCAACTGTTTCTTCACTTGGTATCACTAAAAACCCACGGTGACACAATGCACAATATGATCACACACGCTCCAGCCTACAACACATGACCAGCTTTTATTCTCATTTATCACAATTCATACAAAATGTTTAGCATTACAATTGCAAACAAAATTATTCAACCCTTATTGGGAATATATTTCACTGTATATTTTTTTTATTTTCAAAGTGTATAAACTTGCAGTAGTTTGCAATAAACCAACAGAACAAAAATAGCTCAAAATGTCTAATATCACAAACACCATTTTTACTCATGTTTGGAAATGTAATTTACAAATAACGCACCTAGTGCAGTCGTGGTTTAGCATTTACAAATTTGCGGACTCCATTTCTTTCCTCTGAAACTGAGCTTTTTCCACGGAAAGCACATCTCATTCACTATAAGTCGGTAATCGTTGATAAATACCTGATAATACAGGTGAAATGTACAACATACATGTACCACTGTTACAAAGGCAGCAATATTTACATGTTTATGTTTTTATGCTTCACTAGTAAAGTTTTTTCGCCAGGCGTGGAGATTTTACACTGGGGGTCCTTGAATGCACCGTAGTTGACCATAGAACGACCAGGTCGACTCTGATTCCATCTGTTCATCAATCACCTTACATTATCATTCATTTGTGGTGAGTACTCATACGTTTTGTACATTACACGCGTTTAAAAAGTGTTTAAAGGCATATCTAGAGCTTAAACCTGGATTGTGTCATGAGTGAACGATGGCAATTGAAGAGCGTAAGTAGAATAATTACAAAAGTCACTTTCATTGCAAATGTTGAACGTTAACATCAAGCTAACAGGAGTGTTTGGAGGGGTGGGGAGCAAGCATTTCATGGGTGTATCAATTACTATTTTTTGCTGGTTTTGCCTGGTGGTCCGGTAACACAAACCCTCCGAAAAGCAGGGATATACTGATATACTGTCATCCAAAACAGTCCTGTAGTAGCACACTCCATTGAAATAGAATCAGAATCAGCAGCTTCATTGGCCAAGTATGCTTACACAAACAAGGAATTTGACTTTGGTTAAATGAGCGCCCACTCCACATATACACAACACTTAAGAAATAAATAAATAATTAAAAAGTACCATTAAGATGTGCAGAAGGGATAATAATCCAGGGTCAGGCAAAATGATCTGACACATTTGTAGGTTAAATCAAAGGCAAATAACGTAAAGAAACAAAAAAAGTGTTTTTTATTTTCGAAAAGTACTTATACACAAAGTCCCCTACTAACGAACATCCGACGTGCGAACACTCGTAGATACGAACACAAGCCGACTGGTCTATTTTTTTCATGATTTTTTCAAAAATTGCCATATTTTCTCATTAAAATTTTTTCGAAATACAAAGGCGCTATTTTTGTATTGCGCGCCATTCCGCCGCTACGAATGGTGGGTAGCAGCATCCCTCTCGCGCGATCGTTCTCAGTTCGTCTGCACTTGTCGCTGATAACATCTCGAAGCACGGCGTTTGTACCCCATTCGATACTTTACAGAGACGTTTGTTATCCGTTATCATGACTGATAAATCGAGTGCAAGTGCTAGTAGTAGTGGCAGGAAACGTCAAGCACTTTCTATGGAAACGAAGGTGGCCATCATCAGGAAGCTGGACGGTGGCGAGAAAATGGCTAATGTAGCGCGTGCTTATGGAGTGAATCGCTCAACAATAGGAACAATTTACGAAGGCAAGGTTCAAATTATGGAACATGTGAAGACTTCTGTACCAATGGCATCCACTATCATTACAAAGAGGAGTCTAACGACGACGAAGATTTGTCCTTTCTTCAATAATTCCTCCTCCTGCTCCACCACTACCACCAACGATGTATGCTCAACCACTGCTCTTCAAAGGTAACGTATTATTATATCATTTTTATTATTGTTTTTTTCCATTAATTATCCTCGTTTAATATTACTACTGCATCCAAACTCATTTACATACATACGCATATACTGTATATGTATACACGTACATGTAGTACCTATATCATTGGTAATATTACCTTTTCCCCGACTTAAGAACGCTTCGACTTAAGAACGATCGTCTGGAACCAATTGTGTTTGTTAGTTGGGGACTTAGTGTAATGCCATTTTGTTCATATAATGCCATTTTGCTTTGTTTCTTTATAATGCCATTGTTTTTCGTTTCTTTTTCAGTTGCTGCCATGAATTGGACTGGTGAGCATTGCGCTTTCATTGTGGAAACGTTTATCAAAACAAACAAATCTGTAACTGCAACACAACGAGCTTTCCGTTTGCACTTCAACCTTGGTAGACATGATCCCGTACCAGCTCGAAACACCATCTTGTTATGGGTTACCAACTTCAGAGCTACTGGATCTGCATTGAGTGTGTGGACAATAATGGATCCCATTTGACTGATTTAATTTTTAAAACATAATGAAACAGAATGGCATTATATGTACTTTTCGAAAATAAAAACACTTTCTTGTTTCTTTACTTTATTTGCCTTTTATTTAACCTACAAATGTGTCAGATCATTTTGTCTTACCCTGTATAATGACAGTGCCGGTCAAGTAAGTGGGTGTGTGATTAATAGACATTAGTGGGCATTTTCCACAAATAACATTAAAGGGTGCTAAAAATTGATAGTTTTATTTACTCTAAAGCAGTTGCTTAAAGTTGCATTTTAATTATGATTTGAAGTTGCACCAGCAGGACCAAGATCCGTATCTTTTCTGTTCGGTCATGGTCATTTCCATCATAACTTCTTATTTGTCTTCATCTTACGTATCAATTGTGTTGCATCTGTTGCCTGTGCCCCTCATTCCTCCTTTCCTCCTCTTCATATTTGATCTGTTCCACTCCTTCGTGACTTCTCGTGAAGCTTATATTCAGTAAAGCTACTGTATGATTTTAAGCTGTAGATTTTACATTTTTGGAGTTAAAAACTCGACAATCCCTGACATGTTGCAAAAGTAACACAACAACAGAAAAGCCTCTGCATTGACAGCAGCGTGCTGCCATCCTGCTGACTTGTTGTATACAGCAGACACACACAGTGAAGCAGTCAAAACATTCACACATGCACACTTCTGACATTCACAAAAGGCTAGGGATCACCATGCGAGGTGTTATGTATGCAGCTCGGGGGGAGTAGGGCGATGGGAGCATGACAAGTCTGCAGGGACACCCACAATCCACACAAAATACACACACACACGTGAATACAGAACCCCAGCAGGGCTGTGTGGGTGCATAGTAGATGCTGGTAGGTGGCCTCTTGTTTACAGCTCATGTTTATTCTAAAGCTGCATTCACATCACTGGCTCAGCCTCAGGCTCGCTTCCTCCTTGTGCTTTTAGCTTCCTCATTTCACTGTTGGTGACCTTTACCCTCTCACTCTATCAGCCTTTTACTAACTTTCACGCTCCGCCTTGTTGCTTTGCTAATTACATTGTCATTGTGATGATCCAACACAAGATGCTGTGTCAAAAAAGTGCCTTTACAGCACCAATGATGCTCTGCTGTGATGATTATTATTGTAGCTTGCAGTGTTGATAGATATGCTTGTACAGGTGTACGTACAACAGTCACCCCTCATTCATAGCGGTTAATTGGTTCCAGACCTGACCGTGACAAGTGAATGTATGTGAAGTAGGGGTCCTTATTTAGAAATGGAATATTTTGATAGTCAGAGCATTGACAATCTATTTATAATTTTCTCCTTATGTTTTTTAAACATTATTAGAGCCCTCTAGAATCTAGATCAGTGATTCTCAACTGGTGGGGTGCGACTCACATGTGGGTCACGGAGCTGTTTTCAGTGGATCACGGGGTCGTTGCTAAAAAAAAAAAATAGTGTAATGACCCGATGATTTCTGTGAATGCGCCTCGCATCTGCGCTATTTGCTACGCCACCACGAGCTACATATCTACTGGAGAAGAGACTGGCATAAAGCGAAAGCTCACATTGTGTTGCATGGGGGAATTCCGCCCACAATGAAGACTACCAGGTACAGTATGACGGTACTGCAAATGCTCTGATTCAACTCCTGAGATATTTATTGAAAACCTTTACACACACTTTTGTTGTTTTTTTACTTCTGGGACTTCTTGCAGTGGCTAATGTAACATTACTGACACTGAGTGACCAGTGTAGAATGCTACATATCAACGTTTCGATTTTCAATGTGTTTTCTGAATGTCTATTTGTATTTTGGTTCATTTAGTCAATTTTATGCTTGAAAATGGTTAATGTAAGCCAAAAAATACGTAAAATCTGCTTAAACATGCATATTTTTGATTAACAATAGGCCATAGTCAACCATGAATCAGCGATTATTTATTAATTAATGGACTGTCACAAGATACTCGATACACAACACGATACACGAGATTGGGTCTACGAGAACAATATGACACAAGATTTAACATTATTTTTAAGAAAAGTACACTGAAACATCTAAAACAGTCTATGACAATATATTTACTAATTTAATTTCCACTACGTTACCTTGCATTGCTCCTCATGAGGCTACACTCTTCTGCACTCTGTGTGCATGCTAGCGGCCCCAAGGGAGACTGCATGACTGACAAAAAGGCTCACTCTGTTCATGCCATTGTTCGATGGAACAAGGTGCTTAAACCAATGCACAGAGGAAACTCTCTTCCAGCCTGTTTGGAGGCGGGAGACAAGGAAAACAGACAAGATTCAAGGGATTCAAGATTCAAGAGAGTTTTATTGTCATGTGCATGGTAAAACAGCAGTAATACCATGCAATGAAAATCTTATTCTGTTCATTCTCCCAAGAAAAGAAAGAAAACACAAGAAAGAATAAGAACATAAGAAACATAAACATATATACCAATAAATTAAGCAACAACAACAGAAGAGACATTAATACAAATAAATAAATAAATAAATAAATAAATAATAAAGTTCTATGAGTGTGTGCGTGTGTTGCGTGCGGCGTGTGTGAGTGCTTTGTTGAGAAGCCTGATGGCCTGTGGGTAAAAGCTGTTTGCCAGCCTTGTGGTCCTGGACTTCAAACTCCTGTAGCGTCTGCCTGACGGTAGGAGTGTGAATAATGAGTGTTGTGGATGTGTGCTGTCCTTGATGAGGTTGTGTGTTCTGCGTAGGACTCTAGTTTTATAAATGTCTTGCAGTGAGGGGAGGGCTGCCCCAACAATGTTCTGTGAGGTCTTGATCACCCGCTGGAGTGCCTTCCTATCACGTGTTGTACAGTTACCGTACCAAACAGTGATGGAGGCGGTAAGGACACTTTCGATAGTGCACCTGTAGAAGCAACTCAGGATTGTGGTGGACATGCCAAATGTCCTCAGTCTTCTCAGGAAGTACAGTCTCCTTCGGGACTTCTTCATTAATTTGTTGGGTGTTGTGAGACAAGGTGAGGTCCTCGCTGATGTGTGTGCCAAGGAACTTGAAGGTTTTCACCCTCTCCACCTCAGTCTCATCAATAAACAGGGGTCTATGCGGCTCCTTTTCCCTTGTTCTTGGGTCGATGATCATCTCTTTGGTCTTATCTGTATTGAGAAGGAGATTGTTATCACGACACCAAGCTATGAGGTCCGCCACCTCTCTTCTGTATGCTGTTTCAACACCACCAGTGATCAGGCCGATGACTGGAGTGTCATCCGCAAATGTAATGATGCTGGTGTTGTTCTGGGAGGCCACGCAATCGTAGGTGAAGAGCGTGTAGAGGAGTGGACTCAGCACACACTCCTGTGGGGTCCCAGTGCTCACAATTTTTGAGCTGGATGTGCGATTGTGGACTCTGACTGACTGGGGTCTGCCTGTTAGAAAGTTAAACACCCAGTTACAGAGGGAGGGTGACAGGCCAAGTGTGAGGAGCTTGTTTGTGAGTTTGTGGGGGCTGACTGTGATAAAGGCAGAGCTATAGTCTATAAATAGCATTCTGACGTATGTGTCCTAGCCCTGTAGGTGAGAAAGGGCTGTGTGGATGGCAGTGTTGACTGCATCATCCGTGGACCGGTTTTGGCGATATGCAAACTGTAGAGGGTCCACAGTGGCCGGGATGCTCTTTTTGATGTGGGTCAGGACTATTCTTTCAAAGCACTTCATAACAATAGGAGTGAGTGCTATAGGGCGATAGTCATTCAAGCAGGTCACGTTGCTCTTCTTGGGTACGGGCACTATGGTGGTGGACTTAAAGCAGGTCGGTACAGATGCTTGTGCAAGCGACAGGTTAAATATGTCAGCAATCACATCAGCTAGCTCTGATGAGCAAACCCGAAGTGCACGTCCTGAGATGTTGTCTGGGCCTGCTGCTTTTCGTGGGTTTGTTTTGTTCAGAACCCTGCGCACATCAGCTGATGTCACCATGAGAGGTGAGTCCTGTGTGCTCCCCAAGTCCAGCCACCCTCTCTGCTCATCAGGAGTTTGGGTATCAAAGCGGGCGTAGAACTCATTCAGCTCGTCTGGAAGTGTGGTTTGGCTGGACGTGGCTACGCTACTCCGCTGTCGATAGTCTGTGATGTGCTGGAGCCCCGCCCACATGCGCCGGGGGTATGAGGTGGAATAGTAGCCCTCCAGCTTCCGTCTGTACTGTCTTTTGGCCTCTCGTATGGACCTCCTCAGGTCATATCTGGCCTTTTTGTAGTCATCAGCGGTGCCCATGACAATGCAGTCGAACAAGCACGTAGCTTAGCCCTTACATCACAGTTCATCCACTGTTTTTGGTTAGGGTATTTTCTGTAATACTTGGTGGTGGTAACAGTCTCTATGCATGTGCTAATGTAGCCAGTAACAGCAGAAGCATATTCATCCAAATCAACAGTACAATCTTCCCTCCCCGCTGCAGTTTTAAACACATCCCAGTTTGTGCAGCCAAAGCAGTCCTGAAGTACTTGATCAGTTTCTTCATTCCACACTTTAACTGCTGTACTTACAGGGGGAGCTTGCTTGAGAAGTTGTCTGTATGTTGGATAAAGGAATATAGAGATGTGGTCGGCCTTTCCAAAATGGGGTCTTGGAACAGCCTTCAAAGCACCTTTCATGTTGCTGTAGACTTGGTCCAGGATGTTATTTTTCCTTGTGGGAAAGCTCACATGCTGGTAATATTTGGGGAGGACAGTCCTGAGGTTGCAGTGGTTGAAATCGCCAGATATTATGAATACAGCGTCTGGGTGTTTGGTCTCGTGTTTATCAATGATGCCATGCAGGAGGCCTAGTGCGTTAGCGGTGTTAGCTCGTGGTGGAATGTAAACAGCAGTTAAATACACAGCGCTACACTCACGAGGCAAAGACACGCATGCACATGGCAATATATGGAGGCAAAATGATTGACTTAATTTTCATTTACTGTATTTTGTCCCAGGCCTCGTGCCCAGTTTTAATCCCGCGAGATCTTGTGAAACCCCTACTGTAACGGAATGAAGTCGCAAAATTTGAAGCAATGTGGCGAGAGATGACTGTATTGTACTGCTTAGTCTATCTTGGGGGTGTCAACCTATATTCCAGTGTGTCATTCAAAACAGAGTAATATTGATCGATTTTTCAAATGATACATTCTCTATGTACTTAATGTTGGAGCCAGTCAGTGTACATTCATTTTATCTTGTGTCCTTGTGAAGAGTAGAAGTCACTATTAATGCATCACTTCTTCCCAGTTGAACACAGCCCTAAAACCAGAGAATCAATAGTGAATTCTCTCAGTCGCGAGCGCTCATAAGTCGGCCCATTCCACAATGGAGAGAGACAAGGTCACGAGAGAATAAATAGCAGGCAGACTAGCTAATGATCGATCATTCTGGACAAGCGGCTGCACCCAAGAGCGGGCCGGCTGACAAGATCATTAATAAGAGCTGCTGGGAGAGTGATCGATAGGCTCGATGGATGATCAGAGGCACAAATACTATAAAACACCTGGATGTCCAGCCTTGTCTTTTTTGAAGGCTTGGTGGTGTGGAGGGTGGTGGTAGCCCAAAGAAAGTCTGATCCTCTTAGTCAAAATGAAGTCGGTTGTGCAGTGGCTTTATGTTTTTCTGCACCCGTCTGCACACTGTGTGACTCGGTGTAATTGAAGGTAGATGAGGGGGAGTCAGTCATCGGGGGTCATGCACCTCCAGTATAATGGAGGTATTTATTATTGACGCTCTCCACTCACAACATCACTGGGAGTCCATTTCAACAATGAAGCTCCATCGCCTCCTCTTTCTTATGTCTTGCCTTATCTATGTAGCATGTGTCTCGCACACACACACACACACACACACACACACACACACAAATACATCTTACTCAGCATCTCATCTAGATTCCTAATCTTTTCACTTAGAGGGAGAATGAGTAGAGAAGGACTGTACTCTCCCTGCATGGCTGCGTGTATCAATATCTGCCCATTGATCTGAGCCTTGCCTCTCCTCCTCCATTCGTCCACATATAGATTGCTTTTCCCAGCAGGTATCTGTGCCTACAATCTGCCTGATGGATGGCATTTGTGTGTGCGTGTGTGTGCGTGTGTGTGTGAGGGAGGCTGTATTGAACTTCGTTGTTACACGTGCCGCTGCACTGAGTTAGAACGCTGAGCAAAAAAAAAAAAAAAAGGGGCGACAAAATGGTGATTAAATTCTTGGGAAACGATGTGATAATACAGGTAAAATATACTGTACATGCACCACATGCGCGCAATTTATACATGTTTATGTTTATTTGCTTCACCGATAATGTTTTTCCATCAAGCTTTGAGATTTCGCACTTTACTTAGCAGTCCTTGAACTCACCGTAGTTGCTCTAATAAGCATGTGAGGCATATTCTATCTAATATAATCATATTTTGCTCATCTAATCTAATAATTACAACAGTCACATTGTAAATGTTCCTCCGAAATCAACGGAGAACGTCAACCTCAAGCTAGCAGGAGGGCTTTGATCAGCGAGCCGCGTTTCAAAAATAGACATTTTTAGGGGCGTATCAATGACTCGTGGATTTTCGCCAACGTAACCCCCGCAAAAAGCGGAGATCTTCTGCACATGCATATGAAATGAGTTAAAGTTATCGTGGAATAGAATGCTCTACCTCATGTGACCACGGTGCTTTAGAATGGTACTAACATTGCATTTCCTCAAAATACTGTACAACAACAAACACTAAAAATTGCAAATAATATTCATTGATATTTCTTACACAACTTTCGGACACTTTCTTGTGCCATTTCCAGCCCAAAAATACCCATTCGATGAATAAAAGAAGTCACTTTGACTGTGTGAATAATTTTGGGGTTAACATGAAATTTTTTGTGCAAACAACATCAAAACATCGGCATCTAACACCAAATATGCATTATGTTAAAAAATGCCTATTGTCCTCTAAAATAAATGCAAAATGTGTAGTATTAATGAACAAAAGCCTAACCAACTGAATAAAGCACATGCAAACAATAAAAGGTGTATAGGCTGCTGTGTGTATGTGGGGTGAAGTAGGTTTTCTGTGTGGATGCATTTAGGCTGTATGTGTCTATGCTGTTGCCATCAGTGGCTGACCATAAATCAGAGGGCCTTCAGGCCGGGGGATTGCCCAGCTCGTGGCTCCCTGTGTAATTACAAAGCTGACATTTAAACAGCAGCAGCCATATTTCACTCTCAATACTTGCTGGACGCAGAGTGGTCTACGGGTGGAGTAAAAGTTTTCAACTAAGAAAAAAAAAGGTGGATAGGAAGAAAAAAAATCAATAGGAAATAGAATGCGTTCTAATGCCTTGTTAATGGACCCGCATATTAATTATTCAAGTGCGGCCATTTTGACTACTCATTAAAGTGGCAGCAGAGGAGAAATGTGCAATAATACCTTGCATGTGCTCACACTTTTGTCCTTTTCAATACGTCTTCACTTGCACAATGTAAGACGTACATTTATTCTTCTATGTTGAAATCTAATAATTAAAATTTCCCTCATTTGTCTTCAACAAAAAAATGTCAGTAATCCCCAAGCTTCTGTAAAATCTTTTCTTCCACTTCAAAAATAAACTACTTCAGCCTAAAATCTATCCATCCATTTATTTTCTATGCCGCTTATCCTCACAAGGTTCGTGGGTATGCTGGAGCCTATCCCAGCTGACTTGGGGCGAGAGGCGGGGTACACCCTGGACTGGTCGCCAGCCAATCGCAGGGCACATATAGACAAACAACCATTCACACTCACATTCATACCTATGGACAATTTAGAGTTGCCAATTAAGCTAACATGCATGTTTTTGGGAATGTGGGAGGAAACGGGAGAAAACCCACAGAACATGCAAACTCCACATTGGAGATTCGAACCCAGGTCTTCCCGATCTCCTGACTCTGTGGCCAACATGCTAACCACTAGGCCCCCGTGCGGCCGCCTGACATCTAAAATAACATATTTAATATAGTATATATGTGGGGATTTGAACACTATAAGGGCCGGTATGTTTGTATAACACCACAGTGGCCCAGCCCGCAGAAGCTACACGGAATCTCCCCACTGTAGACCCACCACCTGCAGGGGAAGGTATACAGGTCTGGTGCAGTGCATATTGGGTGGTGGCCTGAGCGACCTGGTCTTCGTCGTCTAAATCAAGTTCTTTGGCCTTGAACCATCATTTCTCTGGTGGGGAAGGAGCCCGACCTTGTGAGAGAGGTTGAGACATTGAGACTCAACTCGACCCACAGTTTGGGTTCTGGAACCAAACTCCTCAAATGGAGCTGGACCTTGTTCTGCTCTGGAGTTACCGCAGGAGAGAGGTGGAAAGCTGGTGTGGGTTTATTATTAGCCCCTCGGCCCGTGCCTCTGTGTTGGAGTCAATGATAGGGTCACTTCCCTACGCCCTTGTGTCGTTTATACTGTTTGTGCGCCCCAAACAGCAGTTCAGAGTACCCAGCGTTCTTGGAGTCTATCAGACGGGTGCTGGAGAGCACCCCTGCTGGTGACTCTGTAGTTCTACTGGGATACTTCAACGGCCATGTGGGCAATGACAGTGTGACCTGGAGGGGCGCGACTGGGAGTAATGGCCTCCCCAATCTGAACCCGTAATGTTATTGGACTTCTGTGTGAACCACAGTTTGTCCATAACAAAGACTATCTTTGAACATAAGGATGTCCACAAGTGCACCTTTGTAGTCGTATCATAAGACTTGCGTCCACATGTTCTGGACAAGTGGGTGAAGAGAAGGGCTGAGTTGTCAACTGATCACCACCTGGTTATGAGTTGGGGGGAGGATGCCAGACAGTCTTGGCAGACCCAAACGTTTAGTGAGGGTGTTTTGGGAACATCTGGCAGAGGCTCCCGTTCGTCGAGTCTTCAACTCTCACCTCTGACAGACTTTTGTCTGCATCCCGGGGGAGGACCGGGATAACGAGTTCGAATGGGCCGTATTCCGTGCCTCCATTGCTGAGGCAAACGATCGGAGCTGTGGCCGCAAGGTTGTCAGTGACAGTCGTGGCGACAAACCCCAAACCCAATGGTGGACAACTGAGGTTAGCGCCACCGTCAACCTGAAGCATATACGTATGTATGTGTGTGTAAATGTATATGTGTACACTCCTGATCAAAATCTTAAGACCAGTTGAAAAATTGCACATTTGGATCTTAATGAGCTTTTAAGTAGAGCTACAATATGCAAAAACAAGAAGGGGGAGTGAGACAAAAAACATTTGGAACTTGTAATTTAAACAAAAACCAACAAAAAACTGAAATTGGTTGTTTATCAACTGATCAAAAGTTTAAGACCACAGGCTGTAAAAGCCAAAATCTGCTCAAAATTGTCATTTTCTGTCAGGCATTGACACTGTCATGCCCTCCTGATGGCTAAAGCTAAGAAGCTTTCTCTCTTTGAACGTGGTCGGATTGTCGAGCTGCATAAGCAAGGCCTCTTGCAGCGTACCATTGCTGCTGAGGTTGGGCGCAGTAAGAAAATCATTCTACATTTTTTTTAAGATCCTGAGCATTATGGAACAAAAAAGTCAAGTGGTAGACCCAAAAAAATCACACCTGCGCTGAGCCGGAGGATCCGATTGGCTGTCCTTCAAAACACAGGGCAGTCTTTGACCCAAATTAAGGCCCTTACTGGTGCCGACTGCAGCGCAATAACCATCAGACGGCATCTGCGGGAAAAGGGTTTAAAAAACAAATTCAAAGACCTCGTCTCCTTCAACCCCACAAAACTGCCCGTTTAGACTTTGCCAGGGAGCATCAAACATGGGACAGTGAAAGGTGGATGAAAGTTTTATTCTCTGATGAGAAAAAATGTAACCTTGACGGTTCAGATGGCTTCCAGCGTTACTGGCATGACAAGGAGATCCCACCTGAGATGTTTTCTACCCGGCACAGTGGAGGGGGTCCATCATGATCTGGGGTGCTTTTTCATTGAGTGGAACACCGGAGCTTCAGGTGGTGCGGGGTCGTCAAACGGCGGATGCTTATGTGCAGATGTTGCAGCGGGCATCCCCCATGACTGAGAGCCCTCGTCTGTGTTGTAACAGCTGGGTTTTTCAACAGGACAACGCTGCAGTTCACAATGCTCGCTTGACCAAGGACTTCTTCAGGGAGAATAACATCACTCTTTTGGATGGTTGGATGGCAAGGGAAGTTTATGAAAATGGCCATCAGTTCCAGACAGGTGATGTCCTTCGTGAAGCCATCTTCACCACTTGGAGCAATGTTCCCACTAGCCTCCTGGAAACACTCATCAAGCATGCCCAAACCAATTTTTGAAGTGATTAACAAGAACGGTGGAGCTACTCATTACTGAGTCCTACTGAGAACATTTTTGTTCTGGTTTGGAGAGTGTTTTTTTTTTTATTTTTTGAACGATGGTCTTAAACTTCTGATCAGCTGATAAACCGCCTATTTCAGTTTAATTGTTGTTTTCAAGGCCGCACGGTGGTCTAGTGGTTAGCACGTTGGCCAATACAGGAACAGCCTGGAGATCGGGAAGACCTGGGTTTGATTCTCCCCTGGGCATTTCTGTGTGGAGTTTGCATGTTCTCCCCGTGTGCACGTGGGTTTTCTCCGGGCACTCCGGCTTCCTCCCACATTCCCAAAAAAACATGCAGGTGAGGTTAATTGGTGACTCTAAATTGTCCATAGGTATGAATGTGAGTGTGAATGGTTGTTTGTCTATATGTGCCCTGCGATTGGCTGGCGACCAGTCCAGGGTGTACCCCGCCTGTCGCCCGAAGTCAGCTGGGATAGGTTCCAGCATACCCCCGCGACCCTAATGAGGATGAAGCGGTATAGAAAATGAATGGATGGATGGATGTTGTTTTCAATAAATTACTTTTTCAAAGTGCTTTTTGTCTCACTCCCCCTTCTTGCTTTTGCATATTGTAACTCTATTTAAAACCTCATTAAGACCCAAATGTGCAAAATGCAAATTCTAGCAATTTTTCAACTGGTCTTAAGATTTTGATCAGGAGTGTACATACACAGACACACACACACACACACATTATATTATAATTTTGCCGGCCTCAATATAATGCCGTGTGCATGCATGTCTGTCGTCTCCCGCTTCCAAACAAACAAATAAAGGGTTTATTCTGTGCATTTTTTTCAGCACCTTGGCACATTTGTTGCATAGAACAACGGCAGGAACGGAGTGAGCCCTTTTGTCAGTCATACAGTCTCTTTCTCTCGGTGGGTGGAGGCGGTGCTGGTAGCATATACACAGAGCGCATGCAGAGTGTAACGTAGTAGAAATTATATTAGCCGATTGCAATATATTGTCATATGTTTTTTGATTGTACTTCATCTCGTCTCATCTCGTTCTCGTAGACCCGATCTCGGGTATTGTCTCATCTCGTGAACTGAGGGTCTCATGACACCCCTGGTATACAATATACAGTACATATTGAAAACTACAAAGCCTTATCCTCCAGCTGTCAATCTGTTTCTGCTGACTGTTCAGATGATCGGCTGCGTGAGGGCATTCCAAATGTAACGACAGCCGCCATCACCACCAAGGACTCCAACATGTTACCATTCCACCATTCAAGTTCCTCCCTTTGTCTGCCACCACACAGAGTGAAGAGCATCTCCTCCTCAGCACCATGCCAGTGGCAGGGAACATCTGTCTGGAGGTCCCCCTGCCACACAGCGTTAGAGTCAGGGTTGGTCACTCACTCGAGTGGTCTGTCTGGGAGGGGGCCTGTGGGCAAAACTTGGGCCGGACTGACTGCGTCCAAGCGGAAACTTGTCCTCAGGTCCATCCTGCTTGTCTGCCCGGTGCCATTTGTAGCCGTGTGCGTGTTTTTGTGCGACATTTTGCAAACACGGGCTGTTGTTTTGTGGGTCAAAGGGCACCGAGGTAGCAAAAAAACACCTCAAGGCTGCTTCTCGCTGTCCTCTCACTCACTGCATGTCTTTTGCTTTGCTTTGCGGAATGTCCGCTTGCTGTGTGCACAACGCCACGCGCGTATATTCTGCATCCCTGTGCACATGCCAGTGTTTGGCCAGCTTTAAGCTTCTTACTTTTCCACTGTTTAAATTGTCTCAGTTGAGTTAAGTTGCTATTTACCCAAGCAAAGTGGAATGCTATCAGAGGCAGCAGGCAATAGTCTGCCAGTCACATAGCAGATAGCTCCTTCATGCAGGCCCAGATAAGGCGTGAGTACTGTTTAATCAAACAGTGGAGGGGAATAAATGGAGACAGTCAGGTGCATTTTCAAATTGTATGTGCTTTTTCTTTAATCTTCAATTTTATATACAGCGACCTGCCTCTCCATCGCTCTATTTTAATACCTGAAAGTGTCTCTATGCCTCCATATCCATCCATCTCTCTGTCTGGCCTTTTCAGGAGCAGCAGTATTTATCATCCGTATAGCAGGATGTTTGTTGGCCATGCTGTGCTCTGATAGATGGGTGAGTCACTGATGTGCAGCCACCTCCAGAGACACAAAGCAGACAGCTCTTTAGTAGCTCAACAAGACACATGGCTTTTCTTTTATTGTTTTCAAACTGCAGGGAAATGTGTGTGTGTGTGTGTGTGTGTGTGTGTGTGGGTGGGTGGGGAGTGGGAGGGTTGAGAGGTGGAGGAAGGAAAGAGAGGAAGAAAAACAACAACAGATGCTTCTTGGCTGTCCAGCAAAATGCAGCAACTGTGCACAAGATGAGCTATTATCCATCTACAGTGTATCACTATGTTGTTGACAAATCAATGGCTCTGACAGTGATGACTGTGTGTGTTACAGTAAAGCACTCAGACTGTCTCCCTGCCTGCCCGCTGTGGAGACCTCAGCACGGGAGCACTCCAGGCAAGAGTACTCATAGCCATGAGGGGTTTGTGAGGGTGTGTGACAGAAAAGAAGTGTCGACATATCCGGCTCATGCTTATTCTCTCTGCTTATTTACAGGTATCAAAATTTAACGATGAGAGTGCGGTAGCCATAATCTGATCCACACGTTTTTATGAATGTATGACTCACGCGTACTAAGGGTAAGTGCATCACTCTGACTCCACAACACAAAAAGCCTGCCCTCTCTAGAGAGAGGGAGATAATTTTTTTATAGTATTCAGTTAGCTAAGTAATGTGTTGTAATTTCAGCAAAACAGACATATTTTGGACTTTACTTGAAAAAAACATTTTTAATGCATCTTTGGAAATACAGTCGTCCCTTGTTTATTGCGGTTAATTGGTTCCATTCCCTCAGTCACCTTTACACTTGTATCACTCGATATAGGAGAGGTATAATAACATAAAATAAGCCATCTTAGACACGAATAACGTAAGATAAACTCACACCTTAGCATTGACAGCATCGTTCCTAGTTGTTATTGTCTCATCAATGTAACGTTACTGACACCTAGTGGCCAGTGTAGAATACTACTCTCCTGCTCTGTTTGTGGCTAAGGAGAGACTCACGATGCATTTCAATCGCTTCATTAACAAGCACATACAGAAAACACATACAGTGAACATTCACACAGGGGCTGTTGTCGGCCACTCTCTACACTGCTAACCTGCTGCTAGCACTCAGCTAACAGTCAACTCAAGCAAGCGGACGTCACACAGGTCACTTCCCAGGCTCCGGTTCTTAAAGGCGCACACAGCAAGTCACATATACAGTATTGCACTTCATATCACGTCTTTTGAATGCCTCATATTTTTATTCATTTATCTATTTTTATGGTTGAAAATTTTGAATACATACAATTTGCTTAAATATGCATTTTTTAATAATGGACTAAAAATATATTATATTGTATATATTATACATTTTTAAATGTATTTATGATGAGTGCTATTGCACATTAAAAAATGTATAATTCATCCATGTGATCAGTATCTGTGTCAGTATTGCCCGATTTCAGTCTTGGATGATCGGTATCGGAATCGGCAGCATAAAACTCTCATTGGAGAATCCCTAGTTTGTTTGTTTTTTATCCGATTTGATTAATCGAAAAACTAATCGACCAATTAATCAGTTATTAAAGTAATCATTAGTTGCAGCCTTAATTATGTTATATTAAAGTAATAATAAACTAGGGATGTCCGATATTGTCATTTTTGCTGATGTCCGATATGCCGATATTGTCCAACTCTCCATTTTTGATTCTGTTAACCAATACCAATATGTGTAGCACACCTATTTTGGCGCCTATATTACATTATATTGCAAGTAAACAGGACCAAATTTCTCATAAATAATAAAAAGTTTGACTGCGATCGGTCCGCGGGCATGATTATCTGTTTTTATATTTCCCATTCACTTTAATTTGTCACGGGTCCGTAGAGGGCCATCACGTAAGGGGCCACCATGAGGCCATTTGGTGATGGTTGCTATAGACTTCGGAATGAATGAATTGTGCACGGGAAAACAGTGTTTCCCTCTACGTCGGCAAATTATGCTCACAAAACAATGTTATAATGGCCAAATCATGCAGTCTATGGGCCAAATACTATGAAAGGTAAATGTTAAGTCTTACCTGTGAAATGTTATTCGTTGGGATTTGGTTTACCACTCATGAATGAGGCATCTTCTCCGCTCCGTCTCTTGCCACATCCAATATGGCGGCGACGTTGACGTACAGCTCAGCGCTCAATGTGGCGTCTACATACATATGTTTATGAGCTACCCCGCTCACCATTTTTTGACAACCCACCACGTCCTGCCATTCCGAACACAGCTAAGCAAAACATTGGCTCAAGTATATGCCGTGTGTTGACTGTTATGTTGCTTGTGGCGCTTAAAGAGCCTAATTGGCTTTCATCATCGAAAAAAAAAATGACACTGATATTGACCATTTTTACATTACATTTTTACACCAATATGGGGCCGATATTATCGGACATCCCTTTAATAAACGTTATTTTATAAACAGTTCAACAGTGCTTGTGAGTTGTAAGGACTCGAACATTTCAAGCCTATGACTTTGGACTTGACTTGGACTTTGACTTCTTTACTTGACTTCTTTACTCTCCCACATCTAGCGCTAGCTAGTGCTTCTGTAGCCAAACGTATTTTTGCGTCTCAGCACACAACGATGGTGTGTTCATCGACCGTGAAACAAAGTGCAAAATCCCACGAAAAAACGTTACCGGTGAAACATAGAGACATAAACATGTAAATATTGTGGACTTTTTAACAGTGTGGTGCATGTATGCTGCACATTTGACAAGCACCTTCATATAAAGTGTTACCAAATTATTACCGACTTTGGGTGAATAAAATATGTGAAAAAACAAGACAAATTATTATGATATATATATATATATATATATAATTATCCACAAAAAGTATTCACAAATTTGAGGGGTTTATGAATGCTGGATCGCGAGTATGCGGGGCTCCACCGCCTTTCCCAATAGGCGTCTTACAGGATGACACCTTTCGGGGGCGGAGAAGTGGAATCAGAGCATATTAAACACCAGGAATGAGTACTCTTTTGTACTCTTTTGTGAGACACTGTATATGCAATACAGCCTCTCAATCAAAGGATGCAATGCATCACTAAACATTACATTTTGAACTACAGACTGTATGTTGCATGTTGCTTCCATTTCCTGAGCCAGAATGTGCAAAAAGTAATTTACTGTAGACACCACTTTGAATTTGAGATTGGTGTTGCAGTCATGTAATCCAGCTCATTAAAGGATGCAGCGTGCAGCATAATGTGCTAGAATCATGCATTCATGCAGAGCTACACAGTTCTTTATGGTTCACATTGCGACATGCATGCTGGGACAAGCAGGTACTGTATATAGATATGATCTTTATGAGGAGGATGAACAGATAGGGGGATGGGATGAAAATGAGTAATTCAACACTTGCACTGCCAGCCCTCAGATTGGAGAAAAACGGAGATGCTGAGTTTTGATTGGCAGGTAGAATGAAGACCCCCTGTGGCAGTTTCCAGGGGCGGGTCACTGAGGTGAGAGCGATGGTTCACGAGGAGATGCAAGCGCTTGACTGCTGTCTTTGCCACGTTGCTCAGGATGTTCCAAGCCCACTGGTTTGTCATTTGTACAACAGAAAAAGATACAGACTACAAGGCCACACGGTGAAGCTGAGGTTTACCAGTTTAACACTGCCTTTTTATCTTTTTCTGTGCTCCTTAAAACAAAATGTTGAAAAGTTAACCAGGTAACGCATTGTGTACTGTACATGATGAATGATAGATGAAAGACCATGCTTCTGTATGCCGTTTCACCGTCATTTGAATGACCAGTGTAGTCCTTGATTCACTGTTGTCAACATTGTGTGTGGAATACGCTGATGATGTTTAATGAGGTGCAATGTTTTGCTGGAGTTTGGTCAAAGTACATGTTTTGGATGCAGAAAAAAAAGTGTTTGGTGCACAATGGGGTCTTCTATTTCGGGAATTACGGAAGCTGAAACATAAGTTCCACCGTTTTGTATTTGTTTAACTGTCACAAACTTTTTCATGTCACAAAATGACAATGCACAAACGCACAAATCAGATGATTTATACACAACAGGCATGAAGAAAGTATTCCATCATGTAGCACACGACACACACAGCTAGCATGTGCTAGCGCGTAGCAAAGAGACTGGATGACTGACAAGAGGGTTTGCTCACTCCGTTCATTCCGCTATTGAATCAACACACCTGGGTGTTGAGACAGATGCACGGAGTGAAACCTCTTGTCCTCCAGCCTGTTTGGTAGAGACAGAGGAGGAAAACAAATACGCATGCACATGTCAATTTATTGAGCCCGGCAAAATTAGCAAGTTTGTTTTTATTGATCGTGCGGTTAATTGATTTATTGATTTTCGAGACAGGCCTACAATGAACTTTTACTGGAAATGTTGATTCTAAATCGGAGGAAAACCTTAACGTCAAGCTACCAAGAGGGCTTGGAGGGACTGGAGCTAGCCGGCGTAGCGCACTGTGGGACCTCTATGCAGCAGCGTAATCCACCGTGTATGTGAATGAGGTACCGATCAACTCCTCTGTGGCGCCAGCCTGCACAGTGACTGGCCAATCACAGAGCGTGAAGACTGAATACTTAATGAGGATTTTCTTTCATCACGATTACGGATAATGACGAGATGTACTCGTTTCATGCTCGTATTCGGAAAAAATGCATTATCTGTAACAGATACTGGTTTATAACGAGTATCCGGCTCATTAAATACCGTTAAGAAATGAAAGTTGCTTATATTATGAATTACTCGCATTATTATGCTATATATTATCTCTACATTAATTTGAAAAATTTTCCAATTAACCGTGACGAACGAGGGCTTACTGTGTACGTTATTTAGAGCATCAAACAAAGCTTTTTCTCAGTGGAATCTACAGCCATGGTGAATTAAGTTCAATGGGTTTTGGTTACTCTACAGAAAACGTGAAGCTTTATTCCAGACTTGAATTTCAGGAGAAATAATACTGTAATTTGTATAGATTGTATCTATGAGGAGGAGTCCTGCCATACTGCATATGTATTTTGTATTATTAAATTAGAGAGACAAGACAAAAATCACTAATATAATTCAAATGAAGCGCAAAGTGTAATTACACAGGAGTGAGGCTGCGCTCATCTAAGAGAGAAGCACAGCAGAGGCCCAACAGAGAGAGTTGAGGGGGTTAAGCAGCCACTGTTAGCGGCAGAGAAACAAGAAAACAAGTGTCGACAGCGACAGGAAAAAGACGGAGGCTGCCTATGTGCTTGAGTCTCCCCCAACCAAGCCTCCCTCCCCCACAGACAAGCATATGTGGGCTGACAACATGACATTGGCAGCAAAGAGGAGGCACAGAGAGAGAGAGAGAGAGGAGGTCCAGGAGACTCGCCAGCCCTGACATCCCCAACTCTGACAGCTGATGGAGGCAAATTAGCCTCACGCATGCATACAACTGTCAGCTCTACCCTCAAGCCCACCCCTCTTCCCCTCTCAGCTATTACAACCCCCCCATCCCATCCACCCAAAAAGCCATGCAGACTCTTTTCCAATATGATTCTCACATGAAGAGATGGAGGATATGACATTTCATGGGTGGGACCAAGCCTTGAGTGTAACAACCATATCACCATGCAAGTCAGGCACAACCACGTCAAAACGCAAATGTTGGTAGTTTTCTCCGAGCAGAGCAGATATCCATTACTGTAATGTGTGTAATCCCCATGACTCAGGTGCCCTCACACAGCCAGCCTCCCCCTGTGGTGTTGGCGAGACGCAACACACTCTGATGATGGATTAGCTGTAAAACACTGTGCATTATATCTTAACATGCGGCAAAAGGCCAGTTTGTCTGGTTGGAAGTCAGTGTTTGAAAAACAAGGATGGAAAGAGGGCAGAAAGTCATTGACAAGAGTGCGTATGGTGCTTTCTGCAGAAGAAACAGAAAGCTGACATTTTACTCTCTGACAGGTAAGAGAAGAGTGAGGGAAAGAGGGTGCACATACTGGGTTTTCGTGTGTGTGTGTGTGTGTGTGTGTGTGTACCTGCACCCTGGGACATGGTGTCATCGATCGCGTTTGCAGGAAGAGGCCTATTATCTCCAGCCATGGTTCAAGCGGACGAGTCAAGTGTGTCATATTTGTTGGCTCTAATTGGCAACCCACCCTGGTGGAGGCTGACTGGGGTGAAGGCACTTCTGCGGTAACTCACACAGCATCCCGCGCCCCCCCCCCCCCTCACACCTTCAACACCACACTGTTGCCTTTGCAACGCTTCACTGCTTCTCTGACTCCCATATTTGTCTGCAACGGACACACAAAGAGACGACAGATACAATAAGAAGTCTGTGAGGGCTTTAAGAAAAACAAAGAAACCAACTACAAGATGATTAGATGATGATGAATGTAGATGGGATGCAGAAAAAGACTTCGGTTCGGTTTTGCAGTCTTTCTAAATAGTATTTTCTAGAATACACAATAAAATGTGCTTTTTGTGAGCTTTGCTGGCGTCTGCTTGCGGCCATTACAGTACAGTACTTGTTCTGCTCTTCTCTCATGGGGAAACACTGCCCTCTACAGGAGGGAAAAAAGTTGCAGGGAAAAATGTTGAAATATTTCAGTAAAATATTTGGACAAAGAAGGCAATGTAGAATGCAATTTTTTTTCAGATTTTTGTGAACAAGCAGCATTTCAAGTATTATTGCCAATCTAATTTGAGTGAAAAATACTTTTTACTTTATGAATATCACTTTCTTTAAGGTGGTTAAGTCTATTGCTACTTTTCAGTGTACTCTGCAAAACATATACTACAGCAGGGGTCACCAACGTTTTTTCTTGCGAGAGATACTTTTAGAACATGAAAATGGCCACGAGCTACTCATTTTTGTAGAAATGATTTTCATACCTTATTTCAACCCAAACAGATCAAATATGCTTGTTTTACCAAAACATTAACAAAATGCTGGTATCCACAACTCACATTTTATGTTTCAGAATAATTTTCTTTCTCGTGTTCTCACATTATTAACTGAAAACCTGAATGAAAAGCAGGCCTGCGGGCGCCTCGTGGTCGTGGGGGGCTACCTGGTGCCCGCGGGCACTGTGTTGGTGACCCCTGTATTACAGTAATCCCTTGTTTATTGCAGTTTCAGACCCGACCGTGCAAAGTGGGATTCCTTATTTATAAATGGAATATTTTTGTAGTTAGAGCATAAAAAGCTGTTAACAGCCTTCTAAATAAGGGTTTTAAACATTATTAGAGCCCTCTAGACATGAAATAGCACCCCTATAGCATACCTTTACACTTGTATTACCCAATATAGTAGACATAACGAGTAAATACACCATTTGAGACCGAAATAAAACGTGTGCTCTTATGTGCTGCTTATAAATGTGCCCTCTGGCGGAGCTGAGTGGCTAGAAGACAGGAAGTGACGTCAGGGGTTCAGAGTTGACTTTTAGCTTGGCGTGGGTTACAGCTTAATTAGGGATTTTTATTATTGATTATTGTGTCAAACTTGCAATAAAAGCCTGCTCTTCCGGCCATCAAGTCTGGTGTGTCTCTCACTCTCACTGAATGATACAGCAACATTACTGACGCCGAGGCTATGTCCACACAAATATATATACTTTTGTATGCATTTTGGTCTCTCGTCCACACGCAAACGTAGGTTTTTGTCTTTAAAAACTGAGCATTTGGAAAACTCCGGCCAGGGTGAAGATTTTGGTCAACTCCGGCTTCAGCGTATGTAGACGGCAAAAACAAGCTTTTGGCGTAACAATTATGCGCTGTTATTTTCACACTAGATAAGTATAATTTAATGTGTGCACGGCAAACATTACTTTGCTGGTTTTAAGCATGCTGAAATGACTTTTTATGTGGTTAATTGTAAACACATCGACTTTCGCTTTACATTGACAAACAAAGGCACCATTATGGGCTTCGTAGGACGCCGCTGCTGCTGTTTTGCTCTCCAAAATGAAAACGTCTACAACGCTCCCGCGAGCGACGACAAGCATGTCGTTATTTTTGGAAGAATGGCGTGAGAATGTTGGCATGGCAAGGACATTTGATTGTGTTTGATTTCTTCGCTACTTGCTACTTCGCCCACACATTGAAAGCTTCCTTGTTATATATGCCTTTTTAGTGCTGCATAACGACTGTCATGGAGGCAATTAAACAAGGACCATTTGCCTGACATAGAATTATTTCAGCAATGACAGCTGATGAAGTTCTGTCTTGATCGATAAAATGAAGTACACCTCACAGCACGGTAGTGATAATCAACATCTGCTACATTTTAATAAAGAACACCTTTTGAATGCCTTGTATTTGTATTTTAGTTCATTAGGCCATTTTATGCTTGAAAATGCTTAAGCCAAAAAAATGTAAACTTTGTTTCAGTATGCATATATTTTTTGAGAATGAATAAGCCGTATTCAACCACGAAAGAGCATGATTTATTCATGAATATATTTTTGAAAAACCGCCATAGAGTGAAGTCGAAATTGGAACCACAAACTGGCGAGGGACAACTGGACATATTTTTTTCAGTTGCACCAAAGTTATATAGTAAAACCGCATTTTTCGCAGCACCAGAAAATAGAGTAATTGAGACGGCAGTAAAAATGTCTGTTTTTGTTTGATGGTGATGTTCTCTCTTTTTTCTGATTTTCAACATTTGCATTAATACATCATTCACTTTTGCGTCTCACAGCAACAATGGTGCGTTCAAGAACCGACAAGACAAGAACATAGTGCGAAATCTCAGCTTGACGAAAAACATCCGTGAAGCATCAAGACTAGGCTTGTCAAATTATTTTAAAATGTATCCGATTAATCGGTTTACTAATTAATCATGATTAATCACCATTTGCAACTATATATTATTAACAGAAATATAAATGACAGACACGATTATATGTATATATAACATACTGTATGTGTTAATAGTTCCACATGAAATGAGATGTGTTTTCGACTTAAAAAACTGTCTATTTTGTTGCAAAAAATCTGCAAATTTGTGAGAGCGTGTATGCTGAATTGTGAATGTGCAAAGATATTACATACTGTACCTGTATTAATTGATAATTATGTCACATTCAATATCCTTATATTTCAGTAATCAAAACGAGGGCTTTCTTTCTGCCTCCCTGTATTATAATTCTTTTTATAATCACTTCAGAGGGACATACAGTACATGGACAGTTATGCTCTTTTGTGTGTGATATTCACCTTTTTCATGTCCTCTGTCTTCTGTATGGTTGCACAAGGATGCCATTTATTTATTATTTATGAATTTACAGTATGTAAAATTCATAAAATGTAAAAATCTATCCGAAATCTTGCCAGTAAGCAAGTATACACAAGCCAAGAAATGCTGTTCACTGCAGCCCCAAATGCTCCCTTCTTGCCCCTTAATGTCCATAAAGCTGCATTATTTTGTTATGTGAATTCAGCTGGAGTGAAAGTGAATGAGTGCATGAATGTGAAACATCTGCACTTTATCTCTTTAATATACTGGCCTGAGACTTTCAGACACAAGCCTTATGTATCCTTTCTAAAGCCGGGTGAGCAATAATGACTTATTTATTGACCAATCCAAACAAGAGCAGTCTTATACCGTACATTCAACAAAATCACACATCTACTGAGATACAGGATAAGTATATTTGTGATTTTCTAGTAAGGAGATTGGGAAGATCCGGGTTCAAATCTCCGTTTGCGCATCACTGTGTGGAGTTTGGATGTTCTCCCCATGCGTGGGTTTTCTCCAGGTACTCTGGTGTCCTCCCACATTCCAAAAACATGCATGTTAGGTTAATTGGTGACTATAAATTGTCCATAGGTATGAATGTGAGTGTGAGTGGGTGTTTTTCTATATGTACAGTATGTGTCCTGGGATTGGTTGGCGACCCCGCCTCTCACCCTCGTGAGGATAAGAGGCATAGATATTCTAGTATGCTACTCCCACACTCTAATGATATTATCGAAAACTGCATCAATTCCTTCACAAATACTGTATATTAATGCTCAGTTTCATTTGGTCATATACACACACACACGCACACACACACGCACAGGGTCGTGGGTATGCTGGAGCCTATCCAAGCTGACTTGGGGCGAGAGGCGGGGTATACCTCGTGGCGTACACCAGCTGACTGGTCACCAGTCAAACGCAAGGCACATGTAGACAAACAACCATTCATACTTGCATTCATACCTATGAATTGGCCAGGGGGCCAGACGTTTGATCCACGCACACTATTTTACGCTTATAATTCTAACAGTCCACCTGGAATTATTTGTCTTATTTCATGTGTAAAAGTGTCATACAATCTGCTATATGTGCTTGTGTCCCTTTTTTCAGAAGTGCTTTAAACGTCAGACCACATCAAATAACGAAACTGAATTTAAAATTTTTTTTTTTAACTGAATAAGACACCCAGAATTTACATGAATAAAGGATGCATGATATACAATATGAACTATGAACAATAAAACATTGACTATTAAAGAAGTATGTGAACAGCCCTCCTTTTTTACTTCCCAGACAGTGCAGTGGGTAGGTTACGTTGTGTGCGACATATTTGCTGACTTGTGTTTGTTTGGCACCACGGGTGAGGTAGTTGTCTGGATTGTTGCATGTGAAAAGCTACTTAAACCATCAAAGGTTGTCGCAGATTGACTCTAACTACTTGCAAGTCATGTTGCCAGCTTGTATGTTAAAGTTTCTATTAAATACTTTGAAAGCTACTGGCGGGCGGGATTCAAAAGCTTGGCTATATATATATATATATATATATATATATATATATATATATATATATATATATATATATATATATATATATATATATATATGCTCAGTTTAGCGCAGCTCTTGTATTAGATCTCATAGGGTTATGGCGCGTGTGTATTTAAATGCTTAAATTAGCTTCAGTATTGCTTTTGTATGTACGACTGTATGTGAGCGCTTGTCACAACCAAAAGTGGGCAGCAGAGTGTCACCTTTGAGTTTAGAACAGGGATTTTCAATGTATGAGGGGGCCAGAAGACTCCAGGTGCAGCAGCATGAAAAAAAATAAAGAAAAACATAGTTTTCTGCTAAGTTAACTTCCGGTATGTCAAAGGCAAAGTGAATTAGATTTTTAGTGGGAATAAGTGTGGGGTGAGCAGAAAAGAATACCACTACTATTAAAATATCCATCCATTTATTTTCTATCCCCCTTATCCTCATTAGGGTCGCGGGGGTATGCTGGAGCCTATCCCATCTGACTTATGGGCAAGAGGCGGGGTGAATGGCGAAAAAGACATTGATACCCCCATAAAAATTTCGATTTTTGACACACGCCCCCCCCCAATTCCCCAAACCTTTTCTGCTAGTTTGACGTTGATGCCCTCCTGATTTTGCATCAACATTTGCAATAAAAGTGATCGTTGCAATTATTAAATTAGAGTCAGCTACAGAACCCTCCTTTCTCTCTTCAATTGCCATTGTTCACTTGCGACACAATCCAGGTTTAAGCCCTAAATATGTCTTACACACTTATAAAATGCATTTGAAGTATAAAATGTATAGCTGCTCAATGCTAATGAATGATAATGCAATATCATCAATGAACAGATGGAATCTGAGTCACGGTGTAGCCAGGCACAGCACACAACTATGGTGTGTTCAAGGACCGCTGAACAAAGTGTGAAATCCCAATGATTGACAAAAAAAACTTTACATAAACACGTAATAATCATAAACACGATACATGTATAATCCACATTTGACCTGTATTATCGCGTATTTATAAATTACTTCTGGCTTCTGGTGAATGAGAAACAGCCTGAAAAAAAATATATACAGTATATATATTTTTTTTTTAACCAAAAAGTATTTAATATACAGATCCACTATCAAACTTCAGCATCAAGTTTGACTTGGTTCTACTAAAAGGTTGAGTAAAGATAAGCCCCTCGCACAAAAGGGAGTCAAGACTAACTGATGGGATGTCTTCCAGCACTGTGTGTCGTGTTTTGCACACACATTGTGTGGTATGAGCCTGTTGTCAGTGATGAGGGTGTGTGTCGGGGGGGAGAAAAAGAAACATCAAGGCAGCCCCTGCCAACTGCCTCCTTCTAACATGACTGAGACAGGTGGTGTAGAATCACACCATTATAACACACACACGCGTACACACATTCAATTAGCTCACAAATTGACTTTATTACAGTAGGTTTTGTTGATCCAATTGCTATTTCATGTATTACTGCTGAGTCACAATATTACATATGCTATGTTTGCATATCATCAAGAGCCGTGCCCAAAATATACAGTATGTTTGAACAGGCAGATGGAGGATAGAGATGACTTATCAGAGTAGATGCAAGAAAAAGTGTCTGTCTGTTAAAAGAGAGGCCACAGCACTGTTAAATTGTTTACTTTCTATAACCACCTTTGACCTCCAAGAGTGTTGAAAGTAGTGTTGAGTGACCCAAAAAGCCTGGCTCCCTTAGGAGAAGGACTTGTTGCCTCACGGAGCACCAGTCAATATATTTTACCATTAAACAGCAGTAGTGACAGCAAATTATATGTATGTAAGTATGTATGTATGTATGTATGTATGTATGTATGTATGTACTGTATGTACAGTGTGTATGTACAGTGTGTATGTACTGTATGTATGTACTGTATGTATGTATGTACAGTATGTACAGTGTATGTATGTATGTATGTACAGTGTGTATGTACAGTGTATGTACTGTATGTATGTACTGTATGTATGTACAGTGTATGTATGCATGTATGTGTGTATGTATGTATGTACAGTGTGTATGTACAGTGTGTATGTATGTATGTATGTATGTATGTATGTATGTATGTACAGTGTATGTATGTATGTATGTACTGTATGTATGGACAGTGTGTATGTACTGTATGTATGTATGTATGTACAGTGTATGTATGTACGTATGTACTGTATGTATGGACATCAGCCGGAGCTGCACCTCCATAGAGGTATTACCCCAGGAGTATCGTAGATCTTTACTAGACATATTATTTCAGATAGCAGAGCAGATGATCGAAGGGTTGTGGTTAGATGTTTAGCATATGTGAGGGTACATTGAGGTTATGTATGCGACCTTCTGACTGGACCTTGGAGCCATACACTTAAAAAAGACACTCAGGAAAAAAGAAAAGTTATCAATTATTTATATTTCAAACAAAAGAGTGTAGGACTCCTGGCCAGCACGGTGGCACATGTGGTTGGAATGTTAGCTCAAACTCTCTGTGAAGTTTGCATGTTCTCCCTGTCCTTGTGTGGGGTTACTCCCAGTAATGCATCTTCCTCTCTAAATTGTTCATAGGTGTAAATGTGTAAGTGAATGCTTGTTTGTCTATATGTCCCCTGTGATTGACTGGCAACCTGTCCAGGACCTCAAAAGTCAGCTGGGATAGCCTCCAGCCCCTGTTAGGCAGTAGAAAATGAATGAATGATTCGTTATTGTAGTATAATACAGTGGTCCCCACTGTATTATATGTGTACAGTGGTCCCCACTGTATTATACAGGGGTCCCCAACCTTTTTTGACCCACGGACCGTACATTATAGCGATCTAATTTATCTTATTTATGATGTTTTGTAAATATATGTAAAACGAAGACATGAACATCTGAATGCCTACCCACCATCCACCAGTTGAAGCCTGGAGTTTTTCCAGAGAGATTATTACATCGCTGTTTGACGTGTGTGGTAAAAGCAGTGCGCTAGCATGAATTAACTTGAGACAAATGTGCACATTAGCACACAATAAGTCATCAAAACTTACCTTTATGCATTCCCACATAGTATCAGCATTTGAGGACAGATATGAGGTGAAAGAAAAATTGTAAAAATACAGTAGTAGTCTATCTGTGAGGCAAGAAAAAGTTAGCACACGCACAATGGACATGCGTCAAAGTGAGACGGATGTAACAGAGAGAATCCGGCCACTTTTCAAAATAAAACATCATGGAAATTCTTTTTTCCTACTGTGCGCGGCCCGGTAGCCCGGGGATTGGGGATCACTGGGATAATACATCAAACACTGACAATTATTGAAGATTTATGTCATACTTGCCATCTATCCATTTTGACTTTACTCAGGGTCGTGGTGAGCTAGAGGCTCTACACCTTTAACCCACAATTTGCCATGTTCTGTATGATAGGTGTTGTCTGTAATTCGTTGTGCCTTTAAGCACAGAAGCAGCAGCATTCATTCATTCATTCGTTTACCTTTGGCTATGGCTACCAGTGTCGACGCGCCACGTTGCATCCCGCGCTATTTCTCTGTTTCTTGGTTTTATTCTGCCTTTCATGCACATTCTCGTTTCCACCTCCCATGGTGAGTTTATTTATTTGCCTTAGGAACTCCTGCTTTCCTCATTTGTCATTTTGTACTTTGTGTGTCGGACTTGTCGTTTTGGCTCTGTATGAGCTCTATTAAAGACTTTTTCCCGCAAGTCTTTGCATCCCGGGGTTCAAGTCTGAACGGTACGTGACACAATTGTCTCTTTGTTATGTTTTCAATGATTAGTTGCTGGCTGACTGCTGCCTATTTATAAATATTCAATAAACAAAAAAGACATGAATATTAGACTAGTCGTTTAATTAGAGGAGTGTAAAAGAATACGCTGGCAGAGGCTGCCGTCGTGAGCAATATAATTCAGCTGTTGAGTGTTATCGAGCACCCGGGGCTTAAAGTTTTACAACCCCAAACTGCATGAGCAGTGACTTCATGAGCTGATTTAGATGACGACGTATTGAGCATATTTTGTTGGTGTCATTGTAGTCAGAATGACCTCCGTCAAGAGTTTAGATGGCCAAGCCAAAAGAGTCACGTTTCTTAAAAAGCGCAGACATTGTTTTACAAGGTTAGTATAAATGGTACAACTACAAGGACAGAGACTCAATAAAAATATGGTGGGGTTCTTTTACGATGGAAATATAACATCTTACACTGTAGCATAGGTCATACCTCCTATTCCTCTGATACAAGTTGTCCTTGCTTTAATCTGTTCCAGAACATTTGGAAATGATTTTGCCAATGAGTACATTCATCATAAACAAGTGTGAAGTGTGTGTAAACGTGAAGTAGTCGTGAACGCGCCACAAACGCACCACGACCTATGCTTAAACATAGCCTAGTTAGAGCCTGTGCTTGTGGTGGTCGCCACAATTTTAGGGTATGATAAGACTTCACACACACATATAAGACCGTCATCTTGACCAAAATATGGTGGGACAGTCCACATCACATAACACAAGGGAGCCTTTAAAAGTAAATATATCAGGACATTGTTATGGACATCTCCCCCCCAAAGATTGTCTCCTTCCATGGGAAGAATGGCCACTGACAAGGTGTATGGACACCACTGGCACGCCAGGCAACAACGACAACTAAAACCCTATTTGGCCAGCCCCGGGGGGGCGATGTTTTCCTATAAATAATAGAAAGAAATGAAGAAAACTGCGGATATGCGGGACATGAATGATGAATTGCAAATAGGCGGGCATCCACCGTACCCCATGACCACGAAATATGCCGCCCGCTTCTTCAGGAAGGAAATGCCAAATTTCAGATAAATCACACTTCTGCTGTAAATTAATATACAAAGTAAAGTCATTCGAGAATTAAACATGTTTTTATTTTACAGTCAAGTAAATTGACCAAGGAGGCTTTAATTCCTAAATTATAAATATCCAAATCTAATGCATAAAGTCAAACTCTCAAACACAAAACTGTTTACGGTGTTTGTGTCTTCACCGCCAACAGCTGCCCCACTTCTCTCTTCATCCCTCTGTGGGCTGCCGGTGCTGTGAGTGACAGCACATGTGCAGGGGGGTACATGGGAGGGCCGCTTGCTGAAATTCTAACCCCTACCCCACGACGTGAGACATACCCTAGCTATGGGCAGGGAGGAGCTCTGAGGGACAGATGCTGGGAGGAGGAAGGAGGGAGCGACAGAGAAAGAGGGGCAGGGTTCAGGGATTGTGGTGCCGTGGAGTCTCTCAGGAGCCAGGTTGTTTTTGGAGGTGGTCTGTTTAACACTCAGCTTCTGAGGATGGCAAGACGGGTGTTGATAACATGTGTGCTGGCTGCTGTGATTTGTCAGGTGAGTTAAATGTTTCATCTTCATACTCATACTGTCTGTTAGATAACATCTGAGGTGCCTGTCACCACTTCGGAAGATGAATAGAGAGTGGAAATACTTGCTAATTATAGTAGCTAGCATAAAACAGACACGGCATCTGCACTGCTTTGTGATTGCATTCAATTTCATTCACTGTATTTGCCGCTTCATCTCCTACTGCTGTCAGATTCTAGATTCATCCATGGCCTTTAGCTGCCCCCGCTCCTCCAGATATACAGTTTATAACTTACCTGATTGATGTTTTAGGTCAACTTTCATCAACACACACTGTGTAATCAGAGGTTGAAGTTGAAGTAAACATTTCTACCCCCGGTTGGAAAGAGGATTACTCCAGATGTGTACACGCAAGTCACTTGTAGCATCTGTCAGTAGAGGCCATTATGAGAATGGATGGGAATGTAAAGTGACGTATTACCAACAGCCCTTCCAGCCATCATTAGTCAGTCTCTATGTTTGCAAAGGTAATGGAGTCCAGGTTGGCCGGGTGAGGGAGTTTGCCTCCATCTTTTACTGTCACATTTACATTTGCAGTTAGTTAAATATGGCAAGTAGTTGTAGTTTGGTGTTTTAAATGCCAGAAAGTATGACATATTCCTATACAGTCGTCCCTCGCTACTTTGCTGTTTGAATTTCTGGACTTCACTCCAAAAGTATATTAATTAATAAATCATGCTGTTTCATGGTTGAATACGGCCAATTATTCTCAAATTGTTATAAAAAAATATACATTTTGAAGCAAATTTTACGTATTTTTTAAATAAATTGTGCATTTTCAAGAGTAAAGTGACAAAATAAACTAAAATACACATACAATATAAGGCATTCAGAAGACCTAGTCAAAGACACTGTGAATGATATGTACAGTAGTGTTCTACACTGGTCACTCGGTGTCAGTAACGTTACTGTGATGTTCGGTGAGACACACAAGCATCAGACTCGACTGCCGAAACAACAGGCTTTTATTGCAGGTTTGAATGATCTCACAACAGGCACAAGACTCCCCAATAAAAACATGGGCTACTGTTGCCATAGTAACCTTTGCCAAGTTGTCTTGTGTAATACAAGTGTAAATGTGACTATGGGGTGTTATTTCATGTCTAGAGGGTTCTAATAATGTAAAAAAAAAACGCGTTTGGAAGGTCGTAAACAGGATTTCTATGCTCTAACTACATAACTACTGTTTTTGATCAAGGTATCCTACTTCGCTGAAATTCACGTATCACGGTCAGGTCTGCAACCAGTTAACCGCGATAAACAAGGGATTACTGTATTGGTACAGTTATAATGGAATAATGTCTCCCGTGTTGTAAACACTTGACTGAGGTAGGCATGAGTCCATCTGTCTTGTAATAGTGAGCCTTCAGAGGTCGGCTCATAGCACGTTTTTTATTGACCCTCGGCATATTTTTAAAAAAAATACACTTAACACTAATTTACTTTGTCACCCATAGCACAAAACTAAGATGTAAATGTTTTGCAGATAGCTAAGTATGTCGACCTACGTGGGATTGGTTTTAGCATCTTTAGTGCACAAAATGTACCAAAATGGGCACCCGCATCCTTCACTTTTGCTGTATGCGGCCCTCGTTTTAACCTTCCATCCATCTTCTATACCACTTGTCCCCATTAGAGTCACAGTTGAGCTGGAGCCTAATCCCAGCTGACTTGTGACACCCTGGAAATATAAACAACCAACAATTCACACTCACAGTTCTAATCAACCTAAAATGCGTGTTTTTTGGATGTGGGAGGAAGCTGGAGTACCGTACCTGGGTAAAACCCATCCAAGCAAGAGGAGAACATGCACGCTCCACATAGAGATGTTTGGACATAAAAATCAGATCTTCCGGCCGCGAGGCAGATATGTTAATCACAATTTTCATTCTTACAGTCACGCTCTAAACTTCCACTTGTATTTGTTTATGTTAAGATAAATGGTTACTTGTTATTTACATTTGTGGACCAGGTGATGTGCATCAAGTGATATACTGCTCCCTGTTGGTTTGGAGTGTAGCTCCCGGGCTACTTCAGATCACCTCTAAATATTATTTTATATTTTACATTATCATAACGATGACAAACTATTGAGTCATACAAATTAAACATGAGAGAGATCCCAAATGATGCTTCGGATGAGTTTCAGTTCACATGCTGCAATCTTCATTTAACCCACATTCTTAATGGTTACCAGTGTCCATATTGGACAAGTGTATTATTATATTTATTAACTTTCGTTATTGAAAAGTAGCTGCATTAAATTCTGCAAAATTGAGAATTTAATTGCTTCAATCCAATGAGAGTCTTTCATGAGTGTAACCTGATAACATTCAATAACGTTTCAATTCCTGTTTTAATCCGAGCGGTGTCGAAGCCGGCTGGTGGATGTTTGGGGCGAAATGGGCAGCAGTCACAGCTGTTCCCAGATGCATAAGTGATGCCATTTGTCCCGCTCTGTAATCCCCCTTGTGGAAAGAGGAGTGGGCCACTTGTGGACCATGAAATCGGGTACAAATCAAGAGTGCGTAGCGTCAGCAGCCAGCTGGCACGGACGTGTCACTCATCGGAAACAATCAGTCAGAGGGTTTAAAGTATGAGGGGTCATTTACGTGAAAACAAGAGTCATAGTTTCCTTGAAAATGCCTAAAATAATCATGTCAATGTGAATGCCTGTTAAGTCTTGTTCAGTAAAAGTTGTTTTTTTAATTTTTGCGGTCAAAAGAAGACATTTTGAGCCTGCAGGATCCTATACAATTTTATTTGGATGGATCGATGTCTTTAAAATACTGCCATCGGCACCGCAGCATTCCTGATCTTATCTGGCCGGCTTACATCTTAATGTTTAACCTTGTTCAGCATTCTTCAAGTGGTGACATCTGTTGCAAGACACACACTTGCTGGCAGCACCAAAAATAGGGCGTCCATGCCAGGCAGTCATGACTTAGCAAAGAACAGAGGTGTGGGACTGTGACACCGTTACTTCAATTGCTGTCTATGTGTCTGAGGAGCCATGACAGACCCGAGGTCCACCTGTGGGACCTCTTGCCCTATGGCACAGCATAGCATGGCTCAGCTGCAATAACTCACACATTTCTAATGTCTTTGTTTTGTCTTTCAGGAGTTGTAAATGTACTCAAATGCCTAATTTTATGGGTTGTTCAATCACTAAATGTCACCGATGGTGGGACTTTGTTAAAGCATGAAGTATGTGAAATGTGAGATGAACGTATTTTGTTTTTTTTTTAGCAAAGTCAAGAATTCCAGACATTTGGGTGTAAAACAACTGTCATGTGAAAAAATGAGGGCCCCCCCATGTACTGTATGTACAGCCAATCCTTGGTTTTCAAATGCCCCTGTTTTTGATGGAAATTTTTGCCGGTTATCATATATTATCATATATTATTGCATGTAACAAATTAGTCCGTTTGCCCAGTACACTCCGTATCGTTCAAGCAAAGCACCCTACGTGTTGGTGACTCACAGTCGGTGCATTTTCTGTTGAGTGTGATCGTTAAATAACCCACCATGGGGCCAAGGAAAGTTGTGAGCGCCAGCAATTTGATAAAGAAGGTGAAGAACACTTTGGAATTCGAGAAATAACTCATCGCAAAGTACAAAAATGGCATCCGTGTGGCGGATCTTGCCAGGATGTATGAGAAGTCCGGATCAACAATAAGTGCCATCCTGGTAAACAAAGAAGAAATCAAGAAAGCTAATTTTGAGAAAGGGGTAAAGGTGTTAACAAAACACAGATGGCAAAACGTGGAAGATGTTGAGAAGTTGTTGTTGATGTGTTTGCGTTGTTTTCTGCATGTAAAACTATAATTATTCTCTATAAAATGTATTCTTTGTTCTTTTTTTGAGATGTCTGGAAAGAATGAGTTGGCGTTCCATGATTTCCTACGGCTAAAAACTGCTTCGGTTTCCGTAGGATTCGTTTTTTTTTGTCTGACCTTATGGAATGAATGAATAACGAAAACTGAAGCACTACTGTATTAGTGTACAGTACTCTTCTATTCCTGAACTGCTGCACAGAAAAGGGTGAACATTTGGAAAACACGCACCCCTACTGTGTTGCCTGTGTTGTTATTTTGACAACCGAAACACATGGTGGCGCTGTTATTAAAGCTCAAGGTTTGACCCAATAAGTTGGTATGACTCAAAACTTCTCATACAGCTGAACGCGCTTTACAAAGCATCCACTGTAACTTTACGGTGTTTCGCCGAATCACCACAAAATTTGGTACACACCTTTAGGGGACTAACAAGCATAGGTCTGTAAAATTTGAGCAAGATTGTTTGAAAAACATGGCCGCCATCTACTAAAACATCTTCGGCCGTAAGTTTCTGACCATTTGTCTAATGATGGTAAAAGTTTGAGGCTATCTGTATTATATGTATGCTAGCATGCCTTTCCTACGCATTTTGATCACAACCCACAGGGGGCGCCACAAATTCATTTACAGTCGTGTCTCCTCATTTTTTCACATGCCTAATTCACAACAGTTCATTTAAGTAGAATGTAGAAGTGCAAGAATACACTTGATGATTTTGGCGTCCAGCATGATGAAGATTCCTGAGTCAACGCCCATCTGACCACTTAATGACGCTTGCTGTGAGGACTTAGTGTCGCCAAACAAGCTGTCTATACTTCTGTGAGGGCCCGGGGTCAAAGGCCAAGTTGAAAAAGTAGCTGGGAAAAGCTTCTAAAGCAGTTCATCTGTGTGTGGTGTCATCACTCAGCCTGCCACAAGGAGCAGTCATCGGTCTAATTGGTAACATGACACTTTGCTGTTACTGCATCCTGGTCTGGTAAAAACATTATAAAAGCCGCGGCGACTGGAAAGTATCCAAAAGACTGTCAGGTAAAGGTCGCGTGCTGAGACAAGACAGTAATGAATGAGGCGGGAAATTGGAGTCAAATGCATGCTGCTTGCTATCTGGGAGCAACCTAAGACGATAGACCTAAAATACAACCTCGACAGTATATCAAGGTTTTTCAAAGATAACAATGCTCTGACATGTTATTTATTTTGTTATTGTTTGCACATATCGGAAAGGCATTATTTTTGATAGAGCTTTCGTATTGGATCCCGTTATATTGGATAGTCAAAAGATTTCTCACTGAAACCTAATGCTTTTTTAGAATTAACAATATGCCCGCACGTTGACTTGCTGAAGAATAGTGTTCAGGGTGAATTTGTGTGAGGAGTAGCACCCCTGGAATGTGCGCGTAAACGTCCCTGAGCATGTAGATGACATGGCTCCAAATAGACAAGGGTGGAGAGCGTATGAAGTCTAAGTTTAGAGTGCCCCCTGACTTGGCCTGCAGATGCCAGCCATCACTGCCATGCCTCTCCGAAAAACATCCAACAGCATGCCGAGCAATCAACAAATCAGATCACCTTTGAGAAAAAAAAAAAAAACACGAAAAAAACATTCTTTGTTCAAAGGGATTTACTTCTTTAGTCACTTCTTAGGGTGTTAATTAAACGATATTGTCTTGTAGTGAATATATTGGTATCCTGTCATACGGTATTTTAGTATGTCACTCAGAACTGAATTTGGGGTTTTTATGCAAAGGTAAAATGCAGCGCTGTGGTTCTCAATTATTTCCTGTCATGAAAAATAAAATGAAATGCCATTTTTTCACTCCCCCCTGCTCCAATTTGAAATACAGTCGTCCCTTGCTACACCGTGCTTCGAACTTTCACTCTCTCACGCTATCGCGGTTTTTAAAGAAATAATTGATTAATAAATGATTGCTGTTTCGTGGTTGACTATGGCCTATTATCTCTTATTAGTAAAAAAAAAAAAAAAAGAAAGAAAAGTATGTAGTAAACATGTATATATGTAGTATTCTAGTCGGTTCTCTCATTCTGTGTGGAAGTGGTAAGTTTTTGGCTTCCTACTTTGTCCTTCTTCCCCACTCTGTTTGAAAAACTTTCTTTAGAATAGGTCAATTGGAGAGGCTAACTAGTTAGTTCGGTAGCTTGCTACGCTAGCGCCGACCGTCTCTTATGTCCCTGCAGTGATCCTGTAGCCTGCGCAATGTGGCGTAAACAAAGAACAATGATAGGGACGTTCCGATGAGGGTTTTATGCTGCCGATTGCGATACCGATCAATCGTCCGATACCAATACCGATCACATAGATTAAGTGTAAATGTTTCCATTTATTTACGATGAGTGCTATTGGCCACGGGTGCCATATAAAGGGAAAAAGTTAGGACAATTTCAAGGTCCCCTGACTGCCAGGGGGCCCAAAAAATAGGTAATTATAAAAGAAAAAGGGGGGGGCGGCTGATTTTTATTTTATTTTTTTACATGGGGCCCGGAATTTGTGGTTGCACCACTGCTATTGGCTATATCATTGGTCAGCAACCCTGACTCCGGAGTCGCATGTGGCTCTTCAGCGCCCTGGTTGCGGCTCCCACGCCGAGCTCTGTGATTTTTTTTTTGGACACCGAAGCGGAGGAACTGTGCGTTTTCAAAGTGTTAAATTTCCGACTCACCGCCAGTCCGTGAATACATCTACATTGCGTTCTGACTGCTGATTGGATGAGCAAGGGAAGGGGGAGGAGGGCCAGTGTGATAATGACACACAAAAAATACGTCTTGAGTGTGCTACCCCTGCGGTAAGCTATCCATCACAATGAATCCGTCCCTAAAAAGAAGAAAATAGAGTTTAATTCTGAACGGACACATTAGTTTGCCTTCACTGCCAATGACGCTGGCTTACCCACCTGTGTGCTTGATAACTGGCGAGAAATTAGCAAACAACTGAATTTTTTTTTTTTTTCATAACAAGCATTCAGCTTTTTCTGAAAAGTACCCAACTGTGGATGGGCATAAGCGATTTCGGAAATGCTACGAAGGCTGAGCAGAGCCAACATTCTTTCAAGAAGTGGATGAAAGCTCCGTACACAAGTACGGCTGCTGGTGTTGTGGCTGACTCGCTGCACTGGACAGCGTAAGGACTGGGGGAGGAAGCCGTTCACAGATGGAGAATGCATGAAAGAGTCGTAGTAAAATATCACAGCATCTATTCTCCAAATTAAAAACATAAACATATTATTCAGAAAATGAAAGACATGCCCCTCCCTGCAAAGACAGTCAAGGACAGGACCAACAAAATTGGCAACAAACATCACCAGTTGGCAAACTGATGACATGAATTCAGTGCAAGCATATTGGATTGCCTGTGATGAGTCAAGTGATGTAAACGATATACGACCTACACATGCACTCTGTACTTCCGTTAGTTGAATTCTGTTGTTGTAACAGGTACAATTTGAAAAAGATTCAAACTTAAACGTTTATAAGCTGTGGCATGTTTTGCGGCTCCAGACCATTTTTCTTCACTGGAAGAGGATGCAAAATGGCTCTTTTGATGCCAAAGGTTGCCGACCCCTGGGCCATATGATATGAAAAAGGGAACCATAAAATCACCTTAATTTAGACAAAAACGTTTTTGACTTACTTTTTCAAGAGAACACATTTCACTCGTGAAACTTAGGATGAGACGCCTTCTTTAAAGGAGACTTTGGATGTGAGAGTACATTGTCTGATGGAGCTCCAGCAGGACTTCTAGGTGTCATACAGCAGGGCTCCAAGTGAGACAGCAGTCGGCAAACCCGGTGTCTTCCACCGCTGAAAGAGGCTGGTCAACTAGTCCGATGAATTCAATTATTTTTTAGGTTATTTGCTTTAGACTTCTGACTGTCACGCAAGTACGGGTGAGTGCTGTCCAGCGTTTTGGCTACCCGGCTGCCGTTTGACACATCCTGAGCCTCGAAAACTCACCATACTCCGTCAAGTGTTTTTTCTTCAAATGCCGTATTAAATGCCGTATGTGCTACCCTGGTGAGATTTTTTTTGTGGCAATGTTTTGCAGGGTGCAAAATTGATATCACTCACAAACGACACCTAAGTTCCACACGGCAGACATGTTTGTTTTAGGTTTTGCACGCCTGCAAATTGTAAAGGAAATAACGCTCGCTACAGCCTGCTTGCTGCAATAGTACGCACCAGAGGTGTCCGGCTTTTGTGATCGGCGTTGAAAGGCATGGACATGCTTTTTCACGGAAATCGGACGATATTGATCGGTGGCTGATCGATCGTAGCATCTCTAAATAATAGGAGTTCCAAGGTGACTACGTTACATCCAAAATTATTAGGCCATTTTTGATTATCAGTTGTATTATTTAACAATAGCAGTACTCTTGGTCAATCCAAAGTGTGAATCAATCTCAAACTTAAATATTTAAGGAAGTTAAACTGAGGTTTTGGCTTTTGTTGAGAATATCTCTGTGTGCACAATTATTAGGCAATTAAAAAAAAAACATTCCCATCTCACTACTTTATTTAAATTTTTTAAAGTCAAGCAAAGCCTCCCAGACACTGTTCGTTTAAGGGCCCAGAAGGACTCAATAGGGTTTAGGTCAGGGGAGCAAGGACGTCATGTCAGTATTTATTATGACCTTTACTAGCTAGCCACACAGTGGAGTACATGGATGCATGAGATGGAGCATTGTCCTGCATAAATATCATGGTCATCTTGAAAGATGCACACATTTTCCTTTACCGCTTTGTGAAAAAGTGGCAGTAGGTTGGGGAGTTGAGTTTGAGTCCATTTTCAACCTGAAAAGGCCCAACAAGCTCATCTTTAAATAATTCCAGCCCTTACCGGTATCCAACCTCCACCTTGCTGGCGTCTGAGTTGCCTGCCCATTGTTGATGCAGCCACGGACCCATCCCTCTGGACCGTCAAGAGTCACCCTCATCTCATCAGTCTATAAAACTTTTGAAAACTCCGTCTTCAGATATTTCTTGGTCAAGTCATAGCCTTTCAACTTGTGTGTCTTGTTCAGTGGTGGTTCAGCTTTTCTTACCTTGGCCGTGTCTCTGAGCACTCAACACCATGTACCGTACTTCTGGACACTCCAGGTAGCTTACAGTTCTGGAATATGACAGCACTGGAGGATAATGGGTTCCTGGGAGCTTCACGTTTGATTTTTCTCAAATATTTGGTAGATAATTTGCATGTTTTTCTCTCGACACGTTTGTTGCGACCCTTTTGTGCACTTGCAACACAGCATTTAATGGTTCTGTGGTCACATCCTAATATCTTGGCAATTTCAGCAGTTTCAAGTGCTGCATCCCTATGAAAGACGTTTTAGAGTTCTTGACTTTTCAGAGTCTGTTAAACCTCTTGTCTGGCCCATTTTGCCAGAGGAAAAGAAGCAGCCTAATAATTGTATTAATACAGGGTGTTGATCTGCTAAGGCCACATCCTCCCTCAGCACACTCATGCACATCACCTGGTATGCTTAAACCCATAATTGTGCACACAGTGTGTAATGTTAAAAACTGTATTTAGAAATTCCTAAACAGGTTTTCTATGCTTTAACTATGAAAATATTCTGTTTATTAATATTGAATCCTACTTTGTGGAAATCTTATCGTGGTCAGGTCTGGAACCAATTAACCCCGATAAGCGAGGGACGGCTGTACTATTGAGAACCTGTACTATTTATTTGTTTATCTGTACAAATAACTGTGTGAGTTGCTGGCACTAGCATTGGTCAAGAATGAATAAAGACACAGCATGACAAGACCTGCCAACCTTGAGGAAATTTTATGAGTGTAGTCCCCCCATTGCCTCTCATGCCCCCCGCCCGACACTTGATTGCACCTCCCCACTATTTGAGAAGCACTGCATTCGTGCATTAATTGTACTAATATGTCTGATTGCCCTTCAGTTGGCTCATAATTACTCACATCGTGTCTTCTCCAGAAATGGCTTTCTTCAGGCCTGATCAAGATTAGTCTCCTTGTGGTTAGGGGTTATAGCGCCACCTGTTGCCTTGGCATGCTCTTAATACAAAGCATGTGTGTTGTTTCTCCATATGGCTGTTTAGGTGTCGATGTAGTTTTAAAAAAATAATAAGGGCAGCATATCTTTTGCAAACAAATTGGCAGTGAGAAGGCACTTTGAGCTGTTCAACATATGGCAAGTGGTGCTGGATCCAGTGATTTCCCACAGAGAAGAGGGAAACGCACTGAAATGTGAATAGATGATCATGTGTGGGCGGGTGTTTTGTGTATGAACACTAGAGTGTCAGCGTCTGTCTGTGTGTGTGCGTGAGAAAGTGTCCGTGTGAGTGTGTCGGATGAATTCCAAACCGCACAGCGGATTCGTAAGGTGACCCCAAACTCCCAGTCAGGTGCAGAGTTGAGCATAAAGGGGGAATTTGTGCATGTGAGGCGGGAATGCGGGCTGGGAAAGAACAGGATCTAAATCCATAGCGAACAGCTGTTGGTGTGTGTGTGTGTGTGTGTATGTGTGTGTGGGAAGGGGTGTTTTTGTGTGAATGTAGCCCTGACAGCAATGCAGTGAATGAAAAGCTTGTGAGATGACTGTTTGCATTTCCTCATCCTGAAATGAATTTTACAGTCAGTTCAAAGGATACTGGCAAAGATTTGGATTAGTGGGTGAAATCTGATGCTATGACACTACATCCCGTCTGCCCCCAGGAGTTCCCGACAGGCATACAGCCTGGGCCCTATGGCTAACTAACCCTTTCACACTGCAAATTTCAGGAACTGAATCCAACTCTTATCTGATCTTCCCTATTGCTTCTAGGTTGATATTTTAATGCCCCATATCTGTATAATTCTATAAATTATCAACATTAATGAAGGCTAAGGCTGCATGGTGAGCATGTTGGCCTCACAGTTAGAAGATGTAGGGTTCGAATCCCCGTAGGGGCATTTCTGAGTGGAGTTTGCATGTTCTCCCCGTGCGTGCAGATGAATGTGAGTGTGAATGGTTGGTTGTCTATATCTGTCCTGTGATTTGGCTAGCGACCAGTCCAGGGTGTACCCCACCTCTCGCCCAAAGACAACTGGGATAGGCTCTAAATCACCAGTGACCCAAATGATGTTAAGCAATATAGTGGATGGATGGATGGATAATTAAGCCTTTTTTTTATTTCATGCAGCTAAGGGCCGCCGAAGAGCCCAAACACATTCAGGAGATCCATCCATGGAGGAACCAAGGCAAAGGGATGGTCAGGGTGAAAAGAGACTGGATCATCCCTCCAATCAGAGTTCTGGAGAACAGCAAGCAAGTCCCAGAAAACCTCGTCCAGGTATCATACATTGGATAGAAATAAGCTATTTAATCAGATGAATATGTTTCTTTCCCATAGCAGTCACCTCTCTATAGTTCCTACATTCAAACCAAGTTGTGTGTATTGTATCGCTCACTGTGCTTACCCATTGTACTCATTAGTACATACTCATCACCATTATTGTTATGATCTTGTTCGCTGCTGGTCTGGATCACCATCAAAATTCCATTTCCAGACTACAATGACACTAAACAATGTAAATCAGTGAGAATACATGACAAATTGGTCATCAGGAACGTTTGTGTGGGGAAGTATTTCCCCAGCGGACCGCTCAATCAAAGTAAACATAGTGACAAGGCGGCCTGAAATGTCGTCGAGAGTCGGCGGGAAAACCCCTCTTACTGAGCGTGAATGGAAGCTAGCTGGGTTAGCTTAGTTTAGCAGAGCGTGTTCATGCGGCTGTATGTGTGGAGTTGTGTGCTCTATGAGTGTATTTACACCGTGTTGCCTTTTACCGCTTGTTAACGTAAGCGAGCGTTTTACGATGCCCACAGACGTCGTACGACTTTTCAGTCAAATAAAGCGAGATGCACATTTATGCTCCCAGCTCGTCTTAACCGTCAATACACATTCTCAACACACACACACAATACATTTCCGGCCTTCAAAATAAGAGCGCTACATCCTGTCCAATTGTGCAGACAAAATAAGTGTCATGAAAAATATCTTACATTACACCTGGAATTGCAGTGATGACCACATCTTCCTTTACCACAAGCACGGGCATTTCGATTTGGTGAGATTTTTGTATAAATGTCTGCAGTGGCCAAAAATTAGCCAAGCTACATCTGCTTCTGAATTGCTGGGCAAAATTGACCAATGATCTATTGCATCAAAGAAGTGTATATGCAAATGAGCTGACGTCTGCATTGACAAACAATGTGAACCTCAGAGTATTTACAGGTTATTTCCCAGTGTTTTGTCAATATTCAGACAATAACAAAAGTGACACTGATTCAAAATCTGAAATATTGTGATTGATTGTGATTTTTGCTCAAAGAGGCTGAGAGTTTATTTAATTTTTATTGAGGTTTTTTGCCTTTTTCTGTTTAATTTATAATGTTTGTTTAATTTATTTTATTTAAAAGCTCTTGGCATTCAAATTCCAATATTAAATGAGAAATGAATATTGAGAAATTTTAAGTTTATTGCTTCTGATACAGTGTACTCGCATTATCCATCCATCCATCCATTTTCTATGCCGCTTCTCCTCATTAGGGTCGTGGGGGTATGCTGGAGCCTATCCCAGCTGACTTCGGGCGACAGGTGGGGTACACCATGGACTGGTCGCCAGCCAATCGCAGGGCACATATAGACATATAGACCAACAACCATTCACACTCACATTCATACCAGTCGCCAATTAACCTAACATGCATGTTTCTGGAATGTGGGAGGAAACCGGAAAACCTGGAGAAAACCGACACACACACGGGGAGAACATGCAAACTCCACACAGAAACGGAGATTTGAACCCATGTCTTCCTGATCTCCAGACTGTGACCGTGTGGCCAACATGCTAACCACTAGACCACCGTGCGGCCCCACTGCCATATATTAACATTACATTAATGAAAAAATTGTCTCAAATAATGTTGATAGTATCGTTTATCGACAATAATTTGTAGGACAATTATCGTCCAGCAAAAATTGTTATGGCGACAGGCCTATGTGTCCTTTCTGTTCGGGTATGGACAAGTTAACACAACTGGCGTTCCACCTCGACACACACAAACATACAAACACACCGACAACATGATCTTCTCTCTCCCACCAGATCAAGTCTGATAAAATCTTCACAGGAGAAGTGATCTACAAATTAGAGGGTCCGGGCGTGGATCAGGCGCCCAAGAATTTCTTTGAGATTGATGACAAAACAGGAATGATCAGAAGCAAGCGTCCTCTGGACAGAGAGAAGTACAGCAGCTTCACGGTAAGGGGGTATTTATGGCCGTGACATGCAAAATCACCTGCACACTTTTACGGTCACATCACACAGACGTCCTTCACACACGGCCACTCATTGAGCCTTCTTGCATGTGTTCAAAGCACGACTTCTTGTTATGTTACCTCAAAGCATATGTGCCTCAGGCATGAATGACCGCCAGAGGTCAACTTCTTAAGGGCTTTACAGGCATCTTGGGACCCACTTCTGAATGTTTTGGACCAGACGACTGTGATGTAAGCTATGAGGCCGGACCAAACATCCTTCACACGTTTCCTCCCGCCCTACCCAGCTTATGTACACATACTACAAAAAGCCTTGACCTCCTTCTTCAATAATCTTTCTTTTTTATTACAGTCCAAACCGTTTAAGTCGTGTCAGTTTATGTCGACAACCCATCTAAGTCCACCGACTCTTCAAGTCCTGGTCCACCATGTTCTTCTTGCTACAAAAAAGGGCTCAATACACGGTCGACCGCTTTTGACGGCATAAAAGTTGAGGCCCAAAGGGGTTATTGCTATGAAAAAATAGGTCAGTTAATGTCAACATGCGTTGTAATATAGCGAACTCCATCATTATAACTCGTGTGTTTTTGTTCAAATGATAGGTCCTTTCTTCTTTTGCGGTTAACTTCTCAGTTGTTCTTTCATCACCCTTTCCATCACTCTGTAACCAAAGAAAGGTTTGTACATGCACGAGATACGCACACTACCAATCATAAATTTGGATACACTCCATCTCTGGCGAATGTCACAAGCAAATGTGCCTGCAACGGCTATTTTTGGTTATGTTGATAACCGCATATGTCGACTTAAACAATTTCCACTATAACCCTTTTTCCTCCCTCTTTTTGTGTGTGTAGCTGAAAGCCTTTGCGCTCTCACCCAGTGGAGAGAGACTGGAGAACCCGACCACCATTGAAATTGTGGTGCTGGACCAAAATGACAACAGACCTGCCTTTACACAGAAACAGTTTACTGGTGCTGTGTCTGAGTTTTCGGTCCCAGGTAAATCCACATGGGGACTTATAATGGAGTTTACAATGATGACCCAAACCTCGGTTACATGTGACAATATACTTAGACTTGTTGACAGATCAGATGCACTCAAACATTTAACCTCTGATGCATTGCTTTTGCATTTGGAGCACATTGGGCAGTGAGACACTTGAGCCATGATTAGTTGCAGAATGAACATTTGTACATAAATGTCACTTTACCACACAACAAACATATCAGTGAGTCATATTAACTAATCATCCAAAAACGACTAATTGTTTTTACCAGGTACATCCGTGATGTCAGTGACGGCCACAGATGCAGATGACCCAACTACCGAAAACGCTTTTCTCAGCTACTCTATCATTGGCCAGGAAAGCATCCCAGCCAACGCCGTAACCAAGACCATGTTTGGCATAAACAACGAGACAGGAACCATCTACACAAGAGATGTAGGCCTTGATCGAGAGGTATGATGCACCCAAAGTACAAGAGATCTCTCAATGTATGAGATACATGTGTCGATGGAGGGCGGAGACACTGCGGGTTCTCTCTTCAAACAGTTTCTCCAGCAGGTGATTTAATTGATGAGCTCCTTCCCTCAAACTGAAGGAGGCGCTGATGATATAAAATCACCTTCTTTAGTGACCGGCTGGAAAGAAAACCTGCAGTGTCTCCGCCCTCCATGGCACAAGTTTGACACCCCTGGTAGGGAAAAAGAGAGAAGCTCGCAAGTAGCAGGAGTCCACACAAACTTGTGAGTCACAAAATGCGGAAATACAAAAGATGGCTAGAGAGCCCAGCTAAATGCTCAGCAAAACTGCAATAACCAAGGATGTACATGGCAGAACAACCATCAGGCAACAAGCAGAGAGTCCCAGCTAAACGAAACAGTAGCCTCATTAACAATCACAACAGCCGTTACCAGCAGAAGCAAAGTTGCTGCACAGGATTCCAAAACAGGAAACCAAACCAAACCAGGAAACAATGTAAAAGCAAAGGAAAACCAAAACTGAAGTCCACACAGTTGGTACACAATTGAACACAATTGGTAAAGTCTTGTGCGCTATGTCATGTATTTCTTTATTGTAACGCTTCTACTCCTGAATCGCTGCCCACAAAAGGGTGAAAATTTGGCAGAACACACCCCCTCCTACTGTGTTACCTGTGGTGTTATTTTTCTGACAAATACATCACCTGGTGGTGCTTAAATCCCAAAGTTTGACCCCTTAAGTCGGTTTGACTTGAAATTTCTCACACAGCTCAATGCACTCGACAAAAAACAAAGTGTCAAATCAATTTTTTAATATTTGAACCAGTCCAACAAAGGCACTTTTGTCACTAAGTGATTGTAGTACTTGAACTGTACCGTCCCCCGTCCCAGGTAGTGAAGACCTTCAAGCTCAAGCTCCAGGTTGCTGACATGGGTGGCATGGGGCTGACGAGTGAGGGTGTGGCCATCATTCATGTGTCTGACATCAACAATCACGCCCCGCAGTTCAGCCCTAACTCGGTAAGCCCCGCTTACTAACATAAAGGAACTGTGGATGTTTACTTCACCGGAGGCCAATGAGTATTGTGATGCAAGTATTTGTATTTAAGAACTGTTTCTTTTGTCCGTGGCACATCCAGTACAAGATGACAGCCGTGGAGAACAGGAGGAACTATGAGATTGGTCGTGTCAATGTGACAGACATTGATGACCGCGGAACAGGAAACTGGGAGGCGAGATACTTCATCTCAAATGACCCTTACAGAAACTTTGCCATCACTACAGACGCTGCCACCAATCAGGGCATTCTGATGGTGGTCCAGGTAAACATTATCCAGCTGCTTACATAACCTGAACGTACTGACTTCATTGTCTTCATTACTGCACATATGTATACTGTATATATATGTGATCCCAGCTTTCATAATAACAATACTAATCCAAAGTTATGAACCAATCAGATAGAAAATAATGATATATATGACGTTTGGATTATCCTTAAAATGACAAAATACAGTAGATCCCTGCTTTTCGCAGGGGTTACATTCCGGGACCACCAGCAAATGGCAAAAAACAATTGTGCAATTGATGATCCCCTAAAAATGTCTATTTTTGACACACGGCTCACTCTGCCTCCCCTTCAGACCATTTAGCTATCTTGACGTTCTCCTCTGATTTCGGATCAACATTTGCAATTACAGTGACTGTTGGAATTATTAGATTAGATTCACCTCCAGAAGCCTCCCCTTCTCTCTTCAATTTCCATTGTTTACTCACGACACAATCTAGGTTTAAGCCCTAATTATGCCTCACACACTTATGCAACGCATTTAAAGTATAAAATGTATAGGTAACGCATGATAATGTGAGAAGAACTGAGGTGCGTTCAAGGGCCACCGAATAAAGTACAAACTCTCATCACTTGACGAAAAACATGAAGTGAAGTACATATTATGAACAGTGCTACATGTAGTACTGTACATCAGTGACATGCGGTGAGGTTCATGGCTGGTGAGGCACTGACTCCTTTGGAGTTTTTTTTTAAATGTTAATACAGGATGCTCATTAAGAGGATAACCAAAAAAGAAAAAGCAACCACGTAATTCACTTGGGTAAAAAAAAAAAAAATTCCAGTTGTTTTCAGACACATCTTAGTCTGATTTGACTTTTTTTTTTATTAACTGAAAAACATTTGTGTACTTCCGTTTTTGTCTGTCTATGTAGTACATGCAGCCTTTCCTTCTCCAGGAAACGTTCTGATACTTTGTTGTAAAATCTGATCACCTCTTGGTGAGGTAGGTTATGTAATCCTCCATCTGGGCAGTCAAATTCATGCATTCATTCTTGAGAGCATAAAAGTATCTTGCATTTGACTTGTTTGTAAATCTAGCTCTAGCCGAACCTGCTGTTTGTATATAATTGTATATCAGGGGTCAACAAAGTTTTTCCTTGTGAGAGCTACTTTTAGAAAATGGAAATGGCCACGAGCTACTCATTTTTGTAGAAATGATTTTCATACCTTATTTCAACCCAAACAGATCAAATATGCTTGTTTTACCAAAACATTCACAAAATGTTGGTATCCACAACTCACATTTTATGTTTCAGAATACTTTTCTTTCTAGTGTTCTCACATTATTAACTGAAAACCTGAATGAAAAGAGGCTTGCTCATGTGGTCGTCAGGGGCGACCTGGTGCCCGCGGGCACCACGTTGGTGACCCCTGCTGTATATAAATAAAAAAATTAAACATTTTAAAATCAAAACTATTGTGGGGCCATGAATGCTAAATCGCGCCTAGGGATCCACTGTACTGCAAAAAATGTAATGAAAGCAAGAACAAATTAAAGACTTACATTCAATATTAGATTAAGTATTTTGGACTAACAAGTACATTTTTTACTATGTTATTCTAACTTGCTTATCTTAAGTAATACTGTATGTACTAAAATCTGAAATTGTTTTGGCAAGTCAAATTTTTTTGTTCTGTTGGCAAATTTTTTGCTTACTTTAATTATTCATACATATATCTTAGTACCTATTACTTAAAATAACAATAAAAAGGTAAGAAAAGATATTGTTTTGTTTTTTTTTACTTTGATTTCAGATATTTAATCCTGTTTGTACTTCAGTTTTTGGAGTGTAACAAACACAGATGACCAAAATGAGGTTGTTTTTGCATCTAAACAAAAAACAACGCATGGGTGACTGCAACTAGTATGCATTATATAAATGATTACATTGTGTATTTAAAACATGCCTCTCTTCTCCCCAGCCCTTGGATTATGAGGCCCAGATTGAGTACACTTTGATTCTGGCAGTGGAGAACATCAATCCTCTGAGCAGCAAGGCTCCCAACTTGCCAGTGAGTACAGCCACAGTGTTGGTCACAGTCGTCAATGAAAATGAAGCACCGCGTTTCAGGGAAGACCCAATACAGATCGCAGTACCGGAGTCCGTAGCTCCTGGAACACTACTGAAAAGCAACATCGCGTTTGACCCTGATAATTCTGACCTGAGGTATGAAGAAGGAACATCAGTTGTGATTCCTAATTTCATTTTTTGGTAGCTTGTGAGTTTGACGAGCGTTTCTCTGCTCTTTGTGCTGCAGGTATGAGATAAGTAGAGATCCTGAAAGATGGCTGGAGATCAACAGAAATACAGGAGAAATTACTGCGAGGAGAAGCTTTAATATGCGATCACAACATGTTAGAAACAACATCTACGCCGCTATTGTCAAGGTCACAGGTCAGAATACCACGATATTTGAATATGACTTATATATATTTAAACCACTGTCACAATATAATGAGACAGAAGTTGGTTGGAAGAATCTTCCTGTCTAATTGCTCTCGTTTTACATCACATTACATTTTGGAGATGTACCTAATGTAGTGTCTGCATTGTTCAACATTTTTGTAAACATTCTGTGAGTCAACATATGTTTCAGTGCATGTTTTCATTGAACCATTGAACTGTTAGAAGAGAGTATTGTATATTTTGGCACATATACTAAATAAACAGGCTGCTTTACAATTTGCTTGCTGTTGACCTTTGCAGATGCTGGTGGCGTGTCCACTACTGCCACTGTGGCCATTACCCTGACGGAGATCAACGACTTCCCCCCACATCTCTTCCCCCTGAGCGGCACTGTATGCAGGGATACACGAAGGGTGATTTCGGGACTGGTCCTGACTGCTGAGGATGATGATCTTCCACCACAAGCTGCACCCTTCATCTTTGAAATGCCCCTTGATGTGTCCGTCAACTGGACTGTCATTCAAGTCAATGGTGAGGTTACGGCATGGATGGATGATGACTAACAAAGGTTATTCAATGTGCATGACTAATTCCGCCCACATTTTCTCCCTTTAGTCCTCTGACCTTTTCCCATCCCTTTGTGACTTCAGACACTCATGCAGTACTGCAGCCTCTGGTTGAACTGGAAGACGGACAATATGCAGTCACAGTGATGGTGTCAGACTCTGGAAGCCCACCTTTCAGCGCTTACTCTCAGATCAACGTCACGGTGTGTCTCTGTGACGCATTTGGCGACTGTAAGTCCGAGGCGGGGGCGGTATTTGCCTCCAGCGTGGGGATCAGCTTCATCGCTCTCATTATCATCATGGCCAGTATCGCCCTCCTTCTGTGTAAGTACTTTGGGTACGCTGTGAGAGATACACAATATAGCAGATTAGTGGCTGATGAGTGGAATCTGCTCTGTTGCAGTGCTGCTCCTCTTGGCTGTGGTGGTGACCTCTTGTGGGAGACGGCATCATATCAAGAAGGGAACCGGTCTGCTTGTGGGGGATTCGGAAGATGACATTCGGGACAATGTCCTCAACTACAATGAGCAAGGAGGGGGTGAGGAAGATGAGGTAATGCTTTCTGACTTTCATGATTTGATACAGTAGAGCCCAACGGCAAAAAAATGCACATAATTGAGACGGCCGTAAAAATGTCTATTTTTGACACACAGCCCCCCTCTAAACCTTCTTGCCATTGTTCACTCGCAACACAATCCGGGTTTAACCGCTGTATATGTCTCACACACTTATTAAACACGTTTTAAGGTATAACATATAAATAAAGAGTAAAGTATGCAACTCAACACTAATGAAGGATATGTAAGATGATTGCTGAACAGATGGATGAAGCTGTGTCAGCATCAAAGGAAGTTATATAGTTTCACTTTCACTTTGCCTTGCACAACTATGGTGCATTCAAGGACCGCTGAAAACAAAGCGCAACATCTCAACGCTTAGCGAAAAAACATTATTAGTGAGGCACAAAGGCATAAACATGTAAGACATTGTGGGATAGTGCATGTATTTCGTACATTGTACCTGTATTTCTAAATTACTACCAACTAAGGGTGAATGAGATATTTTTTTCTGCAGAAAAAATGAAAAATGTTAAAATTAATTGCAAAAATCAGAGAGCTGCAAATGCTGAATCACAAATGTGCGGGGATACACTGTCTACTAAAATGCAAATGCTGCTGAAAACCTTTCTGGAGATAATTGGTGCATTGCTTGCACGGAAATACAGATGCTAACCAATGGGCGTCTTTGCAGAATGCCTTCAACATCGACCTGCTGTGGAGTCCCCTTGATGCGCCCACAACGCCAACGTCCTACTACCCAGCATCTGGTGTTCCTCGAGGCAAACAGCCTGTCAGAAAAGATGCACCACATAACCTGCCGTCACCCACCTACCCTCGGAGGCCCCCAGCAGATCCCACGGACATTGAGGACTACATCAGCGATGTAAGACGCCTCTGTGGACCTCATTGAACAGAAAGTGATGGAAATGCTATTCAAAGGCTGAACACGGACAGTAACTCAAAACTAGACTGGTTTATTTATTGGTGAAAACTGATTGGTAGCACAGGAATTCATTCCTCAGACGCTTCAACAAAGGAACCAGTAGCAATACCTTTTTCTCATTAGTAAGCGGAACACAAAGAGCAAAACGTCATATTTTTCAGTCTTTGAAAATTGCATAGAAATAATTCCAGATCTCTCTATGGTGCAACGTGCAGTTTGATGAGTTCTCACCTGCACAACGATATTATTATCGGCAGAAAAACCAATACCAATATGCTCATGACACTGGATCGATCGCAACTGGGCTGTTCAGGTTGTCTTAGAAGATGTTCTGCCTCTCATCCGAGCAGACTTCATCAGTTCATGTGTAAAGGATGCCATCCTGTGCGGCAAGTGTACGCTGGTAAAACCTCACTCCCTTTCCCTTAAGAGCTGCGCTGAACGCGCGGTCGACAGTCCAGTCCATCAGAGATCAGCGCTCTCGTCGTCTCCCGTTACGAAGGTCCTGTTTTCGAGCCCCGGAGCGTGAAGTGGCAGTGTGAAGCAGGCGGGTTACACATGCTCAAAGACTACGTGGGACACACACGAGTCAGACTAGATCAGACTGTATTCCAACCCAGCATGCAGTGGAAACTGTGGGGCAACGTTTACACCTTGATCACACCCTCCAAGACAGATCCACACTCAACCCAGAACAATGTCATTTGCTGGAACTTTGCCTCAATATCACAGTCACCTTGGTTTCACATAGGCCCATGACCAAAATTACATTTGAGTGGGATGGTAAGGGAGGTGATACCACCCAAATGACCCTTGTTGGTGGGCAGAGGCCCCGCTCCATTGCATTCTAAGGATCGTCATCGTCGACCCTCCTCCCGAAGAGGATAAATAGATTGGATCTTGCACCAAGTTCTCAGACTAGAGCTGTCCTATCTAGTCTGACTGGTGTGTGTCTCACCTAGTCTTTCAGCATGTGTAACGGATGCCAGCCTGCGAGGCTGTGCGAGTGTACGTTGGTAAACCTCACTCCCTCTGCCTTAAGAGCTGCGCTGAACACGCGGTCGACAGTCCGGGCTTTTGGCCGTGTGGTCAGCGCTCTCGCCTCCCATTACGAAGGTCCGTGTTCGAGCCCCGGTGCGGGCGGTGCGAAACAGGGCGGGTTACACGTGAACTGATGAAGCCTGCTCGAATGAAAGGCGAAACGTCTTCTAAGGCAACCTGAACAGTCCAGTTACGATCGATTCGATACCATGACAATACAATGCAATCCAGATATGATTTGATATCTAAATTTTATGCCAATATTGCTCGGGTGATATTACAGTATCAGCCAACCCTAGTAACAATAATTTCTTGTCTTATTATTATTACTTATTGTATTATTTTCTTTCTTTTAAAAGCAGTATACAGTAGCTAGGAACAAAACAGTTTGAGACAGAAAACATCATTTCTAAATGACTTTGTTGTGCACACTAACACCCAAAGGTTTACAGAGAGTTGGACCTTCATTTATCCTGTTTAGAACCGAAAATGTAAATAATGAAAATACACTCCTAGAATAGAATAGAATTTACTCGTAAGGTTGTCATCATGTACTTCCCCGAAGCGTGTGCTGAGACTTTAGCGTATAAAACGTAATGTTCTATTCCTGCCCTCAGGGACTGGAGGCGGCAGACAAGGATCCCAACGTTCCTCCGTACGACACAGCCCTGATCTACGACTACGAGGGAGAGGGCTCTCTATCAGGCAGCCTCAGCTCCATTGCGTCCGGCAGCTCCGATGGAGACCAGGACTACGACTACCTCAACGACTGGGGACCACGCTTTCAGAAACTGGCCAACATGTATGACCCACGTTAGGGTGGAAGGTGACCTTTAGCGGCTGTAAGGAACAGTTCATGCTTTTAGGGTGTTTCACTGGACACGTATGAGACGTTAATATCCATCACTGTGTGCCAAAAAGTGCTATGCAGGACCGCTGGTCTTAAAGAGTTTGTGAGGTAGTACAGTTGAAAGTATTTGGATATTACTACAAGTAAAACACTATGGACTTGTTAAAACCTTGACAAGGGTGCTCAGGAAATGAAGAAAGTAGGAAGGAGCTATGCATGCTGCAAGGCAAACTGAATGTGTTGATTGTCTAAATGTACTTCTTTTTTTATATACAGTATGTGATTATTTTATAAGATGTATTTGCTTTGTTGTTCTTTGCTTGATCCTAAATCCTCCATTCCACCCATTGTCATACATTTTAAACGAAATATCACCACAAAAAACTAAAACTGTCAGTTTATGTGGGGCTGAAGGAGGTGTTGTGTTTGGACTTTTCTTGTGTCGATACCAAATAAATTAAAGTATTGTATTTGTTATTTTGAAATATGTTACCCATCAAACAAAACAGCAGGTTTGCTCTTGATTTTGTATTTCACTCATATACTTAATGAAAGATCATTTCACACTGTAAAGCACTATTTAAATAAAACGGAATTGAAATACGAAGCATGTAGCTTTGTTTTACATTTCTGTTTGCAACTAAACAATACACACACACCTGTAGTCAGTCACTGGTCAAAGTAGGTATTCAATCAATCAATCAATCAATCAATCAATTTGCACACCAACAAAATGTACAAGTCTGCATTCAGTACACTTTAGAAGGTCTGTTAAAAGCAACAATAGATATACTGTGCATATACGTATACACACTCCTGAGCCAAATGGGATGTTGAAAAAGCCAGTCGTTACCACGCAGACGAGGGCCTTCAGCCAGTTTCCATCTGACGCCCCTGCACTACCCGAAGCTCCATTGTTCCCATTGAAGAAAAAGTACCCCAGGTCGTGATGGTGCTCCCTGTGCCATGTGGAAAACATCTCCTTGTCATGCCAGTAATGTTGGAAGCCATCAGGACCGTCAAGGTTACATTTTTTTCTTCATCAGAGAATAAAACGTTCTTCCACCTTTCACAACTATACTGGTACTCGATTGTTTTTTTAATTTTAAAATGTAAATATGCTGATTTCAGCCACTCAAAGGTGATTTTTTTTTTTTAATTCCTTCGTTATCCATGAAAGCAGAGTTCTTATCTTTGTGTTGTAGACAACACACACACATCAGCTTTGACTGTGGAAAACAGTGATCGGTATCTTTTCTGATATGTTGCGGACCAAACCAATACCTGTCTGCGTTTGGTTCATATTGATGTGGTCCGTCTAGGGCAGGGGTGTCAAAACTTTTTCCAAGGGTCACAGTGAAAAATGAAAGGATGCAAGGGCCACTTTGATATTTTGTAAACCAACACATAGATATACGCTAAGAAGCTACATGTACAGTATATGTAGCTCAAGAAAAAACAGTATAGGTGAAATGCTACTAAAAATGACGTTTTTTCCATAATAATACAATTTTATTCCTGTAAAATTGCGATTTTTGTTCATTTGATTATGACTTTTTCTTGACATTTTGACTTTATTCCTGTAAAATGACAGCTGTTTTTTCCAATCCTGCTGTTTTTTTTCATTTCAGCTTTCCTCTTGTAATTTTTTTCTTGTGATTACAACTTTATATCATTTAAAACAACAATGTATTTTTCTTTATTTCAACATTCTTACTAAAATGATCATTTTCCTCATTTTACAACTTTTTTCTCATAAGAAAACTTTTTTTCTGTTAATATTTTACTTTTCTGCTTTTTTGTATAATTTTCCAAACATTTCAACTTTCTTCTTGTATATATTTTCTTCTCCTAATGTTTTGACTGTATTCCAATCTTATAGTTAGTTTCCAAAAATTACAACTTTATTGTTTTTGTCTTTAATATTTCAACGTCATGCTACTAAAATGACATGTTTCCTCATACTATTACTTTATTCTTGTGAAATTATGGCGTTTTTTCCTTGCTAGATTACAGCTCTTTTTGTCACACCTTGCTGTGACACTGGTGGTATGGTTTGATTATTTAGTACTGTTTACCAGTTTATGGTGTCTTGTCTTGCACCTAGACCCTGGCCACTCCTGTCTTGGGCGGAGCTGCGGGATGTGCTGCAGCTGCTCGTCAATTAACTTACCCATTTAAACTCACCTGTCAATGCCTTTCGGCACTTTGCTATTCCTCATGCTCACAACGCCAAGCCACGCTTCCTTCTGCAACCCTTACGGTGACCTTCCTTGTAGATTTGCTACACGTCCCGTAGCTCCGTCAAGCCTGGTGAAGTTATTCCTCTGTCTGCCTTTTTGTGTTCTTCGAGCACCGTTGTTTTTTGTTCATACGTGCAACACAGAAAATTAAAATGTTCTGTTCCAACCCTCTGTCCTCTGCATCTTGGGATTCCCGAATTAACAGTTTTTACGCGCTCCGCATCACACTTTTCTTAATATTTTGACTTGATTGATCAATCAACTTTTGATTGATTTTCCCATATTTGCTGCTGCTGTTTTTTTTTTTAAGTGTTAAATTGCATTTTTAGACTGTGCTGCGGGCTGATAAAATCACCGCCGCCCTTTGGACATCCCTGGTCTAGGGTCTTAATGATTACTCGATCAATTGAATGAACAAGCTTCAGATAGTTACTTGCCATAAATGTTCTATCTAATATAATTCAATTTAAAAAATAATTTTACAGTTACACTTTTTTCTCATTTTTTGCTGTTGCTGTCCTGTTTAATTGTTTTTAGGATGTTCACTTTGGACATCCCTACTCGAAATGACAACGCTTTGGTGTTTTTAGCAATCTGCTGCAAAAATGACCTGAACTTGTGGGCCGGTCTGATGTTATTTTCGGGCCACATTTGGCTCGTGGGCCAACAGCAAAAAAGTCCAAAGAGAGTGAAGCACACTTTCATACATGGATCATCATCATCATCATCATCATCCACTACTGCATTTCTTTCATTCAACGCACTTCTCTTTATTGGCAAACCACACAATGCAGGTCTCTGTGCATTACAGTGTTCCCTCGCGCCATCACGGTTCACCTTTTTGCAGATTTTTTAAAATGCAATTTTAGTGCTTTTTAAAAAGAATTTTACAGTTTTGTAGTCTTCTGCTAGCTAGCTACTAGCTACTGTATTGGTGGCGAGCAACAGCTGGCCGCCAATACAGTGACTAATAGCCAACTCTGAACGCTGCATGGCCACAAGCCCTCCTCCCGACAAACCCCACAATGCGACGAAACGCGCTGCACCCAAATGACATAATAAGCCATAACAGCCACGGTCATTGAGTCAATAATTGTGTCCAACCAAGTAGGTTGTTCATGAAAATGTGTTTAAAGCAGAGTAAGGTGAGGACATGTTAATGCTTGTATGCTGAGGCTAAAACATATATAATGATGGTAAACATACAGTACAGTTGGCTCGCCGATTTGACTTATTGCAGGCTATTTTGGGAACGTATCCCCACAACAAACGAGGGAACACTGTACAGTAAAAATGCAGTTCTCTAAAAAAGGAGAACAATCCCCACAAAAAGCATATTAGCATGTAAGATGAGTTGAAAAGTAGTGAAGCTTCCCAACAAACCTACAGGCAAAAACCAGCGTTTTTATTTTCCTTCACCTGTCGTTCAGACATGTTCAATAGTTACTTACTCAACATCTATTTTCGCCATTTGGCAGGAACAGACATGTATTTCCACTGACTGTATGTCTGAACATCCAAACTACATTGCTTGAGTGTATGTTATTAAGAGCACACCAAACATTCACCAGACATGACAATGTCATGTTTGGTGGAATGCACTCCCTCTCTGATCAAATCACAAAATACAGCAGCTAAAAAAAGAAATCCGATGCATACTTCAGACCAAGTCTGGATTCATGTCTTCTTCGCCACGTCGGCGTGAAGGTGGCTGTGGTTCGTCTTCTCCCGAGTCTTGCTTGTCCCGCTCAGCTTCCACCCAGCTCTGTGGCACGATCATCTTCTTTGGCCCGTGCGGCGGAGGACCCAGCAAAGCCTCGATGTCATCGTAGTTGACCACCTCCCGCTCCAACAGAGCACTGGCCAACTTCCAGTATTTTAAAGCAGAATGAAAACAGTGGAAACCATCTTAATGAATGTAGACGGAGGGACCACTTACCACTGTTAGCTTGTCTCTGTTGTCCAACAGCAGCTTCTCTGTGTGACGGTAGGCACGGGCTATCAACATCTTAGCCTCCTAAAGGTACAAATATGTGCTCATGGTTGAAAATAATAGCACTAGTAAAATCCACAAAGTAATTAAGAACAGAACAGAAATGACAAGTTTAGAACTTACGTGATCCATCTGCTGCTGCAGTCCTTGGCTGAAAGGCCGACGCCCGACAGCACCCTGCTCCTCTGTTTCAGGGAATGACACCTGACCGACACTGTTACACATGCCGTACTGCTTCACCATAGAGTAGGCCACGCGTGTCACCTTACGCAGATCATCCTGAGCTCCTGGGGACACCATGAGTCAAACGACTTTGAATAAAGTTTCATCTGATGATTACCTTGTTAAACTACTCACAATGCATCTGTGTCAGCACAGTGCACAAAGATTACGGCAGAGGGCTGTCGATTATGTGTACCTGTTGTAACCTTGTTAAAGGTAATGGCTTCTGCAGCTCTTCCTCCCAGGGCCATGCACATGCGCTCAAACAGCTGCTCCTTGGTGAACAGGAACTGATCACGAGGCAGGATCTGGGCAAATCCAAGGGCTGCATTCGTCCGAGGGGCAATGGACACCTGAAGCAGACGTCACATAATGTACGCCCATGTCACACTTATTCAGAATCAACACGAATCAAGCAGAACCAGTCGGAATTAAAAAATGTCAAAGTTCGCCCCATATTCGGGCGAGAATAACTACTTCATAAGAATTACGTTTCGAACCCGTCTCGAATCATTCTTGCACATTCGACTTGAATGTAGTTGGAACACAGTAGGAATATTAAGAATACCGTTAGAATGCAGTCAGAATGTAGTCGCGGTTATTCAAAAGTTGATTAGTTAATAAATGATTTGTTTCATGGTTGAATATGTTATATTATTAGTCAAAAAGAAATGCATCTTTAAGAAAATAAATGAGTGCTAGCAGCAGATTAACAGTGTCGAGAGTGACTGTGTGAATGTTCACTGCATGTCTTCTGAATCGTGAGTGACTCCTTACCCACCAACAGCGGCAGCGGAGTAGTATTCTACACTTGTCTCTACGTGTCAGTAAAGTTACATTGACGAGCCACGACAAGGGCTGTCAGTGCTAACGCGTGAGTCTAGATTACATATCTTATTTATTATTTTAGTTATTTACGTCTACGATGGCTGAGTTCTTATTATGTCTGCTTTATTGGGTAATACAAGTGTGAAGATGACTATGGGTGTGTTATTTCATGTCTACAGAGCTCGAATAATGGGGGGGAAACTTATTTAGAAGGTCATAAAAAGGTTTTATATGCTCAAACTACCAAAATATTCCATTAACTAATATTGAATTCTACTTCGCGGAAATTCACTTATCACGGTCAGGTTTGGAACCAGTTGACTGTGGTAAGTGAGGGATAACTGTATTTAGAGAGCATTTCGAATGTCATACAAGTGCCATTCGAGTGCTGCACCAAGTCTGGTCGGAAGGTGCATCATCAAGAATAGGAGCTGGCTCTTCAGGGGCTTCTTGGGTTGCAGCACCTCCGCCCTCTCCACGAGAGGCAACTGGGACATTTCGACCGCATCTGAGGCACATTCAAGTGGCAATCGAAAAATTATAACCGCAATCGAAGTGCGTCCCAGCTGTTATTTCAATATCTAAATATATTCCAGCAGCAATTGAGGTGCATTCGACCTGCATTTTGTTCGAGTTCATAATTTCAGGCACATTTGGAGACATTCTGGCAGGATTTGAAGTCACTTGCCGTTTCGGTTCTCCCTCAAATGCGATCAGAATGTTTGGAATGCTGTTGGAATACCGTAAGAATATTCACTGTGCAGTTAGAATACCTTGCGAATGCAGTGGCATAGAGGCTCATTCCACCTCTAGTGTGACTAGGGCCGAAAAGCTGGTAAAACGTACAGCTCAAGAGAGCCTGGCAGTTATTTTCTTCTGTAGGACCAAGCAGCCGGTGACTATTGGCATCCTTTGGTGCATTTACAGCTCAATTGTAGTAGATCTCAAGTGCATATTTCAAAGTAACTTGCAAACAGTCGGCGCTCACTAATGAAATGTTAATGGAACATCATTCCACTGAATGCTTCCAGATTCATGACAGATGTTTGCAAGACTTGGCGCGCGTGTCACACTACCTTCATGACTGCCTCTGTGTGCTCAAGCAGCCACCCGACTAAAGCATGTCCCGATTCGTGGAAGGCAACCACCCTCCGCTCCTCTTTGGAAAGGATCTTACTCTTCTTTATACTTCCTAAAAAAAACACACATTTGCGTCATGTGACCGTCATATAAAATGAAATATTTTCGCTAAATTACAGGACCACGTAGGTTGAAGTGCACCTGCTATTACTCTCTCCACTGCATACTCAAAGTTCAAAGTATCAATGGACTTGCGCCCCTCTCTGGCAGCATGCAGGGCAGCTTCGTTACATATGTTAGCAATGTCAGCACCTGTACAGACACAATTATAGTGAGTGAGAAGATTGCGCACCCAAACAACACGTTAACTCATTCAATACCAGCCATTTTTCAAAAGACAACCCCTTCAGTGCCGGCCATTTCAGACGATTTTGAATGATTTTTCAAGGCACCCAGAATATTGTGTCCTATGGCTATAAAAATATGGAACCGACCAAAGGAAAGATTAGACTCATCTTTCATCAGAAAAAAAGTTTGTTTCTACCTTTTTCCGTTCTTTAGTAATCAATAGTAGAACATATGTAAGTTTCAGGAAAATATCAGTTCCCAACAAAAAAAAAAAAAAAAGGGCGCGGAAAAACAGCTTTTTGTGAAAAGACACATTTCGAGCATAACTTTCACTTTGACACGAATTTTTAGCTTATGTGACAGCCCAAATATCTAAACAAGTACACCACAACATAATACAAAAAAATGTATGTTTTACATCAAAATAACAATTTAACCATGAACTATTTACAATTTTCACATTTGGAACTAAACTGTATGCACGCATGTGTGTGTGTGCATGCGTTAAAATTCCCTACAATGCGTAACCTTCTGCACGCTACACTCCTCTATGCTCTTCCACTTCCTCCTTGCTGCCAAGTGTGTTTTTACATGCAAAAGATTAATGCCGAGTGCCTTTCAAATGCACTTTGCCACTTGTGGCCGTTTTTATGGCTTAAAACTGCTCTAAGAGTCAAATTTTTTTAAGTGTGCAATTGCGTCATCACTTCTTTTTGCCTCTCGCAGAAAAAAACGACATATAAAGACGTATAAATACGGCTTTGGGATCGGGCGTTCGGGTTTATAACAGCATATAAATACGTATTTGGTATTGAATGAGTTAATAAGAGCTTAAGAACATAGTGGGGTAAATATTTTTTGCATGTAAAAATATACCACTGAATCCAGGGGTGAGTTCCGCGAGACGCAATGAGTAGAAGTTTGCTGGTTGAGTAAGCTTCAAGATCTTCAGATGTTGCTCGTATATTTCCATCCTCTCCTGGGAAACAACCGTTAATTTAGACCCACAAACTCAATGTATAATCATTTTCTGACATATAGTGGAACAAAATAGCGTAGGATGGTGCTGTGTTTAAGGTAAATCCCAGCAGTTTGCACCTGCAAGGTTGGTAGATCAATGAAAACATGCCGGTCCAACCTTCCAGGTCTCATCAAAGCATTGTCCAATATGTCTGCTCTGTTAGTGGACGCAAGGACAATCACATGGTCTGTTGTTCCCATCCCTGAAGCAGAAAAAACATTCCACTTCATTCCTCTGGCACCAGAATTAGCAACAAACTGCTCTGACAGCCCAAGCTGAACACACCGTCCATCTCCACCAGCAGCTGGTTGAGGGTCTGCTCCTCCTCAGTGTTGGAAAAGCCTGACATGTTGGTGGAGCGCTTCTTCCCTACAGCATCAATCTCATCAATGTAGACAATGCAGGGAGCACGGGCACGAGCCTCCTTGAACAAGCTCCTCACCCTGGCAGCACCGAGACCTACAAACACAAAAAAACATCTGAAACAGTGCTTGATCTTTTACATTGATATTTTATACATACAAGCAATTATTTAACAACTACTACAGACTTTTAAGGACCCAAAAGCAGTTAGGAGAAGACTTAAAATGGTATAAATAAATGTAATTACATCATCTGACCACATTGTTTTCAGAACAAAAACTAAGCTGTAGAGCTGTGGTCTTCAATTGGCAGCCTGCATGGCCAAAGCTTTTTATTTGACATCACCCAACTAATGTAAACCATTAAGTTGAACTACTGCAGAGAAGTGCTTATTTAGCAGTACTTCCTCTACTCTGCAGGGGGCAACAACGAGGCATACAAGTCACAATGAAGCAGCAGCAGAAGGTGACCGTCACAATGATGGCTATCAACTGTAAAAAAACAACAACAAAGAAACACTGAAAACTGGACTTTTAACAGCGACTAAACTACAAAATACATAATTATTTTATTTACTTTTTATTTCATTGAAGTATTTTTGGTTTTAAATAATAAACAAGAATTTAATAATAATTTATGTTATGTTATATTACCATATAAGCATAAAAATATAGATTTTTTTTCTCATTAATTTCGGATCCTCACAGTGTCTGCTGAAAAAAATGATGGCACTTCGGCAAATGAGAACCCCTGCCATAGACACATAGGGAATAATGTAAACAAGGCGATTAATCACAGCCTTTAAGGTCTGCTGCAACGCTGGGTTAGATTTTTCAGAGGGGCATGTCAAGCTAACAAGGAGGGTTTGGAGGGGGAGGAGCGAGCCGGTTTAGAGTACGGTGGCGCATCGACACAGGAACATAACCCAGGCTAAAGTCGTTAACTACCTACAGAAAAACCAAGATGTTTTGATCAGTACCACTTTAAAATCTGTATGCTGTAGACATACCTCCTATGACCTCTACAAATTCTGAACCTGCCATTGCCAGGAATGGCACCTGAGCCTCTGTGGCGACAGCTTTTGCCAGTAGCGTCTTCCCACACCCCGGGGGGCCGAGCAGCAGTGCCCCCTTTGGAACCTTTGCTCCCAGAAGGAGGTATCGTTCAGGATTCTGAATAACAGATAATATGAAGACAGTATTTGAGTATGAACTAGTGGTATTACGAATAATCAATATTAGTTCAGTAGTTATTCACAAAAATCACATTTTCTTCCATCTGGATCTACAGTAGCTTCATATCTTTTGAAGAGTCAACAAATCCGTTGGCATACTCCAGATTCCAGTGTCTTGGCTATATACAGTATAATGATGTTAGTTGCATGTTTATAACTTCATTTGTTGTCTTCCTATGATGAAAATTCCAAAGAATCATATTTTTTCATATTCTGGAACATAGTATCAGGAATTATTCCATTATCTGGATCAGTCTTTGACATTTTGTTCAACCTGTTGGAAACTTGTCCTGTATTTTTTTTCCAAGTGCTCTGACCATTTGTTTGTGGAGTTCTATGCAGAAATGCCGAAAATGGTCCTATCTTGCAATGTTAAAGAATCTTTAAAAAAAATCCTGGATCCAGATGGTGATCAGGGTCACCCCCAAAATGTATATCCCATTTCCGACAATTCCTCAAAATTTCATCCAAATCCATTCAGAACTTTTCAAGTTATTTTGAACACAAACAAACAAACAAACAGATAAACGCCACCAAAAACATAACCTCCTTGGCGGAGGTACTCAGTGATGCACCATACCTTGAGGTAGTCAACAAATTCTTTCACTTCCATCTTTGCCTCATGCATGCCTGCGACATCTTTAAAGCTCACACCTTTCCCCGACTTTCCGTCCACAATGGTGAATTTGGCCATCTTTAGCTGATTCTGTTCGGAACATTGCAATGTTTGAAGAAGGAGTAGCGCACACAACAATCACATGAAGTTGTTGTCACTCACAAACGCACTGAAGCCACCCTCTTTGCCACCCATGCCCGCCAGACGAAAGATATACCAGAGAATAGCCACGCCGATGGCCGCCATTCCAAGGGCATATAAAGCACTGCAAAAGAAAAACATGACAATCATCCCAATAAAAGAAGTTACTTTCACATTAACATAATAGGTGAGGCTCTCACTTTCCGAAGAATCCAGTGCGTTTGTAGGAGACAGGTATCCGGTCTTTTGTATCGATATTCAGCTCTTCCTCAGCAGCTCTCAGTTTCTCCTCAAATTTGTCAATGTTGGCGACCTGCATCCGATACATGAGTGCAATCCTCTACACCAAAAACGGAGGAAATTCAGGAATATGAGTCAATAATAATAATAATTCAGAAGCATTTTATTCAATGTTTGTTAATACAAAATTGTAACCAGCGTACAGGCCTCCCAAAGATAACTGCCCCAGGGTGAAGGTAAATTTCGACAATGTCACTCTCGGGAACCACCAGCACACGCGACACCTCTCCCTTAGCCAACATCTCATTGACAAAGTCATTCCACGAGATGTTCCCACCACTGGTGTTTATGAAGTTTATCACGAGCGAGATGATCCCTACAAATAAAAGAATTCGCAGGCGCTCTCGGTGCATCTGGTCCTTCTGCTCACGTCGTTTCTTCTCCTCTGTAAACAAAAAAAAAAAAAGAAAAAAATCACTTTTGGAGGAAAGTAAATATAGAAATGCAAAGAAGTAAAACACAGAGAAACAAACATTGTGTAGTGTACTAATAAATGGAGGATATAGATAAATAATGGGTAGGAGGAATACTACAGTAAAACCTCACCTTCATCTTCCTCTGGTGTTTTTCCTTTCAGCCCATTACTTTTATTTTCTGTTTGTTTCGACTGAGATGTACTGAAGAAGTTTGTTGCCCCTGTAATCAAATTTCCCATTAAACGTCGCTGGATTAGGAACACACTCGCACACTATTTTAATCGAAATAAATAACGTTACCTAGCAAATTTACCAAGCCAACAGGATTTTTCAACAGGTTGCTCCTGATTAACTCTTGGCTGATGCCAACCATGTCAGGAGGCAGCGGTCTGCGGAGAAGATGCTGAAATGGAAACGTTAACCATTTTGTTATCTATCAACATACAATTACAATAAAGAACTAATGCTGCCCATATACAGGTGTATTTAAATGAGGCAACAACTCTGCAACATCAACTCCTCATTGTGTCATAATTTCCACATGTTTGTCTTTTGGAATTAACGTGTTACATTGTAGAGTGCCTTTACTGCCACCACACATAATACGAAAAAACAAACCATGCACATAGCCAGAGAAGACCTCTGGATCTTTTGTAATTTGTAGCAGGTTTACATTTTAAAGCTTCGTTATGATGTTTGTATGCTTATTTTTATTAAAAAGAGTAGGGGTGACAATAAATCAGGGTATCATTGCAGGCTACACGTGTAAAATTCACAGACCAGTCTTAAACGAAACAACCCAACAATTTAACCCAGTTAGTTATATCTTACCTGGATTATATTCCGAGGCTGCCCAGTTAGAGTCCTCTTGGATATTGCAACAAGCATCTTTCTTGCACTGTTGCATCGTAGCAGCACATTGAGGACAGTGTCGCTGGAGGTCGACTTGTTGGCTAATATGTGACAGTTGTGCCTTGACCAAGTCCACGCTAAACCTCTACCATACTTCCGACACACACTAAGACGATGCTGCAACAAAGAAGCTGCCATAACCGATCGATCAGCAATTAGCTAAATAATGAACTGACGTGCTCATTACTTCTATGGGATTCAAGCGTTTATTTACAACTTATCACTAGCTTGTAATGTTATTCAACCACATGACGCACTTCCCGGAAGTTGAAAAAGATTCACAATTCGAATGCATTTAAATTAATTTTAAATTAATATTCGTCTTACCCTGAATATTTTATACTTATATTTAATTGTTTTTGTATTTACATTGTGTCAATTAAATCTATTATAGTTTTTTTTTCTGTCATGTTGCGTTCGAGAGTCCACTCGCTGCGCAACAATTTACGCAGCCTGCACAAAATGTGACCAGTAAACTGGAAAAAAAAACATTTTTTTAACCAGTTGTGCGATTAGCAGAGCGGAATTGTGATTAATTGTGATTACTTCCATAAAAACAAGGAAGCAATGCACGCATATTGCTCGTGTGCGCTGTATGTTAACTATATTACCGTAATGCTGCATTACTCCAGCAGGATGCGCTACTATTCAAGCTACCAGGCGGGCTTTTTTGGTTGTTGTTTTTATGGAAAAACGGACGACCTTTTACATTGCACTGCATTTTTTTGTATTACGGCTTTTGTATCAGTATTCATTGAGTAGAAATACAAAAACAACACTGGATAAGATTAAAAAAAGAAAGATTACAAATAATAGCCATAAAATGCCCCAAGAAATGTAAAAAGATGTGTTTTACTCTCATCTTTACTAAAGGGAACACATTATTGCGCATATTTAGTTGTGATGACAATCTGCAGGTGGTTTGTAGAACCCAATAATACGTAATGAGGTCGTTGCCTATCTTTGGATTGACATATGAACGGCCCAATGGGAACGCAGTACTTTTACCTCAGCCATTTGGAAACCTTGTTGTATTTTGTCTTAGCGCGACTGTCAGTGCGTTAGATTTCTTTACCAGCACGTCCCGATGTCTTCTGCCCTCCTTTACCTTCTATTGCAAACGCTAACACGGAATAAACATATTTTCGAATTCCTCATATAACATGTGACAAAATAGTATTACAGATAATCTTTAATTAATTAAATCCCCAGTTTAAGTCACGAAGACAACAAATGGTATAGGTTTAATACACTTCCACTTTAACATACTGTACTGCATTTCCTGACTGAAAATATGTGGTATTTGAATTTAAACATTTACAATGTGCTTCATGTACTTGAATCCCAACATTTAGGAATATAGGGAAATAAAAGTATTTTAGGTTTTCCTAAAAGAGCCTACTTCGCCAGTATGTCAACAAAAAGTAAACACGATTTGAAGGCAAACACTATTTCAAAAAAAGCGCACCCAGCGCCTATGCGCCATTTCTTTTGATTGGTCCTTCTTTTGTAACAGCCCGCACGGCTCAGGTGCTGAAACTCTGCGCTTGGTCGGCCATGTTGGGTCTTTTCTTGCGCAATCACAACAGGAAAGGGATACGTTCCAGATCCAAAATGGAGACAATTTCATTGTGCGCGGCGACGTTTTCGACCAATCACAGCGCGGCTTTCATTCCCCCAAGCGTTTCCGTCCTGAGCCTCGACACTCTGAAGTCGAAGGCCGCTTGAAAAGCATTCGAATGGCTTGGCGGAGGACTTTAACGCAACATTATATGATATTTTGATGGCTTTCCTGCACACGAGTGAACCTGCCGTTAAACAGATGGACGGCTAAGGGATCACACTCCAAGGTGAAGATGAACTAGCTGCGTTGCAACCGTGTTTTCGTGGATATATTATCGTCTTTTTTGTTGGCGTGTAAGGTTTTAAAAAGCTAACGCTAGCCTCGTTTGTGGTGGGCTGCTGTTTTAGCTGCCATGGTTCCTGCAAGTCTATGCGGATGTTTCCGGGACAATTTGTGCTAAAACGAACGCAACAAATGGGAACATCCAGCATTGGCTGAACACACCGTGGCGTTGAATAAAGCTTCCATTCACACTTTAAGGAAATTTAGACGTAGGTAAGTGCTTTTTTTGCCTTGTTCACATGGTTAACTTGGCATCAACAACAAACTGGCTATTGCTGTCTCCGTGGTAATCTGCTATGTTGTGGCTAGCAACAAAGGTCAACTTCTCATGTCTACGTTTGCTCATGTTTTGCACACAAAGGCTACAATTGTACCCAATTTGCAGTAATTGGTGTGTTGCAATGTAACACTTCACTCCGAGCATGTTTGTTGAATTAACTATAATCTATTTGTAACCTCTGTTTAATAAAAGGGGCTATCATGTGTGGTTGCCTTCTTTGTGCTTACGTTTTTGTGCTGCATTCTTACGAGATAAGCCTTAATGGGAACTTGCACAACCACATGCAGCAGCCCTCGTCAATATTCTTTCAAGGTAGCATGGTATGACATACAAATGAAGCATATTAGATATTGACCCAGTCATTTGCTTGCTTGGTAGTGGCCTTATGCAGGACATTTACTGTTTTTAACGTGACTTGATAGTCACAGTCACATTCTTGTTTTGGATGGGAACATAGTGACTTACAGCTATCCGCCCACGGTATGTGTCGGTTCACACATCATTTCTGGGTAAATATCAAAGCTGAACGTGACTTTGTGTACGCATAGAAAGGTGTCAAATTATGTTTTGTATGGTTAGATAACTGTTGAACGTCAGCCGTGTTGCTGGTGTTAAAGAAAGGCATAACATAGTGGAGTCGTGGCTGAGCAGTCAAGCAGTGTTCAAGCTCTATTTGGTGCAGTAGCAATGGCGAGGAAACCACTGCAGTGCTGCTGGTGGTGTTTTCCACCAAGATATCAAGTGTGGTTTGTTGGGTTCGTGTTGACAACATTGCAGATGCAGAGATGCATATCTCAGGCCCCTCAGCTTTTGCCACTTTCGTCAGATTCTGTTGAATTTACACCTTAAAAGTCGGATGGACTGTTTTTGGGTGTTTTCTTAAAATTCACTAGCGTGTATTTACACACCTGTTACATTTGGGACACAAGCACATTTCTGAATGTTTTTTTAACACTGTAGTTTAGATGGCCTTACTAAAACATCTCAGCGTTCAAGTGCTGTAAAAATGCCTTTACTTCCAACATAGCATTGTGCTTCTATGTTTACATGTTGGCACATGATTGGGGTTTGTCGCAACTCCATTGGTAATGGAGAGGAATTCACTTGATTATTTCATGTTTGCAGTTGCTAGTTGAATTTAATGATGGACTAATTACATTTGTGAGGCAAGTGTGTGAACGTTTGTGCAATGTTTTACACTGGCAAGTGACATGTCAGCTTCTCCAATTAGAGCAAGTAAAAGATGTAGCGTAGACAAATGTATGGTCATACTAATAGCAGTGTCAGTTGACAGTCTAGGGCTGCTTCACACACACTTTTTTTTGTCCATTTTAATTGAATGTTCAGTTAGTTTAGCCCCCTTGCAAATGATCAAATTAGGGCCGTCCCTTAAGACTGGTTTATGTTTCCGTGGTGCCACCAGTGTTTTCTGGTGAGTCAACTCACAACGCAACAATGACACTCGTCAACTCTTTAGCTTGTTAGCTTTCTTCTTAGCCTGTGAACAATGGCAATTAAAGAGAGACAGGGTGTTATTGGAGCTGGATAATCAATATGTTACAACTAGGGATGCACTTTTTTTTTCAAGCCAATACCAATAGCTTCCTGCGTCTCAAGCCCAATACCGATAATACCTTTTTATATCTATTATTTCAAACAAAGTTTGACTCAAACATAGTTGGATTTGACCAACTGTATGTGTAGATTTGTCCTGATCAAATAAGACAATTAGTAAAATATAAAAAAAAAGCACTGGCTCAGAAGTACAAGGGATTTAGTAGCCAACAAAAGCCGCTATCTTGAACAATGGTAAAGGGCTGGTCATCCAGCGCCATCATTTCCATGTTTAAATCACAGATCACTTTAGTCCTCGGGTCATCTCTGCCAAACTTTTTTTTTGCACTTTTCAAACGCTGCAGCGATAGGAACAAGCGCCAGGCGTCTTAGCGATGCTGGCGTTTCAGGTGGCTAATAAGGTTTGTTTTGAAGCTCGTTGGTTTTTCTTCCCTCATTGCGGAGTGTTTGCAGAGCATTTAGCTAAATGTACTCCTCTGAAACAGCGAGAAGTCCCACACGGTCGACGCCATGTTTGTTTACAAGTGAGCTTAGGGGAAGTTACGATAGGCTGTTTGCAGCACGTCACAGAAAAGGAGCACTTGATTTGCTCACACTAACCCAGCACAGTACGGGTAATCTCACCTCATTGGAGCTGTAAAAACACATTAAATGTTATACAACTTATTGGTATGATGTCATAATTCATCATATAGGCTGACGAGGGATGAGGGTTGTACTAGTTGTTTACACACAAAAAATGTATTAAAAGCTGACCAATGACAGTCCGTCTTGCTGGGATGCTGGCTTAGATTGTTTTGGAGGTGCACGGCACCCTTTGCCGGAGGGTATGGAGGTGGAGGATCAGATGCATGAGCATAAACCATTGGCAACCTGCTGATATAACGACATTACAGGTAGAGTGAAATGGGGAGGACTATCCATCCATCCATTTTCTATGCCGCTTCTCCTCTAATGACTTTCAAAATGTGGCCTCGGATGAACATGTACAGTCGTCCGTCACGACATTGCGGTTCGAAATTCGAGGCTTCGCTCTATCACGGGTTTTTCAAAAATACATTATTTAATAAATCATGCTGTTTCGTTGTTGAATACGACCTATTATCAGTCAAAAAATATTCATATTTGAGCAAATGTTGTTTATTTTTGACTTAAAGTATTTTTAAGCTAAAAAATGACAACATGAACTAAAATAGAAATATAAGACAATCAAAAAAACGCATTGAAAGACATGTTGGTATGTAGTATTCTACACTGGTCACTAGGATGTCAGTAATGTTACTGTAACAACCTGTTTGTGTTGAAATGTTGATGCTCTATTAATGTTATTGGTGGATAAGGCAAGGCTCTAATAGTGTTAAAAAACCCTGTACTTAGGTTGTAAATATGTTTTATATGTTGTAATTACGAAAATATTCCATTTACAAATAAGGAATCCTACTTCGCATAAATTCACTCATCACGGGTGGGTTAGATGGTAAGATCTCACATTAATCCCTATTAAAAATTCCTAAGAAAAACATGGGCTACTGTTGCTGCAGTTACCCACACCAAGCTAAAACTCAAATCTGAACCCCTGACATCACTTTCTGTCTGCCCTCCACTCAGCTTCCGTAGAGAACACATTTAAACACACACAACTCGTCGTTATGTTGTAAATGGCTTATTTACCATTGTTATGTCTTATTATATTGGATAATATGAGTTTAAAGGTGCCTATAGGGGTGTTATTTCATGTCTTGAGGGCTCTAATAATGTTTAAAACACTATTTAGAAGGTCATAAACAGGTTTTATATGCTTGAACTACGAAAATATTCCATTTATAAATTAGGAACGCTACTTCTTGGAAATTCACTTATCACGGTCGAATCTGGAACCAATTAAACATGATAAACGAGGGATTACTGTACTTGCAAGACATTTAGTTTATTTGTCGTCATAGAGGCGAGGATTCATCAACTTGAGGGCGTCCTCGTAGTGGAAGATATAATAATGATCATGTTTCAAACTCCTCAAATTGTCAACCATTGTGAGTGGAGTTTAAACTTACTCTTTGGATAAGACCAGGACAGAAAGTAGTTACTTAGTAGTACTTGCCTGGCAGGCAAATTAGCGTTTTCAGTCATTTTTGCAGCTCTGTCTGAAAGGGGAACGTTTTGATTTTGTGTCCATCCTAATAAAGAAACACTAGTGAGTGTTGTCACCAGAGATTACACAACATAGTCATAAAAATTGCAATAATGCTGCTTTGCTAGCTTCAGTAAAACTTAATGACGGCAGGGGATTGCTGTACAAACATTTGATCAATGTGTGTCAGCATTCTGGATGTTGTACTCCTGTAACTTACCTAAGTTCACAGGAGTTGTCTTTTGCTCTTTCTGCCCTGTGGACATGGCTGTGTATGACATTTTTCTGTACCTGGTCATCCTGAGTGATGCAGTGTTTTGGTCTCAAAGGGAGATAGATGACTTTGAGTCGTATGGCTTAAAGCCGATGAACGGAGCACTAAGACACTTTTTATTGCTTGTTTAGAGAAGTTGGCCATAGTGCACAGTGCATAAATGTGATAAATGTAATTTAGAGAATGCCTGCCACAGTTGGCCCCTAATAAAAAAATAATTGGAAGTCCCATCAGATTCGTAAATGTAAATGTTTCGGTTGGGTGATAATTTTTATATACCGGTGTAAATTCTTCCAATGATGAGAACATGCCAGACCGGTATATAACCCGTGCAAAAGAAAAGGACAAAAAAAAAAAAAAGTACTACACGGTGTTGTAGTTCAATTTTCAAGTACAAAAAAATATTGTGCAATTGTCATTGTTTTAAAAGCACAAAAAGTGAGAACAGCAAGAAAAACAACTAAAAAAACAAAGTACAACTGTTTTTTGTGCAAGTGAAAAGTACTGTTTTTTTCTGTGTTTCTTTATGCGTAAACTCATGTGCGTCAGGGTAGGCTGCCTCATATAAATGCCCGTATTTCTGTAGTTCAGCAGCGAGGATCTCCTGCTCGTCTGCCATTTTTTTCCCACGTGTCTTCATCCGCGTAGTTCGAAAAAATGTAATGAAAATGGACGCCTGAGGGGGCGTGGGTGCGAAAAGACGTCATTTGTCCACACAGAGCCTCGCGGATGCGGAAAGCATAAAACAGGCTTCACCCTGCCAAAAACACAAAACGCTTGTGTTCATGGCCTTCCTTACGACAAGAAAAGTAAACAATCACATGAACTGACTAAAGCAGAGTCTGCAGTGTCATGTTGTTCTGAATGCTTTGCACGGATCTAGTTTGGTAGACACTAAATGCACTTGCTGTGTTGCACAGTTTGTTACCAATAAATCAATAAATGTGCTTTACAATTTGAGACAAGTGCATTTAATTATATTGGTTAATGTTTGTAGCTTTTTACCAAACTAAAAGAGGAATCATATTGTGAATAATGACTACACAGTTGTGCAAAAAAATGTAAGTCACGATTTTCCTGCTTAGCACTGAAATTGTGATTCTCCGGGGATGAGTTTCACGCTCGCTCACGACAAAGTGCATTCATGCACGTAATAAAGACAAGTCAAAAGAAAAGTCGAGCCTTCTTGCCCTGAGTTAAGGAATGACAGCAAGCGCGCCAATCTGAGTGAGGAGGAAGTGTTGGCCGTCATTTTAACATTGCAGCGTGAGTCTTTTGAGAAAAATGGCAAAATCTGTTTGTGATGCAACTTGTTAAGTACAATTTTAAAATATTATTTTAAAATGAGATTGCATGTTGGTGTGAATCGAGATCACTGACATTTTTGTGAAGCTTTTTGTGAAATTTATGAAAAACTTAATGAGCTCTGAAGCAATTTAGGCAAGTTGTCTGTGAAAGCATCAAGTAATAGCAAGTTATACCTGACCTGCTGTCAGTATTTGTGATCATTATAACCAAAAGAACCATGCAATCTACCACCTTACAACTTCTATCACCATTCTATCATCTAGTACACTGACCGTGATCCATGAAAATGTCTTTTAGTTTATTTACTCACTTGGCACGGTTTGTTATATTATACTTGTATTCTCATCAGATATCATATACTACGCCCTTTTAGCCCATATACTTTAGCCCTTTTGCATCATGCATGGGAAAATTTTGTGACATAAAACCTCAAACAGTTCGTTTAAAGAGAGGGAAACTGGTAGCTCCAACTTCTGCACCCACTCTGTGACTGCCTTCTGTCTTTGCAGGCTTTCCCCTCCCCCTCTTGTGCTGAGAATGTGGTCCTTTTTAGTAAACAAGCATAGTTGCTTAGTTATTCTACCTTATTTTACTTACTATGACTGGTCTCTCACGCAGATCTTTCTGTTTGAGTTTTCAGTTATTTTCATGTATTTATCAACTCAATATTAGATCCCCTAATGGTAACCGAAGCACTTAAAAATTCATCTTAGCACATCTTAGCACGTGAAATGGTGCAAAGTGGCAGGCCCCCAATTCTGCAGCTACTCTAAAGGAAAGCTGCACTTAAAAAAAAAATGTTGCCCATCATCCATAATCCTTATGTGAAACGTGACCACACGTCTTTCTCTTTTCTGTGCGTTCTAAAGATATAAAAACAGATAAAAAGAGGCAGCTCATGGCTGCACGTAATGGGACACACCTATGCCGCCTACAAGACCGCTATTAAAACACCTCCAAAAACCACCAGCAAGGTTTTAAGGTGCATTCATAATAACATGTAATACTTACAGTATTTTGCCATATTGTGGTCCTTTTAAGCATTACTGGAGCTAGCAACATAGAAAGAAACGCCTACACCTGGGACTAACTTTTCCAAACACAAAAATAATAAAGCAGCAGCAGTAGCGGCAAGTCCAGTATGTATTCTTATTTTTTTTTGGTAGTGGTGAGCTGAGCGAGTGTGTGGTGAAGATAGTCGTTAGCCGGCTAGTAGCTAGCCGTTGTCGTGTGGCAAAGTGTCAATGTGCCAGTAACATAGTTTAATTGACGTAACACTGTTATTTACAATAATGACAATGTCGCTGTAGCTTGGTTTATATGAACGTCACATTATATGTAAATGGAGCATTGTTGGCGCTTTTTGGGGTCTTTTTCAGAAGGCTTTAGAGGCAGAATAGGTTTTCCCATTACATGCAGTAATGATCTGTCTCTTTATCTGCTTTTATATCTTTAGAACGCACAGAAAAGAGAAAGACGTGTTCATGTCTCGCGTAAGGATTGTGGATGATGGGCAAAATGCCCAAAAAAAGTGCAGCTTTCCTTTAAGGGATAGCAAAGCCTCACATTAGGCTTTAAGACATCCCATTGGTGGACAATGTTCTTAACCCATCTTGCTTGTCTTTATGTTCTGGCCCTTCCCTGCATTTTTCTCATCACCATCAAGTTGTTCACATCAAAGGGAAAAGTTTGCTTCTCGGACACGTCTCTGTTTCTCCAAAGGTTTCACAGACCTGGCGGGTTATTTTGTGGTTCTCATCCATCTGATGAAAGCTTGCACAGTTGTTTAGTTGTTGCTGAGCCCATAATTGTGTCTGTTTTTTTTGGCTTGATATGTTATTTTGGCAATCATTACTAGCCTTCCAAGATAGAATCACATTCATAACAAAGATGGGGGCAACAGCAATGTAAATGGTGAATGCTAAAATGTTGGGACAGGTCTACATTCTCTTCTCAAATCTCGGAGTGCTGAAAGCAATGTCGCTGACAAGTATTATATACATCACAACAGTAGCTTCTGAGGTTGTCACACATATAATTGGTTATAATTTAATTCATATTCTGGGGTTAGTTGACAAGGGCCCGATTGACATTGAAATGTTTTTGTCGAATCAGCAAGTCGTTTGAGCCTTGCGTCAACCTGGTCTGCCGCTTTTGATGTGTGAATCCGGCATTTTCTGAAAACACCTCGCCGAGTGCATACATTTTGGAACGGCTTCGGAGCATCTCCGCATCGTCAGCAAGTTTGCTGCTTTCGTGAAACAATGATGTTACTATAACCGTCTCTCTTCACTCTGGAGTTGACAACATTAAAGGCTGCTACGTACATGAATAGTATTATTGGGACTGCAAAATTTTCTGCAAAATTACCACGTAGACACCTGCAAAACCATTGCCATGTACTGTACATGGTGGACAAATACATAAACATTTGCTGTAGTCCCCCCTTATGGCATTATGATGGCTGTGTTCTGTTCTGTGAAAATAAACAAATACTGTGTTCGCTTCGCATTTTCCTTATAAAAAAACATGTAATCGGCAGTATTTCCAGCATATTGGATGTGCCCAATATGTGTGCATTATCCAAAATGTGTATATTATACATTTGAAATGAAGTGACTCCCAGTCACCACTTTTCTGGACATTTTATACTTACAGTGGGGATGCTTTGATCGATCAGCCACCAATCAGAATCAGACGATGTTCATGGAAAAGCATATGCATATGTCGATCAATGCTAGGTCTGTCAGGATAACAAATTTTGCTAGACGATAATTGTCCTCAAATTATTGCTGATAAGCGATGTTATTGTCAACATTATTTTGAAACCATTTTTTCATTAATGTAATAATATATTGCATAATAAGTACAAGTACAAGTGCAAGTACACCGTACCAAAAGCAATAAACTTGAATTTCTCAAGCGTATTTAACATTGCAATTGGATTGTCAAGAGCTTTTAAATAAAATGAACGAACAAACAACATAATACATTAAACAAACAACAAAAGAAAAAAAATGCCGATCACAAAAAAAACCTGTGGCTTGTACTATTGCAGCCTGTGGAGAACCCAGTGTGAAGTGTAGTGTCTTGCTCTAATGTCTTGGGTAAGGCCCAAATAAGCATGTCTCATGTGTGGAACTTAGATGCCACTGGTGAGAGTGATGTAAAATTTGCATCCTGCAGCACAAGCCACGAAAAATATCTCGCAGAGGTAACGCGTTAAATAGCTTTAATTTAATATGGCCTTTGAAGAACAAACACTTGACGTAGTATAGAGAGTTTCAAAGCTCACAATGCAGCGACAGTCAGTCAAGCGGCAGCTAACATAGTCAATGTTGGGCAAAACTTGCCCGTATGTGCGTCAGAATGCTAAGCAAATAACCGAACAATTTTTGAATTCATTGGACAAGATGACCAGCGTTTCTCAGCGGGTTCTCACTTGGAGCTATGTGCTACCTGGCAGTCTTGTCATGAAGAGCTCCATCAGACAGAGTACCCCCTTTTGTACCAAATTTATTTATTTATTTATTTATTTATTTTTACCAGCATAGAGTGTATTTTTTGGGTTAGTGGATAAAATGTCCGTTAATTAAATGCAAAAATCATTACATTTATTGATGCAATACATCATTGCCCAGTTTTCCCCCAGTAATTTAGAAATCGATGGCGCCTGGCTAACTTCTGAGTATTTTGGGTAGGTGGGAAACAGTTTGTATCACAACAGGGTTTATTAGTGCTAAACATTCTTCGTTTGTTGTGAAGCAATCTCTTGGAGCAATGTCCTCCTCGCCATACACACGAAGCCTTTCTATCGATGCTAACACTGTGCGCCACAAACACTCTTTCTATCTGCACGGCTTGGGAAGCTCCACCTTTACACCTCGAAGTCATGCCGGTGCCCCCCATATACGATATATATCCCGATATTTTTTAAGCAAAGTGAGTTTAGACAAAATCAAGCCAAATATGCGTGTCTAGTTGTTTTATTAAAATAAATACTTAACATGAGGATGTTTTTTGACATTTTAAAGCTTCATGCAAGATGCACATAAACAAATCTTATCTAAAAATAGCCTCTAAAATAAAGTAGGCCATTCTCTTTTTGAAATAAATATAGAAAAAGCTAAATATAATCTTTTTTTTTTTTAATAACAAACCTTTAGCTATGCTCAAATCCTCAGCAAATAACAAAAGAACAAAATATGAAGGTGTGCCCGGTTTAAGAGGACATTTTAAAATCACAGCAACTCAAAAATACTATAAATTGAACAGTGGTATTTTTAGGTAAACATTTTTAGAAGACACAAGCATGTCCTTATTTTGTGCCAGGAACACCAACCTGTCTCCCAACTACATCAGGCTTAGCATCTCGCTGTCTAACTTGTACATTTGAGGTAGATCTTGTTGTGCTAAATAATTGTGACTGCGAAGCTCGCTGGACATCGCGAGTCCATCGTTTTCAGCAGGTTTTTAAAGCCGTTTTTTCCACTGTTGCAACGGGGGGACCATATCTTAGCAATGTGATTCTTTATAACAGCACACCACTTTGCTTTTCCTTTCATAAGGAACGCAACAGGAGCGCCGCAGACAGCGCTCAGCTTCACACATTCCTCGTGTTGGAGTTTGTGCCAAGTTTTAAGGTGGTGAAAATGATTTTTTTATGCTCTGAATTTGAAGTAACTCCGCATTACTGAGCTACCGCTTATTCCTTGCTGTCGCTTCGACTGGAGCCGCCGGGCTTCTGCTCCGCCCCTCCTCCTGAATGCAGGGATGAGGGAGATGCAGCACAAATCCAATCTATATCGATATCAACGATGTGGTTGGTTTTGATATAGTGCTTAAAGTAAATATCGATATTTTTAAAATATCGATCTATCACTCAGCCCTAGCTGTAGCTCATCCTCCGTATATTGAGGCACAAAAAGATAAGGTTTTAGATTCTCACTTGTCCAACAGTAGTCGTTTCAGTGATCTGAAATCAATGTGCCTAGGAAAGAAGTTCCGGTAATGTTTAAAATGTGATCCCAATATGTCCAGCGATACCTTTTGTTTTACTTCGGCCTGCTGTGGGGCAGTTTAAAATGAATAATATGGCAAAATATGAAGTATTGCATGTTATCTTGAATGTACCTGATACTTTATGGTCACAGCATGTACAGGTACTGTATATAAAACGATAAAACGTTGTTTTTTTTAAAAAGGGATTTACAGTCGAAATAGGTGTGTCCCAAGACGGGCATTATTTACCCTCATGCTAACTGTTTTTCTGAGGAAATACTTCCCCACACACACGTTACTTCTCCTCGTGATGACAGCATTTTATTCATATTATGTACATTTTCGCAAGATTCCGCATTTAAGAGCAAATTCCATTTTTATTGGCCAAATACGCGATTCCGTCTGCGATTATGTTAACATAGAAATCATAAGGCCCTGCTCTCATTCTCTGCAAGCTTCGTAAATGATATATGCATCATATTATGTCGTTTGTGTTTCTGTGTGAACAGGAATATTTCTGAAAGTGTCTTGTGACGTGAAGTCAAGAAAAAAGCGTTTTGGTTTTGTTTTGTCTACTTATGGACATGGCCTAGGATTGTTGGATCACTCAAACCATTAAATTCACAGGAGAAGGAGAAAAGGTGGCGGGAGTTTACAGCAACAAGGAGACAAATTAAAGCTACAGAAGCTGAACTAAGTCAATATTTTGAAACTATTTGGATAAAATAAAAACCTACTTGTTTATTAATAAGTGGCAGTTTTAGTACGTGATATGAGTCGGGAGTAGGGGTGGGCATCCTCTGAATTTGAACGAAACTGGTCCAGATTCTGATTCCTTGTTTTGATTTTAGTTCCAACCGATTCTTGATTCCGATGCTTTTAAGAGACAGCATCATAAAAGTTTGAATGGTTTAAATGAGGGTTCTAACCGGGTTTCTTTTTGGATAAAATGTCTGAACTTCTCAATGAATTGTTTCACGATGTCAACTTTTTTATGACCTTTTGTTATGAATTTCTTACAGGGCTATTTTCAACCAGTATATTAGTATCAAACCATTCAACTTGAATATGAATGTTATGAAGTTTCATTTTACAGGAGTACACTTTCATAGAAGATGTTTACTTTTGAAAAGTAGTACACTTTGTTTGCTGCCTCAATGTTGGTGTAAGCTTTTTTTGGGACACCCTTATTTTGTTAAACAAGTAAACAGCATGTAGCCCAAATGACTCTTATTTTGAAGGCCAGAAGTGTGTTGGTGTGGGTTGAGAAGGTTCCTTGACTGTTGCTAATAAAGACAGACAGTGCAAATGAATAAGCTTGCCTAGCTTATTGCCTAGCCAAACTTCCAAGACATCAGCTAGCTTCCTGGTTTTGATTGCTTAGAGGAAGTCGGTTCTAGTGCACGAAAGAAGAGCTACTTATTTTTTATTATTTTTACACCATGAATGTGTGAACATTAATCATGTTGGTCGTGCACTAGGGATGTCCCGATCCGATCTCGAATCGGCTGCCATTCCGCTGTATTTTGAAGGTCGGATAATATCGGCCGATCCGGTTGCCGGATCACGTTTGTAACTGTGGGCCACACTCCAATACGGTAGGTGCGGTAATGCACCTCAAAGCTGGTTGCCACTTGGCTCCCGCCACCCACAAGAAGAAGTAAACGCAACACCACCATGCAGACATGTCCGTGGTGTACCGTGTTGAAGGTAGTTTCACGTTGGACGTTGAATATTCGGCTCCGTAACTACAGCAGTAGTTTCTCCTCACTGTGCCCGGACTGCTTGTGCCATTGTGCGGGGAGCTCGCACGTAGTGGTGGCCGTGTTATTGTTATTGCTCGCCGGCTACTTTGTTGGTGTTTGCGGCTAATTTGTCCGCTCGGCAAAGTGGGCATCAAAACTAGGAATTGAAATAAAACCATTGGAACGATTCCTGGAGAAAGGGAATGTTAGACCTGGTTCCTATCAATGCTCGAAGCATGATGCCCAACCCTACTCCTGAGCACATCATAGTAGGTAGAAACGTGTCAAACAGCTGCGTTTTATCACCAAAAATTGTGTTGTAATAATACAGTCCATTTGTATCACTGTATATTGACACTGTATGTGGTCAGTGATAAGTAGAAACATCAATAACGGCGGGAGATAAACGGTATTCGTTGCCTCTCAAATGTATTTCAGTGAAACAAATATCCACACATCCAGAGGTACAACCATCTGCATAATCAGACTTAATTTAGTGCAGTAAGAATGGAATGCCATTGTACAATCAGGCAGATCCGGTTGCCGTATAACGTTCACAACTATGAGCCACACTCTAACATGGTAGGTGCCGTAATGCGCCTCAAAGCTGGTTGCCACTCTACATTCTTCAATGCCCACTGACGACATGCAAGTTCTGAGTGGAAAAAAAGACGAGAGGCACATTTATTCTTGCACCCAGCTCGTATAGTCAATTCCCATTCTCAAGACACACAACATATTTCTGGTCTTCAAAATAAGAGTGCTCTTCATTTGTCTAATTGTGTAACCAAAATATGGGTGTCATAAAAATCTCTTGCATTAATAATGCGATTGGATTTACATTGGTGACAACATCTTCCTTAATCACAAGCACGGGCATTACAGTTTGTTGTAGATTTTGTAGCAATATGTGCTGAGGCTGACATCCCATTAGAAAAGTTAGCCAAACTATATTCATTTCTCAATTACTGGACAAAATGGGCCAATGATGTATTGCATTAGTAAATGGAAGGATTTGTGCATTTCATTCATGGACATTTTGTTCACTAACCCACATAACATGCTGGTATAATAAGTGGAAAAGGTTAAAAAAAAACTGAACTATATAAAAGTAAAACGGAATTTGGGAAATAAAACTGATTTCATAGGGCCCCTAAGCGGGTTTCTTAAAAAAATGTCATATATTCTAAATCACGGCACAAATTGATCTATAACCATGTCAAATGATTAATCCTAATGCCTATTTTTTTATTTTTACCCAGTCTCCACAATCGATTAATCTAAAGATTTATGGCTGATTCGTATTGCTACAGGAGGCTTCCACCGGCTAATCAGAATGGTTCCTTTGTCAAACCGTCTATCCGGTCGCATCGGTTTATCGTTAACAACCCTGTCCATGGTTGAAATAGATGAACGCAAACACTTCCAAACACTTCTTCTTCGTTGGTGTGCGTTGGTGATAGGCGGCCATTTTTGCCGCTCGGCGGGCTGGTCGAGCACCAAACGTAGGGACTGAAATGTAACAAAATGAAAGATTCCGTAAGAATTGGAATGCTAGTCATGGTTCCCATCGATGCTCGATGCCCAACCATAGACATGAATTAAAAGTGAACTGCAGAGAGGAAAGTTTGTTGTTAAATAAAGCAAGTGAAGATTTTTTTATGCCTCTGAGGAGCACCATAACCACAAGAGCCATAGCAGATGTCATTTATACATGCTTTAAAACATTACCAACCACACGTAAGAGCTGTATAAAGACATGTTATCCGTTTGCCAGCTTCTGCCAGTGACAGCTATTGGCATGTCACATTCTCTTGTGACGAGCTGAAAAGACGACAATCGCTCTCTAGCCTATCAGAGGTACACAGCGTTTGGCCAACGATGAAATGAGCGAGAATGCATGTAAACTGGGACTCCACATAGGAGTGTGAAAAATGGAGAGACTGAACTATTTCGGGGATCTGACTGTTTTAGTGCATGTAAACGTATTGCGTGAATGTACACTTTACTGGAGCCCATTATTTTCAGCAACAAACTTAACACATACCCGTGTTTGGCCATTGACGTTTTGAGTGTTTACAATTTCTCATCTGCTCTCTGTATCATGTGCAGAGGAGCGTTCATTGAATGACACGTCTTTATTTTGACTTTGTCGACTGATTTGGGGTCTTTTTATTGTTTGCGTGTGCCACCCACCCCCTCAAAGCTGGCAACCAAGGGGAATACTGGGCCTGTTTGCAAAACATCGCTTTCAGTTTCCAGAATGCTGCTGTTGTGTTAATTACTGATGAAAGCAATACTTTTTTAAACAGTTTAAAAACAAATTTAAAAAAATGGTTCCAGCAAGCTATAAACAGAGATTGGGTGAGGATGTTGCAGTGCTGAGTGGGGGAGGGTGGAGATGTTATGGCCTGGCTGAATCTCAATCATCAAGACCCTTTAGTGGGGCTGGCCTTTTGATGGGCCAGCTGCAGCCATTCATCTCACCATTTACATTGAAATGCAACAACAGGAAGGGGGAAAGAGAGGATCAGGGAGGTGTTCGCCTGCGCTTGTTGGTTGTGAATGAAAAGCAAAGCCATACCTAACTACCAAAGAGAGGAGGTCTATCAGTTGGGGTTCATGCTCACACTTCCCAATATGTCCAGCGATACCTTTGTTTTACCCCGGCCTGCTGTGGGGCAGTATACCTAACACAAAGGCTCTAAGCACCCTTTTTGACTAGTGTATGCATTTGCAGACGTCAGCTCTTTTCTCTCTTTACGGCCAGACTGGTGGCTATAAAGATCTTGTGATTCATGCCACCGTCCCATTTTTAACAACACTACTGTTGCACCTATTGTTGATGCTGCGTTTTGTAATTTACATTTCCCGTGGAGGGTTGTTTCTTAATGACAAACCATTTTCTTTTACACTTTTTATAAATCTAATATGGACAGGATTTTCAAGCTTTGGCTGCTGGTCTGCTGTAACTATAATAAAACAAATGCAATATATTGCTTAAGTGGGCGTGTTCTATGCTCAGGAGAGGTTTGAGATGCATAGGGATAAATGAAGCCAACGTCATTGTTCTGAAATAATTTGGCTTTAGGTTTGGACCTCGGGGTAAAGGATTTTTTTGGGGGGGGGGGTCGAGAGAATTTTGCAACTCAGCAGGAAAAAAACAGTCATTATCTGCACTCTTACTCCGTCTGTGGTGGAAATATTATTACACTATACATTCCCATGGCTTTTCAAACAGATACCATTGTGTTCCACGCTACACCTTTGTTGAAGAATTCTATAATGTATGGAGTACCAGTCAAGACAGTATGACTGTTTCCCATCCTGGAGTGTGTGGATTTAATGTGTATTTCACCTGGCTTTGCAGCTATCGAAGTAAGGTGTAAGCACATAACACTATTTAAGTAGAATATTTACAATAAGTAGAATATTTACAATATCATAACCCAATAAGTTGCAAATGTCATTGTTTAATCGCTTGAATACACTACTATAGCATTATTAAGTAAAAACATTGTCCTCATGTTAAAGATTCTTTCAAAGGGAGGCACATTTAACAGAGACTTGCTACTCCGTTTGATTTATTGTTTTTATTGTTTTGTGTGCTTTTTATTGGAGTGCATTTTTTTGTCTGAACAGAGACAGGGTCTACTTTTTGTTTATGGTTATGATTTTTACTTGAGTGCAATTTTTGTAAGTTAAAAAATGTAAAAATCATCTAATTCGTCCTGCACAGGACCATCCCATTTAACTATCTGGTTGGCACAGGAGACAGGTTGGCACGTGTCTGGCTCTTCCATCAAGGCCTGAACATCCTCTCTGGATCCATGTTAGAAATCCCCCACAAACATGTGTACTAGAAAATAATTCTTAGGCAAATCTTTCCAGAGGAGGCGGAATACTAAATAATGATGTTGGCCTGTTAAAATTTACATTCTACTTGATTCTAGAACATTCATTGTTGTGTGCTCCTGTGTGCATTTGGGGTGGGAATCTCTGACCAGCTCACGAGTTGCTGCGATTACAGTTCAGAGGCTTGCGATGCGATGGTAAAACAATTATCGATGCATCTTGATACATCTTTTTTTGTGATCAACACTTTGTCAATTTTTTTATGCATAATTTTTTTTCTCTATATAATTTTTTACTCACTGTGTACTACTAAAACAAAGCATATTTGTAATGATCCACAATTAAAATAAACATGAAACAGATTAATTTACTTCCATCATCTTAATAATTGGAAGGTTACATCTACCAACATGTTTCCCACAAACACAAACTTTACCATATTCTGAATAACCAACATAAAAAAACTGCAATTATTCATAAATAAAGACTTCTGAATTCAAGCAAAAATCCTGAGCATAGAATATCTGACAAATATTTTTACTGTATCGCAAAGTCAAAAACTGCTTTCATGCAAAATATAGATTACTGTACCAGCAGCTCTCATACAAGATTAATGCTTGCAGACTTCAGTATGTTATGAAGAACCAAAAAAACTAGGCTGAAAAAACTCTCAAATAATACAAATGAATAGTCCACAAGAAATCAACATGTCTCTGCAAAATGATTAAACGGCTCAGCCACATTCACACCCGTATGGCTCTCATTTAGTCCTCTCGTTTGTAGCATATGAGACACTAGCTTCCAGTCATCAGTAATGAAGTTACGTTGTTACGGTGATATAACAGCGCCTTTACCGAGTTGGGTGGAAAATTAGTTATACCTGCTTGATGGTTCTCTGGTTGGCAGCAACTTCAGCTGGCTGTTTTTGCTCCTGGTTCGGCCGGAAACGTGCTATTTGGTTTCTCATATTTGTCGTGTTCCCAAAATATTTCAAGCTTGCAAAACAAAGCGTGCATATTGTCTGGCTCTTGTCCAACTCATTTTTACCTTCGACTGCGTGAACGGCAAAGTGCTTCCAGACGCTCGGAGTTTACACTCAGCCATTTTGGTAGTGTCTTACACAGAAACCAGTGTAATTTCTGGCATGGGTGTAGGACAGTTTTTTTTTTCCTAGTCAGGCTTGTCGGGATAACAAATTTTGCTGGTCGATAATTGTGCTCCAAAATATCTTTCGTGTAATGCACATTTGAACCACGAGATTGTACTCAAATATAGTGACTCCTTTCGAATAAATGCGATATATTGGTTCTTCCGTGTTTATGTGCTCACCTTGTTCATTGTGTTTAAAACCGAAATATTCCCACACACTCATTGCTGATGTTGTGTTCGCCTTTGAAACTACCACTTCTGTGCCTTGATTCGTGTTAGCAGATGCTGTCTCAAGGCTATTTTGGTCCTCCAGCGTCGCAGCCTGCATCGGCTCACTAGTAGCCCCGCCTCTACAAAGATGCTGAATAAGAGGAAAGAGGGATCAATCTGAGCTTTTATTCCACGATAGAATCAATGCGCAGAGACAGATGCAGAGTGATCCGTCTTGTCATCCAGCTTGTGTAGCATAGAAAGACTAGCAGATGGAACACACACACATACACGTCAATTTATCGAGCGCTCATAAATATCGATCTGTTTTTTTAAAATCGTTTGATAAATCAATATATTCATTATCTTGAAAGGCCTATTCCCAGTTTTCTAATGCAAGCCTAAACATACAAGTTATTATATAAGTTATTTTTTTATGAAACCCCTATTTTGTGAACACAGGTAAACAGTATATAGCCAAAACCGCTCTTATTTTGAAGGCCGGAAGTGTGTTGTGTGATATGAGAAGGTCTCTTTACTGTTGCTAACAGAGACTACTGTGCACATGAATAAACTTGCATAGTCATAGCCGTAGCTCCCGTTTTTTATTTACATTGAACATCCACACCAGCTTGCATCCTGAAACCCTGTCTTACATTGGCATGAGACAGGCGGCATTTATTGTTTGACTTCCCACATACTGACTGCTTGTAGGAAGCTCGACGTAGCGTATTAAAGACGAGGGACTGTGTTATTTCCACACCATGCAGGTGTAAACATGAATCATGTTGATCGTGCATCCTGCTTTGCATGATATAATGGTGTAGCAAATGTTGCACTTTTTCGCTGCTGCTTCTTCGCTGCTGCTCACCGGCTTCTTCTTTGTTGGTGTTTGTGGTTATTTGTTTGGCGAAGTGGGCATCAAATCTAGGAATCTAATTAAAAGCATTTGAACGATCCCGGGAGAATCAAAACGTTAGTCACGGTTCCCATCGATGCACGAGACTTGACGCCTTATCCTAGTCACCAGACACTCACACGACGAGACGATGCACGAGATTGGGTCTACAAGAACAAGACGAGACCAGATTTTAACATTAGTTTTAATTCTGTTTGTTGTTGTTTTTTCCTGATAACGGCGCAATATCAATATCGGATTCGGTCATCCGTTGCAATAAATGTGTAAGAATTGGGGGTGCACGATAATCATCGGGCTGATATGAGGGAATTATGACACCATACCGATAAATCCAATAACATTAAAAATAGCTCTGATAGCTGATAATTAAAAAACGCTCCAATGAGGCGAAATTACCCATAGCGTGCGGGTAAGCACATCAAGCACTCTTTCTTTTTTTCCCTCCTGCCTGTGATGTTAACAGCCTGTTACAACTTCCCCTGAGCTCACTTGTAAACAAACGTTCACAGTTTCAGAGGAAGACATTTTGCGTGCTAGTTGTAACAAATGCCCTCGTTGGGGGGGAACAAACATCCAGCACACAAAAACCTTATCAGCCACCTGAAACACCAGCATCGCTACGACTCCTGGGAATTGTTGTGTCGCGGTATTTGAAAAGTGCAAAAGGTGTTCCAGAGACCACTGTGGCGTTGGAGCGTATGTCAGAATATATTGCACCTTGCTGGGCCACAGCAGGTGGCTCTCTCCATTCTATACTCTGGTTCTCCTGATAGTAGTGATGTGGTAGTAGTAATATCATGATATCTGATTAGGACAAATCAAAAGGTACAGTTTGTCAAATCTAACTTTCTTTGAGTCCTTCTTACCTCCAGGTGTGCACGAACTACAGTTAAATCTAAATTAAAAATGTAGATATAAAAAAGTTATCGGCTTTGGCTTGGAAAAAAAATACCGTGCATCTCTAGTAAGAATCCATTATATTGCACAAATATGACCTACGTGTGGATATCAATAAAAGCCTAAGCAACAATATGAAAGAATCTTTTTCCCTTCTTTGGCATAAAAATATAAATCTGAAATTTGAAGCAAATGATACATGTTGCAATGAATGTAGCCAAACAGCCTGTCATGCTCTTTCTAACAGTGGTACATGCAAATTATCATTTACTATCGTACCAGCAGCATACAAAATAAAATAAGAACACATTTTTAAACGTAAATAATGAACATTTTCTTACATGCAACTGCTGCATGAACTTAATCGGTACAAGTACACGGAATCATGGAAATGGAATATTATGGAATATAAACATGAAAGTGCAACTATATGACATTTTAACATAAAAGAACGTAAATGTGAACTGCTATTTTTTGGTGTGTCACATTATTTATGTAAACATAGTTGAATACATGAACTGTTCGCAACTTAGAGTGCATAACGTAGAAAAATCGTAGTTTAACTTTGACATTCAATAACTAACTGTTGGTAATGTGTACATTTTATCATGTACTGCTTATTTAGCCAAATTATAATCAAACAAAAATGTCACTGGTCTATAGGAGTTTGTTAACACAGTGTATGCAATGAAGTCTGTGAAATCTTTATAAAGCGATTATTGTTGATTTATTACATTATATAAGTTGCAAGTAATCGGGGAATAGATGTTTGTATGTACTTTTTATGCCAGCCCTGCAGACTTTTTCTGCGTGGCTGTTGTAGGGCCCTATGGTTTCCACGTTAACGGAATTATGGAAGTGGCCGATAAAAACGAAATCTACTGTTAAACACGGAATCACGTGCAAATTGATATGTTATAAATTAAATGCTCTCATCGTGAGGAGAAGGAACATTTGGCAATCGTGGTGGAATCATCACAAATACCAGCCCGTCCCCTCTGGAACTAAACATGTCAAAACGGTGACCTGAATCTCAGACAAAAGTTGGCGAAAACATTTCGAAACTCCTCTCTTACGGAGCGTGATTGGAAGCTAGCGGAGTTTGCCTTAGTTTAGCAGTGCATGCTACTGCAACTGCATGCATGAGTGTGCGTGTGCACGTACGCGACTCCGGCTGTATGACTGTGTGTACACTGTGTTGTGTTTTACAGCTTGTTAATAGATGCTAGCATTTTACGATGCCTGCTGACGTTGTGCAAGTTCAGGATGAATTAAGGATGAGAGGCACTTTTGTTCTTGCTCCCAGCTTATCTTAACCGTCAACCCCTGGCCTTCAAAATGAGAGCACTGTTGGCCAAATACGGTCTAATTGTGTCAACAAAATAAGGGTGTCATGCGTGTCATGCCAATGATGTATTGCATCAATAAATGTAAGCATTTTTGCATTTAATTAACCAACATTTGATTTACTGTCACAAAAGTACACACACTATGCTGGTAAAATAAGTGTAAAAGTTCAAAAGAATTGAAAAAAAATTTAAACTGGAAAAAAATGAGACGGAATTAGGGAACAATGCTGATTTCATCAGGCCCTATCCAGGGTTGACTAGTGCAGGTTTGATGATAGTGGGTTACACAGACACACAACTGAAACACACATGGTGTGGTACAATGTTTTATGGCTTCCCTCCACACTAGGCTTGATTCTTCCGCCCTTCACTGTGTAGTACCTTCATGCTGTCCCTTCCCTCCCTCTGTTCTCCTCATCCATGCAGTAGCCTTGGTTCCTCAGGAAGCTCTGTTTGCAGGAAGCTAAGGGCGTTGGACTTAACTGCTTTGTTTCCTCTTCTGATAAATAATTATAAATTATGTGACCACCCTGACAGCTTCTGTATTTTTCTGCCTTTGACCTACAATCTCGGAGGTCCATTTGTCAGGCCTTATATGTCATCGTAATTTCTTTCTGTATTTAAATGTAGCAAATCGTTAATGTACTACCTTAGTAGTAACTAACTTGTCCCGATCCGATCTTCAGGATCGGGATCGGCTGCCGATCGGCTGTATTTTGAAGATTGGTTAATATCGGCTTCTGCGATCATATCGGGCAGATCCGGTTGCCGTATAACGTTTGTAACTCTGGGCCACACTCTAATACGGCAGGTGTGATCATGCATCTAAATAC